>NC_143134.1:57413125-57717187 GCF_059928025.1 Delphinapterus leucas
TTTCATAAATTCTAACTTGTTTTTCTTTTGCCTTTTGGCTAAGTGTGATCTGTTCCATACTGTGAAAAACAAACAAAATTGACACTCTGAAATTCACAAAATGTTGCTTTAGACATTTGACTCATTCAATTCCAACCCAAGGCTCTATGACAACTGGAATACGATCAACTTAGGGTCCACAACTCGTAATCTGACTTGCTTCAACTATTTATCTAGCTTTGGCCAAACAATTCAGAACAAGTTTCCTAACTACTTCCTAGCAAAAAAATGTGGAGGAGAAAAAGAAAGAGGGAGGTAATAACTGCTCCTTCAGAAGTAACTGCCAAGATTCCCATTCTGACATATTTATTAGGGTCATTTATAGGCATATTTGCCTTTACAGTATGAGCCAGTGAAGCTCTATCACCATTTTATAACAAATCATTGTAAAGATGAAAGAAATATGTCTATATATGCGTACACCATAGGATTATATGGCATTTTAATGATGTTTAGAGAGCCAGACTCACTACTTACTTGTGAAAATCCAGATTTATTCTTTTTTTTTTATGGACCATTTTTTAAGTCTTTATTGAATTTGTTACAATATTGCTTCTGTTTTATGTTTTGGGTTTTGGCCCCGAGGCATGTGGGATCTTAGTTCCCTGACCAGGGATCGAACCCACACCCCCCACACTGGAAGGTGAAGTCTCAACCACTGGACCACCAGGGAAGTCCCCAGATTTTATTCTTGATAGTTAACCACAAACTGCTTTTCTTTCTCTGAAGTGGCTGGGTAAAGGACGAATGAATAAAGAATGGACTATTTTAAGTTAGGGTCATCACTTATCCTCTATGTACAACAATTGTTTATGGTCAGAAAACAAAGCCAGTGAGAAATATTGATGTAAAACTGCCAAAGCCAAAAGGATTTGCTAACATTTTGAATCCAGGAAGATGGTTCCGAAAATACACACATCATTTTACAACTAGCCCACCTCCCCCAGATAAATGACTCGGTCAATGAAGCCGTCTATGACAGCTCGAACCATCCCTGTCTTTCCATAATGAAGAATTCAGCTTGGCACTAATAGTAGGCTTTTAATACATCACTCTCTTTTTGAACCGACCTCTGTCAGCTGTATCAGTGGCCACTGCTTCCTTTATATATATTTTTAACAACTTTATTGGAGTATAATTGCTTTACAATGGTGTGTTAGTTTCTGCTCTATAACAAAGTGAATCAGCTATACATATACATATATCTCCATATCTCCTCCCTCTTGCATCTCCTTCCCACCCTCCCTATCCCACCCCTCTAGGTGGTCACAAAGCACCGAGCTGATAATCCCTGTGCTATGCGGCTGCTACCCACTAGCTATCTACTTGACATTTGGTAGTAGATATAAGTCCATGCCACTCTCTTACTTCCTCCCAGCTTACCCTTCCCCCTCCCCGTGTCCTCAAGTCCATTCTCTATGTCTGCGTCTTTATTCCTGTCCTGCCCCTAGGTTCTTCAGAACTTTTTTTTTTTTAGATTCCATATATATGTGTTAGCATACGGCATTTATTTTTCTCTTTCTGACTTCCTTCACTCTGTATGACAGACTCTAGGTCCATCCGCCTCACTACAAATAACTCAATTTCGTTTCTTTTTATGGGTGAGTAATATTCCATTGTATATATGTGCCACATCTTCTTTATCCACTCATTTGTTGATGGACACTCAGGTTGCTTCCATGTCCTGGCTGTTGTATATAGAGCTGCAATGAACATTGTGGTACATGACTCTTTTTGAATTATGGTTTCCTCAGGATATATGCCCAGTAGTGGGATTGCTGGGTCATATGGTAGTTCTATTTTTAGTTTTTTAAGGAACCTCCAGACTGTTCTCCATAGTGGCTGTATCCATTTACATTCCCACCAACAGTGCAAGAGGGTTCCCTTTTCTCCACACCCTCTCCAGCATTTATTATTTGTAGACTTTTTAATGATGGCCATTCTGACTGGTGTAAGGTGATATATCATTGCAGTTTTGATTTGCATTTCTCTAATAATTAGCGATGATGAGCATATTTTCATGTGCCTGTTGGCCACCTGTGTATGTCTTCTTTGGGGAAATGTCTATTTAAGTCTTCTGCCCATTTTTTGATTGGGTTGTTTGTTTTCTTTGGTATTAAGCTGTATGAGCTGTTTGTACATTTTGGAAATTAATCCCTTGTAGGTAGCATTTTTTGCAGATATTTTCTCCCAGTCCATAGGTTGTCTTTTTATTTTGTTAATGGTGTCTTTTGCTGTGCGAAAGCTTTTAAGTTTGATTAGGTCCCATTTGTTTATTTTTGTT
This sequence comes from Delphinapterus leucas, assembly GCF_059928025.1. Taxonomy (NCBI): domain Eukaryota; kingdom Metazoa; phylum Chordata; class Mammalia; order Artiodactyla; family Monodontidae; genus Delphinapterus; species Delphinapterus leucas. Next base: position 57,415,449 of record NC_143134.1, read on the forward strand.
TTTATCTCTATTACTGTAGGAGACAGATCCAAAAAAATATTGCTACTATTTCTGTCAAAGAGTGTTCTGCTTATGCTTTCCTTTAGGAGTTTTATAGAATCTGTTTTTACATTTAGGTCTTTACTTCATTTTGAGTTTATTTTTGGATTTGGTGTTAGAGAATGTTCTAACTTCATTGTTTACATGTAGCCGTCCACTTTTCCCAGCACCACTTACTGAAGAGACTGTCTTTTCTCCATTGTATATTCTTGCCTCCCTTGTCATAGATTAATTGGCCATAACTGTGTGGGTTTATTTCTGGGCTTTCTGTCCTGTTCCACTGATCTGTATGTCTATTTTTGTGCTAGTACCATACTCTTTTGATGACTGTAGCTTTGTAGTATAGTCTGAAGTCAGGGAGCCTGATTCCTCCAGCTCCGTTCTTCTTTCTCAAGATTGTTTTGGCTGTTCAGGGTCTTTTGTGTTCCCATACAAATTTTAGAATTTTCTGTTCTAGTTCTGTGAAAAATGCCATTGGTAATTTGATAGGGATTGCATTGCATCTGTGGATTGCCTCTGGCAGTATGGTCATTTTAAGAATATTTATTCTTCCAAAATCAAGGAACATGGTATATCTTTCCATCTGTTTATGTTGTTTTTGATTTCTTTTATCAGCATCTTATAGTTTTTGAAGTACAGGTCTTTTGCCTCCTTAGGTAGGTTTATTCCTAGGTATTCTATTCTTTTTGATGCGATGGTAAATGGAATTGTTTCCTTAATTTCTCTTTCTGATATTTTGTTATTAGTGTATATAAATGCAAATATAAATGCAACAGATTTCTGTATGTCAATTTTGTATCTAGCGAATTTACCGAATTCATTGATGAGCTCTAGTAGTCTTCTGGTAGTGTCTTTAGGATTTTCTATGTAATGCATCATGTCATCTGCAAACAGTGACAGTTTTACTTCTTCTTTCTCCATTTGGGTTCCTTTCATTTCCTTTTCTTCTCTGACTGCTGTGACTAGAACTTCCAAAACTATGTTGAATAAAGCTGGCGAGAGTGGGCACCCTGGTCTTGTTCCTGATCTTTGAGGAAATGCTTTCAGCTTTTCACCATTGAGTATAATGTTAGCTGTGGGCCTGTCATATATAGGCTTTATTATGTTGCGGTATTCCCCCACTATGCCCACTTTCTGACGAGTTTTTATCATAAATGGATGTTGAATTTTATCAAAAGCTTTTTCTGCATCTATTGAGATGACCATATGCTTTCTATTCTTCAATTTGTTAATGTGGTGTATCACATTGATTGATTTGATTGATCTGCAGATACTAAAAAATCCTTGCTTCCCTGGGATAATCCCACTTGATCATGGTATATGGTTCTTTTAATGTATTGTTGGATTTGGTTTGCTAGCATTTTGCTGAGGATTTCTGCATCTATGTTCATCAGTGATACTGGTCTGTAATTTTCTTTCTTTGTGATATCTTTGTCTGGTTTTGGTATCAGGCTGATGGTGGCCTCATAGAATGAGTTCAGAAGTGTTCCTTCCTCTGCAATATTTTGGAATAGTTTTAGAAGGATAGGTGTTAACTCTTCTCTAAATGTTTGGTAGAATTCACCTGTTAAGCCATCTGGTCCTGAACTTTTGCTTGTTGGGAGTTTTTAAATCACAGTTTCAATTTCAGTACTTGTGACTGGTCTGTTCATATTTTCTACTTCTCCCTGGCTCGGTCTTGGGAGATTGTACCTTTCTAAGAATTTGTCCATTTCTTCTAGATTGTCCACTTTATTGGTGTATAGTTACTCATAGTGGTCTCTTATGATCCTTTGTATTTCTATGGTGTCAGCTGTAACTTATCCTTTTTCATTTCTGATTTTATTGATTTGGGCCCTCTTCCTTTGTTTCTTGATGAGTCTCACCACCCTGTGGTTTTTTTTTTTTTTTTAATTTATTTATTTTTGGCTGCGTTGGGTCTCGCTGCATGCGGGTTTTCTCTAGTTGCGGAAAGCAGGGACTTCTCTTTGCTGCATGCACAGGCTTCTCATTGTGCTGGTTTCTCTTTGTAGAGCACGGGCTCTAGGCACGCAGTCTTCAGTAGTTGTAGCTCACGGGCTCTAAAGCACAGGCTCAGTAGTTGTGGCGCATGGGCTTAGTTGCTCCACAGCATGTGGGATCTTCCCAGACCAGGGCTTGAACCTGTGTCCCCTGCATTGGCGCCACCAGGGAAGCTGTCCCCACCTTGTTTTTTTTTTTTTTTTTTGAGGTACGCAGGCCTCTCACTGTTGTGGCCTCTCCTGTTGCGGAGCACAGGCTCTGGATGCGCAGGCTCAGCGGCCATGGCTCACGGGCCCAGCCGCTCCACAGCATGTGGGATCTTCCTGGACCGGGGCACGAACCCATGTCCCCTGCATCGGCAGGCGGACTCTCAACCACTGTGCCACCAGGGAAGCCCACCACCTTGCTTTTAACAGCAAGCAATATGGATAGTAAATCAGACATATATTTCTAAAATATCTCCTTTCGAGCAAATATATCTGATATTTTTCAGCAACAGTCTTCTATCAACTTTCTGAACCAGGAGAGAATTATAGCAATACGTAGTGCTTAAAAACAATGTGCAAGCAAAACCATTTGAAAGATTTTTAGAAAGAGTTAAGTCCATTTAGTAGAGGCTAAGTTACAAAGAACAGCTATTAAGAACACTTGGGATACTTAATTATATTCCAAGGAGTTGAAAACAGCACTGAATATGTACAACAATGACAAGACTGGTTACAGAGCCCCTGTCAAGTTACCTTTGGGTTTATAGCAGGGAGTGGGTATGATGCATTCCTCTTTTATGTGGGGCTTGGTTTTGGGGCTACAGCCTCCGGTGTGCATTCCCCGATGGTCGATGCAGAGGACCACACGGTACCTGAGGCCCTGGCCACACGTCACTGTGCACTGGAAGGAGAGTGCAAGAGAGGAGACTCATAGGCAAAGCCTTGTTTACTTTTCTTCATTTCCCACCTGAGTCTTTTCAAAGGGCTCCTTTTACAGAAGGACTCCTGGTGGCTTTATACCACTTCTTACTAGTCATGGGATCTTTGTTCTATTTGGCAATTTGAGGGTGAAGCTGGCTGAACACTAAATCACTTGCAATTTCTTAGCTTTGGATTAGTCAGTCAGCCTTTCTTAAACACCCACTGTGTGCAAAGTCCCAAACCAAGTCACAAAAAGAAGGAGAAGAGAAATTATAGAGTGTGCCCGATTTTGATTACCAAGACTGTATGTCAATTTTATTAGTCACTTTGCTAATGACTGTTAGGTCCAAATTATGGGAAATGCCAGCTCCAATGTGGACATTAAAATTTTTTTAACTTCCATCATAGCTAATTTATATCGCTGCATGGCTGATCCAATTGATTATAGTGACGTGGAAAAAAGACATTGAAAGGAACTGATTCAATGGCCAGATGGAGACAGCACCTCCAGTGGTTTTACATGCCTGGGAACAAGTCTAGATAGGAAGATGTCACAGCTCTGATCTGCTGCCACAAAGCCACAAGGCTAAGTGAATAGCCCTTTGCCATCTCTGTGGCTGAGGGCACATCTTTCCATCTCACCTTTCCATCTCCTGTGCCATTTCACACCTTTTTCCACTAGCAGCCAGGATCCCTCAAATAACATTTTATGCTTAAGCTGCTGCAGTGGCTTCCCTAAGGTGTAGACTGTTTTGGTTTTAATTAATCCCACTTCACCTCCATTCTAATTATGTTGCTATCTTCATTTCATCTTTTTTTCAGTGAATAATATACATAGTTTTCATCTTAATCCACTGAAGACACTTTTTGGACATAGACAAAGTAGAAGAAATAAAAAATGAAACCAAACTTTTGGTCTACTGAGCTTGACCATCAGGACAGCGTACACAGCTTCAGGCTCAGTCATCGGCCTCAATTATTCTTGACAGACATTTGCCTCCTCTTGCCATTTGAGGGAATGTTATGGGGAGTGACAGAGGTTTCTTAAAGTAGCTTGAAGAAAGATGTTTGAAAAAATCTATACATATATTTTTTCCTACTCATTTACTTTTGGCGGGGCTCGATTCGGGGCAAGCCTGCTCTGGGGCCTAAACGGGTAGGCTTCTAGACCCCTCCAGAGGAGAAGCGGGGAGCTGCACAGGGTGGGTGGTGGGGTCATGATGAAGAGAGGGAAGAGTGGACTTACTCTCCTAACGAACAAAGAAAGAAGGCACAGTTACCGGAGACCACTCCTGTGCCAGCCATTTAGGGCAGTCAAAAATGTTGCAGGGCTGCACGATGGGCATCTTAGGGGTGTACATGCATTTCCACTCTTCCACTGAGGTGACATGCCCCTGGATGTCCTCCTCCACACAGGAAACTGCCCGGCTCTGGATGCCCCCCCCACACGAGGAGGAGCACGCGGTCCACGGGGTGGCCTCCCACCTACAGAAGCAAGGGGAGTCATCAGGGCAGACACGCACACTGCCCACCTCCTCAGTGAGCTTTCCCACCAACCCCTTCCCAGTGCCCATCGGGGCAATCAGGTTCTGAGAGGCTACACTCCAGAGGACCAAAAGCCAGCTACGGCCTGAAATCTGACGAGTCAGAGAGGATTCGATGCTGGCAAAAGTGCTCTGGAAGCCTCGAAGCTCTACACAAATGTGAGAAATTACTCTTGGAGAGTGGTCTACAAGGATAACTGTGGGGTCTGTAGCCTACTCAAAAGAGGGCTGTTCAGTCCTTCTTCCTACAGCTTCAGTATAGATTCTAAGTGTGTGTGTGTGTGTGTGGGTGTGTGTGTGTGTGTGGGTGTGGGTGTGGGTGTACGTGTATATATAATATTTACATTATTTTATATTTTATAAATATATCTATCTAGTAGCTATCTATCTCAATATCTATCTCAAGACTAAAATTGGTTAATGGTTAACACTAATAGTTTGTACCTGGGATAATACTTTTCATTTGCGATGCTATACTTTATTACTTAGCTTCTGGACACTTTTACATGAGAAGATCAAGAAAGATTCAGGTAAATCAAATACTCTTTCTCCCTTGCTTCTACAGTCATCAAGTTTGGGAGTACATGGATTTAGCATAATTCTGATGTTCAAACTGTATCATCATTAGGAACCAAAATGTTAATATAGGCGTTATCTACTTGTTCCCTAGCTGCTAGGGGCGGGGGTACTGACAGTTAGCACTCCCTAAAGAACTCCTGGAATTGTGAAGAAGTTTGGCTCTGGTTCAAAGGCTGATGGCATTGGAATCTACAGATAAAGTAAAGTAAGGGAAAAAATAGCAACGTTGTCAATAGCACTTAAGAGAATTTCATTGATTCTTCAGATCTCTACACAGCTCTGGTGCATCTGGGACCAGAGGCTGAGAGGGATCTTTGCCCGGTTCTCTTCTCTCTTTCCGTACGTTTAAAGAATGTCGTAGTTTTTAACAATAAAAACATGGGGACTGGGCTTCTTTTTCTTGCATATATAGTCTGCTTGTTGATAAGGACTGCTCAAGATGTAAGATTTCTCTTAGAATTATGAGAGCTATCATTGTAATGAGAGAAAAACAAAATGTCACCAAGTTGATCCACTTGAATAGTTAAACGTAAAAACACCGCACAGGCATACCGTGGAGACGTGAATTATTCTCTACATGGGATTTCATGTGTATTGTGAGCCTGCTTTCTCTTTTGCAAGAGCCTGGATAATGTGTGTTTCCCAGTTACAGAGAATTTTCCTCCACATTTTCTCTGCACCGTTCAAGTCTAGGCAACAACTGTTATCTCCACTGCCAACAGCCTAAACATGCCGCCAAATACAATATTTTCCTGTGCATATTTCCCCAGGAGACACATAAGAAAACGTTATTATGGGGAAACTGAGGTCCTCTGTTTAGCCCTTTCGAGACTCTCTGTTCCCTTTCAAGAGAAGGAAGCAGCTCTGTAGAGAGTTTCTCTTCCAAAGGGTAAGACCAATTCTCATTTGTCTCCATGTAAATCTCTGGAGAGCTGGAGGTGGATAACAGGTCTGATTCAGACTGAAATTGGGCTGAATGTATACGTACAAATTTGCATTAGACTCGATGTGACAGTGAACTGGGAATATGTTTTGAACGGACATTTAATCTCTTAGAACATTAAGATGCCATCAAAAGAGCACATTTTCTAACTGGTACTCTAACATCCCTAAACTGGACCCTTCTAAAGAGACAGTGATTAATTTCTGTCTCGACACTTGGACCTGATCCATGGTGTAATTCTCTAACCAGTAATAAGTATCCTTTTCAATGTCAGTGATCACAGAAAGACAAATGATTTGAATATTATTCCAAGTATTTATAGTATGGTTCCGGCCCTCAACTGTAGTTCTACATGTGAAAAGTTATAATGTGAATCCTTGCATAATAAGAGGATTATGTGGAATTTCAAAGCAAAACATCCCGGTGCTTTAAAGAAAGTATAACAAAAGCTCAGAGAGGGCATCAGTTAGGATATCTTAAAACAGGGACCAGGTAAGTATTTGGAAAAAAAAATACATCCAAGAATCTTGCCCAGGAAGAATAAGAGATGACTTCATATATTTTAACTCCTTTGGCTTTTAATTTTTAAGTACACAGTGTATTTAGTTTAAGAAATTCTCAAAATTAAGGATTATGTGGAAAAGTTACATATATTAAGTATAAATTAAAGATTATTCATCAGACTATGTTCTTATATCATATTCAGATATATGTTATAGTCAAAGACTGAAAGCAGGAAAAAAGAATCTAAAAATTCTTTGTTTGTGTTAACGTTGTGTTTTGTATCTACACTTGTGGTCTTAAACCCATTCGAATAATCTCAATAAGTAAAGCCTTCTGCCTTGATCAGTAAGTAGCTGCCCTCTGAGAACCATTTTTGAGCCTTAATTCTTCTTAAGAAATGAAAACATATTCATAGAAATAACTTCCATTTAGTAAGGCTTTATCAATAAAGCAGAATATCTAACTTTCCAATTAGTTTAGTAACAGAAGTGCACGGGGTAAGAAATATAGTCTGTTTATTTGCTAGTTGTCTTTTCCCACTGTGATGCATGGACAGGCCAAAGTGTGCAGAAGACGGGATGCAAATAAACATCAAGGAGGTTCATCTCAATCTCTCATTGAGAATATTGAGCTTCAGGCACTTGGGGGAAATCTGAATATATAAGAAATCAAGTTTAACCTAAGACAGGCATTAGTCACACCACAGAAATATAAACAAGAGAGATCATAGATATGAAAGAAACTGAGGAGTGCCATTACAGGAAAAACATCAACTTGTTGTTCTCACCCCTGATACCCAACTGTGCCTTTATCTCGAAATCCACGGCCTTCACCCAACCAGATACATGCGTCCTATGAATACTTATTTTACAGATACAGGAATTAAAATCAAATAAAATCTTGGTTCAGTTAAATTAATCTTTTTATATTTTCATTCCATTGTTTTTTCGAGTTTGGTTCTGGAGCAAACCAGCAAAAGGATACATCAGTAGCATTCTAAAGTCATTTATTGTCTTTATCAATATAGACATAGGAAAGTGGGAGGGAGCTGATGAATGAAGTAACTCCGTAGTGGAAGAACTTTAAAAAAACCCCAAACAATTATATATAGTATTAATCAAGTAGCCCTTTCTATATGCTACCGTTAGAATGGTGATAAGTGAGTTCCGGGCCAGTCACTGGAAGTATTTAAGTAGAGGCTGGATGACAACTCGTATTGGTTTACATGTGCGTGCGTGCGTGCGTGTGTGTGTGTGTGTGTGTGTGTGTATAAAATATGTCAGAATACATCCGTAGTAAATACACATATATGCATATTTGTGTAAATACATGTGTTCACGTATGTGTGGTGAATGGGTGCGATTATTGGGGAAGAGGGGGAGAATGAAGCATCACTGGGGAGCTGGACTAAAAGACTTTGAGGTCCTCTTTTTGCATTTCAATTCATTAAGTATTTGAAGATTTTCAATCAAACTTTGCTTTATTTTACAGTTCAGAATAAAATTATTTTCTGGGCTTTGTTTAGTTTGAAATTGCACAAACCACCGTGGATTATTTCCAATTATTTGTGATCTGATTTAAACCTTGGGTTCTAAACAGCAGCTGGCTCCCTGAAGTCCAAGTGAGCAAAGAGAATAGAGCAAAGGTCTTGCTTAGCACAGTGGTGGCTTCACACCCAGATCTAACTTCTGCTCTCTGGGGAGCTCTTTCCAATGTGGCAGGCGATACACTCAGTAGCTAGAGTATTTTTCAGCTTCTCCAGTTTTCTTATGAATATATTAATAAAGAGAACAAGTTCTTTTAAAAGTTCCTCAATCACTTTAATGACTTTTTCTAGTTTTAAAGAATACCGTACTTTAAAAAAGCAGCATGGTGCATGGAATTTTATGTTCTGGGAGAAAAACACAAGAAAAACCTCCCCTCCCCACCAAATGTTCTGAACAATAAGGATATGAAAAAACTGCCTTTTTGTATTTAGTTATAATTTCTTTGGAACAAAAAAAGGATATTCAAAACCCCTACGCAGAGTAATACCACATCTGGAATTCCACATTTGTGGTATTGGGATAATAATTCAGGCAGTGTTTGTTTAACAGTTAGCAACAGTGCTTTAATGACTAGGGTCCTATTGCAGAGGAAACATAAAAAAGGACAAAGGGAGTGAAAGAAAGACATAACATAAACCCGTACACTGTATCTAATCATAGTGAATTACTGTGTCCACTGCAATGTAATCTGATCGTATCTTAAAATGGTTTTTGAATGACAAGCTTACAGTCTGAGCAGACCAGGGTTATTCAAAAGCAGAGCTCAGGATGGATTGCAAAACATACTGTCTACCATCTTATTTTTACAGAGAAACACAAAATCTATAATATATATATATATATGTATAAAAGAAGCAGAAGACTAATTTACTAATTCTAGCATCAGGATGATTGATTTACGTACCGAGGAAGGGGATGGTAGAGGTCATAAGGCATGATCTGCTTGTATCCGTCACTGTTAGGAACAATAATGCCAACCCTCTGAGTAGAAGGTACACACAATAAAATAAACACTAAATGATTACATTATACAATTTTTTTTAGACAAATGCAAAGTAACATTAATAAATTGTCTCTAAAAAACAACACTAAAACAGTTCAAACTCTTTATGCTAGCATCTGTTTGAGGATGGGGCAAGTTCTTTGAAAGGGCACCGTTTACTATAATTAGTTCTCTGATCCAGGCAGGAAATACCAGTGGAAAGGGTGGTAGTAAGAAGACTGGGCACCTCATCATTAACTATGACACAATAAGCTTGCAAATGTTCTTTAATCCCCCCAATTATACATCCTATGAGGTCATTATTATCATCATTATTAATGTTACTTCCAGATGCTCACCAAGCAGTTTTACAGTTACGGTCTCACTTCTGATGAACGAGAGAGCTATGTGTAAGAGTATGTACCTGGGAACTGACAACACTATGTAGCATGCATTAGCAAATAGGTAATGCACCCTTGGCAAATCTGAGGATTTTAGTAAAATCTGGAAAGCAGCCGCTTGGTTATTTTATAAAGGGAAGGGGAACTAGTGAATATAGTAGGCAAAGATCAACAAAAGCACATTCCCTACCAAAATAAAGGTAGGGCAGTTCAAATGTGATAATAAAGATGAAAGATCTTTTTTTGTGGTCTATAAAATGTGATATGGCGTTAACTGCTATTATGGTGGTGGTTGTGATCTGACTGTTGTTAGTATACCTGGTGCTCTGGGAAACCCGTGAGATTTAGAGATAAAGACTAAAGGAGCCACAAGAAATGACATTTTAGGCTGTATGGCTAATGGATTCACAGGAAATGATATTATAGGCTGTGTGGGGGTCCCCAGAGGCCTTTAGGACTCCAATAAAGTACACTAACTACCTCACTGATATCAAGGAAAGCCTCCAATTGGCAAGACTTTCTTCTTGCTGAGTCCCCTTGTTTGTGGGAGATTTATGACTCATGAATCCCAGATAAAAGGGCTAATACAACAGACTCTCCATCAAGAGTGGGAGACAGAGAGAGCTCAGTTCACGGATGTCATGTATTTGCTGCAGCAAGGCATGGCAGGTCATGAGCAGAAGACACTTATTTTACCACTGACAAACGATAGCAAGTCCTTCTTTTGAATATTGAAGGAACTCATGTATTCTATTCTAGGATGAATGGAACTCATGTATTCCGGGATATTCCGGGATGAATATCCGTATTCAATATAAATGTTTGTATTTATATTTAAATAAATACATTAAGACTCACTTTGATCCCATCCTCTGACATAGGACGATACAGTACGTTCTTTTTTTTTTTTTTTTTTTTTTTGCGGTACGCGGGCCTCTCACTGCTGTGGCCTCTCCTGCTGCGGAGCACAGGCTCAGGACGTGAAGGCTCAGCGGCCATGGCTCACAGGCCCAGCCGCTCCGCGGCATGCGGGATCCTCCCGGACCGGGGCACGAATCCGTGTCCCCTGCATCGGCAGGCGGACTCTCAACCACTGCGCCACCAGGGAAGCCCAGTACGTTCTTTTTATATGGCTAGTAAACCTAAGCTTTTGGGTAGAATGAGCAAGGTATACTGTAGAACAGAAAGATAAAAAATAGCACTGGCTGGACATAATGCCAGGTAAGGAGGAAAGAGGGAGTCATAAAAAGGGTAGTTCCTGAAGAAATTACTGAAAGGTAAGGGAGAAATGAGAGAAATTAAATTTGAAAGAAAACGAGAAAAATATCTTTGAATACAGATTTCTCTTCCGAAGAGGTACGAACACTGGAGTAGTAATTTGCTTATTTATCTTACATGACTAAATTTTCTTCATTTATTTGTGTGACTAAAGGTATTCATTTATATAACTAAACTTTCATGGTGTGTGTATGTGCATTACTCTTCAGTAACGATGCTCATGAAAACGGATGCTGCCTTTTGAGGAAGTTCAAAATCCCATAGCTCTAACAAACACAAGAATGGGATGAATATTAGCATTAAACTTTTCTCCCTGTTTTCCAAGATAGAGAAACTTCCTATTCTTTTCTGCCTTCTTTCGACAAGAAATTGGATGTGAAAGGTTAATCCTGTCTTTGGTTAGAATCATGTGATCTCTTTCCAAGAATTCTTCTGCCTAGTAATTAAGGAAAATTTCTTTCTAAAAGAACTGTATTTGATAGAATTCCAACCTTCCAAAGTTCTTCTAATAACGTTGGTAGTTAATTAAGGAACATAGATAACTGACTTTGCAGTTGTATTTTAGCTAACCCTAGTTATCTTCACTCATGCCTACATCCAGACCTAAATGCAGAAATGCGTATCGCTGTCTTTGCTCCCGAAAAAATTTATGGCTATGATTTGTCATTCTCAATATTCGAACGAACTGTTACAGATCTCTGCCGACTGATTTATCAGCTGATGACGTTTAAAACGGAGGCAGTAATATTGAAGGAGACAGGCTAGAAGAAAAGAAGGGGAATGAAAGAGGGAGTTACAGAATTCAAGATGTTGGGCTTTGCATTGGACTGATTTAGAAATCATGTTTTTGTTTGAACGAGGAGCTTTTAAACCTGGATTCAGCAAAACTATAGCTATATTTGTATTTCTGTGGCATAGGTCATGGTGAAGACTCATAAAATGACTCTATGGCACCTGTGTAAACAGAAAGATATCAAAACAATGGTGCTCTGTCCAGTCCTGTTAATGCATATTCATGTGCATGGGCTCTGCTCTCTCTTGGGGTTCATGCCATGGCCCTGGCCTTTCACCACATTGTCACAGAGGGGCAGGCAACACTGCCTAAACTTAACTCTCCATTGCTTCCTTTTAAGACACTTAATCTTTTTCTTAGGCAAAGTGTATCTATTGAAGAATGATGGAAAAGGATGCCATTTAGGGACTTGAAGAAATCCTTTCCATGTTTAGGTCTTCATTTTTATGTGTACGTGCGTGCATACATGTTTATGTATGCATTCAGACGTGTCTGAACATACATGCAGTGGGGAAGGAGGCAAAAATAATTTAAAAAAATGATCGCAAAGGGAAATGTAATAAACAGTTGGTTTGGGGGTAAAACTACTCATTCTCCATTGCCTTCACTATTCTGACTGCTCATGCACTTCCTACACTGGGCAATGACTTGATTCCATCTAAAGTCTCTCAAATCAAGGGTCATGGTGGGAAGAAGAGAAGATGAGGACGAAGAAAGGGTCACTCTGGACTCATGTGATATAAGTAGAAGAAAGACACTGCACATCATCCTCTCAAAGTCCACACCTTGCTGAACCGTCCAATGACAGGAGAATGCTTCCATGTTATGACAAACTCATGGAATAAAATATTACGCAGCATATGAACATGAAGTCTTCTGAACTATTTAATGACATGGAAAACGTTCAAATGTCATGTCAACTGAAAAAATCCAATACAAAATAGAATGGACAATGTAATCCACAATACTAAGAAAACTTAGGTGTTCATATACCACCTATACAATCATTTTTGTAAAGCCTATATATGTGTCTGTATGTGTATACATATGTGTGTCTGTGTGTGTGTGTATACATGTGTGTGTGTACACATAAATATATTAGAAAAGGACCCAAAACAGTTGTTAGTTCCTGGTGTTTGTATTATGGATGTTTTTTGGTTTTTTTTTTTTGCTTTCTTCTTTTTATATTTCTCTGTTTTCAGGAACTAGAACTTTGAAGTAAAACAAAATTCAAGTCTGAGAAAGCAAAAGACAGAAACATTTGGAAACATGATATAAATGGATGAAATGAGGCTATCCCTTCAATTCCCACGTGTCACTTAAAGATGACTGAGACTTTGTACTGAAATCATGTCAGAAGCTATTATAGAACAATATCCCTGACTTTAAAAATCAAGCCCTCTTCAGGCTCACACTACTCAGGTGTGAACTTTACATATTGTGACATATCTCTCTTTCCAAGAAAAGTCCTAATGTAACTAACTTCATGAGCACCTAATTTGCGAGGTTCTGGGTTCTTCCTACAATAGAAACGAATCACAAGGGGTCGCTTTCATGGCTTCAACGGTCCCTTCCAGTGCATCTCTCACGACCTCTTGCCTCTTCTCCAGGGCTGCAGAACCTCATTTCTAACGTCCTGATGGCTGGACGTACTCTCAGTGTGTCAAGCTCAGTGGGTCCAGACAATTCATTATCTTCCCCTACAAACTGCTTCTTCTCCTGTGATCACTGTTACTGTTCAGAGCACTGCCATCCTCCCATCCACCCAGGCTGGATACCATGGGGCATCGTTGCTCTTCTCTTTCCTGTATTCCCTACAGACACGGAGGTCTTCCAGTAGTGATGTCTGCCAAATACATCTCTGTGACATGAATTTAGGCCCTTTCGCATGTCTCCTAACAGATTTCCCTGCCTGCAGGCATTGTCTCCTCCAATCCAGCCTGCTCACTGCTGTCATAGCAACAGATACTTTACTTCCCAAGGCAGCCCATAACACCCAATGAAATTTCTTAATCAAGTGCTACCTCATCTATAGCCTGTCCTTATTTTCCCTCTCAGCATGTAGCCAGACACTTCTCTCTTCCTCTTCCAAATACCCATAGCACTAACTCCCCTCATCACTTTTAACTGTATACTATCTTTTAACTATGTATACATTTTCTTTAGTCTAACAATATGGGACAAAATCCGTATTGGTTCTTTACTATATCTTTTAACACAGTGCCCTGCACAGAGGCAATTCATAAATAATGAGTCAACGAAATCATGCCATTGATGTGCAGACACAAAAGCAAAGCTACCATCCAGAATGAAAGCGAGCAAACAAACAAGAACAAGGTTAAAAAAAACTCCCAAACTGCCACTCACGGTGCACATCTTTAGTCCCACTCCTTGCCCTTTGCTAGCTCCTCCATCTGTATGAGGGGCAGGCTGTTTTAGAGGGTAGCTTGGCTGCTCTGACAAGCAGAGGTGATTGGGTGACCTGGGGCAGAGAAAGGACAGCTTAATGGCAACTGCGCTTCTAAGCTGCTTGGCTAAGCTCTACATCTCTTCCACTGGGCATCTCCCAGAAACAGCCATGACGGTTTTTAAAAAAATCTTCTCTTCCCTGTCTGTCTCATGTGTCTTTTCAGGTATCATGCTGCTTTGTAACTGCACAATTCAACTTCCCTCGGGCAGTGTGGTGGTCCAGACTCTCGTTGGCTTTACTTTGCCTTTGCCATGGTACCAAGCACAGAACTTAGCATGAGATTGGTACTCGATAAAAAAAATGAATGAAATTGTGGGTGGTGGGGGCAGTTCTGGCACAGAAGAGAGTCATTCATCTTTTCTCAACAACTCCAGGCCAATAGAAACCAATCTCTTCCCAAGCAACTGTTCAGAATGGGGGAGGAGAGAAGTAATAAAAAGTTGGCAGAGACTCAACCATTTGCTTTTTCTAAGATTGATTTTTTTTTTTTTTTTTTGCTGTACGCGAGTCTCTTACTGTTGTGGCCTCTCCCTTTGTGGAGCACAGGCTCCGGACGCGCAGGCTCAGCGGCCATGGCTCACGGGTCCAGCCGCTCCGCGGCATGTGGGATCTTCCCGGACCGGGGCACGAACCCGTGTCCCCTGCGTCGGCAGGCGGACTCTCAATCACTGCGCCACCAGGGAAGCCATGCTTTTGCATGAGTGGCAGAGCACAGAGGATTATAGCATAATGAGGACAAGGACCCCCTGAGGAGTTGGGAGATGGAAGGACTGTTCTCCTCTCTGCCAACTCTCTTTCTGTGTGACCTTGAGTGCATTGCATTTGGACCCCTGTGTTGGTCTTCTGCAAAATCTAAGTATTGGATGAAATCAGGAGTTTTAAGATGAAGTTAAGAATGGGTGCCTGGAAACCCATCTCATGGAGCTCTATCTTATCTGTCCCCTTCCTAGTGGCTGCTAAGGGCAGAACTCAGAGTTCTGTGGACCATAGATTGAAAACCACTGAACTAGGTAATCATCTCAAAAGCTCTCCTATTTTAAAACCTGATGACTTTACAAAACACCGTAGGTTTCCCTATCATTTAAAGAGGCAAGTTGGAGATCCAGCAAATGAGGAAATATTCTGTAAATAGGTTACAATTTTTTTTAAAACATAGTAGCTGCTAGGCAACATTCATTTATCTTTTAGAAATCAGACCAAAAAAACCCTGCTTCATTGTCTAGGATTTGAAAACATTTTAAAGATACATATTCATTTTCTGCTATAAAACCAACTACTGGAGAGTTTTTGATCATTTGATCCAAAATATCGTAATTTCCTTATATCTATATTTCTGTGGTTAAATATTTCTGATATTAATGAATGCAATTTCTGAACTGCTTTTAAATAAATGGGACTAATATTTCCTTGGGCTTTGGTTAGCTTTTCCTGTACTGTCGCAAGAGATTTGGTCATTGTTTGATTTGAGTAAACATCAGTATTTACGTTTACATGAAAAAGGCGTGCTTAACCCAGGTTTGTGGTCAATTCAGAGATCCAGGGCACCAAACTTTGCATTGATATGGTTGGCAGTTCTGTGCTGGCTGTGGAGGTGTATGGTGGGTCTAAACCAGATCTCACAGGTTGCTGCAGGCATCATGCAGAACAAGGGTACCTCTAGGATATGATGACACCAGGGCAGGTGACCTGAGTTTATGTAGCATAGGAGCTGCTCTGGAAGCGGAGGCACTTAGGTCCATGACCCAGCTCCTGCCTGCCCTGACTTGGTGCAGATCGCATAACTCCTCTGGGCTTCAGTATTTTCATCTGTAAATATAGATGATAATCCCTGTCTTGCTAACCTCCTGGGGAAGGTAAAACTGGATTGAGATAACAGATGTGAAAGCACTGTAGAAACTTCAAACAGCAGTAACATTGGGCCAGTCACGTTATAGGGTTGGTTCTCAATAACGATAGCTGACTTGCATTGAGCGCTTGGCATCTTGCTGAGAGCTTTACGTGCACCATCTCATGTACTCTCTATAGTTCCTGTCTGACAGGAATACTATACTCATTGGACAGACGGCAAGACTAAGGCCTAGAGAAATTAAGTAAAGAAGCTACTTAGCTAGTAAAGTCAAATTGAAAAATTGAAGTAAAAAATGAGGATGATAATATCTGTCCTATTAACTCACAAGTTAATTAAAAGATTGCATATATTTACACTTTTAAAAAGTTTAAAATGTAATATATGAAGTGATCATTATTATTAGTGATGAACTGGCTTGGTGGAAGAAGAGAATTGTCCCGTAACTGAGTTAGAGCTGACTGTCTGATACTGTGTGGTAGGTCTATAAACTTGGGAAGGGTACGACCATGTATTCTAAAAAGCATCAGAACTCTGCTTTATTCATCTCATCATAAATGCATGAAAGTGCAAATGCGATTTTACGATGGTATTTTTTGCCGCTTATTCATTAGCTACTTAAAGTAGTATATTTAAATGAGGTTGAGCAAAAAGAAGGAAGTTGTTACTTTTCTAAGTAATTTACCTACTTTTATAAAACAAACAGAGCTTCGTGACTAGGAAGACATTTCATTATACTTTAACTCCCAACTGAGAAAACCATGTTCTAGCCCTTACATTGAGTCCTCCTTTTTTGGAGATGGACATGGCATAAACCCCATGCAGATTGAATGGCAGTGTCTCATAGCTGGTTAAGTGGGGATTTTAGAAGTTGCTAATTATCTTAGTTTTTCATGATCATGATTTTTTAAAAATCTGATAAATGTGATTTGCTTTCATGAAGGAATTTCCTAGGAATTTATGTTTCCTATTGTTAAAACAGCAAATAGAGAGCTACCTCTCTAGAAGACCCATATGCAGTTTTAGAGTTCCAAGTCCATTCATGGAGGAGATAGCTGATTTCTGGAGAGTTTAGGAGTTTCTCTGAAGTAACATCAACATTATCATAACGGTGATCTTAGTCATAAGAGCTGCAGCCACTCACATTTATTGGGTGCTTATCGTGTGTTAGGCACTCTGCTAAGCTCTTTAAATGTATTACACCCTTTATTCCTCACGACAGCTCTACGAAGTAAGTAGCTATTATCCTTACTTTGGAGGATGAAAAAACTGAGGCTTAGTGAGAACAAGTAATTTGCCGAAGGCTACCCAAACCAGTAAGTGACAGAGCCAGGATCCCAAGCCAGGCTATGTTGTTCCAAAGCTCCCCTCCTAAATCACCATGGTATAGTGATAATCACTGCAGCACCACTGGACTAGCTGGTCACCAAGTTAGCGTGACTGGGTTTTATAGGTCCACTGTACATGCTGTCGCTCACGATGGAGATTATTTCTCTTGCATTAGGATTTAAGTTGCATTAGGATTCAGTTTTCTGAGATTTTGTTCACACTTCGGTCCCATGGCCAGGGATGACTTATGCAATTTGCTGTCAAATTAAATGGTGCTGGACAAAATAAGTCCACTTGAACTCAAAAGAACTGCCACTTGGGGCATACAAGTTTGGGCATTTGCTTAGGACTGCTGCTCTGAATTCCTTGAGGGAAGGGGGAATCTGTATGTAGTTTCAGCAAAAAACAGATTTGTTTGCTAATGATTGTGACCATGATAGTGTGATGAGTGAGAGCTTTTTTTGCTTCTCCAACCTTTGCCAATTTAAGCCCCCTTCATTACTGCCTTGGAGAGAAAAGCAGGGGTCTGTGCCAAAAACCCCCCCAAAAAACAAACCAAAAATAACCTGAAAAGGTGGTTCTCTGATCTTCTCACAAATAATGTCTTGCACAATTCCCCCCAGACAGCCTTAACAGTCTTACCAGTCTCCTAGACTGAGTTACGTAAGGCCAAATGTAGCCTTTTTTACATTGAAAGACACTCTGAAAACATAAGGTGCTTATTAGCTGAACTAAAATCATGCCTTTTTAGTTGTTGCTGAACCACAGGTATACATTTGGAGGCTTTCTGGCCACATGACAGGCTTTACCCTTCATCCAAGAAGCAATGATGACACAAACCATTGCACAAATCACCAGGTACTGCGTTAAAAAAAATAATTTCCCCTCGTGTAAAACAGAAGCTATGATTCTAGCATGGCAGGCACAAGGAGGATTTTACATTTGCTAAGATTCCAAGTGTCTTAGCTACTATAGTGTTAAATCAATGAAGCAGAAAACATGTTAAACATGTCCAGATCTCTGATATCCAGAAGGGCCATGCCTCCGGACTTCTGGGTGTGCCCAAGTTGGGACCACCACCAGAACATATACTATATATAGGGTGTGTGATGGGACTAGTGATAACATAGCTCTGAGGCACCTGTGAGAAATATTCTCAATTTTAGCTAAAAGTTATTAAATTTTAAACTTCACTTTCTCTTCTGTCCCATTATAGGCATTGTTTTAGCTTCTTTTTTGAGACCGCTTTTGGCCTGGAAACAAAGAATTTTGTCGTGTCATAAAAATAACTGCATAAATGACATCAGTAGAGAGCAATACAGCTTTCTTGGGATGGAACATCTGGCCACCAGGTAAGCTCACTTGTTGGTCTTGTAGTGAAAGGAACTCAAATTCCTGTCTCAGGAAATGTCAACTTACTACATGTCATGGATATTCATTTCAGGCTTGCTTTAGAATAGTGGAAAACAAGAATGCTAAGTCATTGAATTCCACGTGCCTATTATATACAGAATGATTTTACCTATGTATGAGCTATAGACAAAACTGGAAAGAGATATAGCAAAAGCATTAATAGTGATAATCTGTGGGCACTGGAGATTTTTAGTGAATTTTATCATTTTCATTATAGTCTTTTAACTTACCAACATTTCTGAGTTAGCATGAAGAATCAGAAAAAAGCCATGAAAACATGAAAATTATTTTGGAAAGAATAGGCTAGATGTCAACAATCTCTTTAGTCCCAAGAACCACTAGATGAATCTGGCCACAACCATGGAAACCTATGGATGCTGTTGGTGAGTGAAATGAGTAAGTGATGTCATTCATTAGTTCAAATTATTATAAAGCAAATTAATGAGAACAGTGAGGCTATTTTGGTAAACAGAAAAATTGGGTATCAAGGATTATGGCTAACGGTTATCACATCCAGTTTATTTCTGATTTGTTTTGGTTTTAGGTGTGTAGTAATGAGAAAATTCTTATCTCAGAGAAGTAGTTGTTAATGGTGACAATTTTTATAGCTCACCTTACAATCTTCAGATATTTATTTTTTAATTAAACAGACATAATCACGGAACTTAACAATGAGGGCAAAAAGTATTTCCTTTGGTAGTGAAATAATTTTACTATTGTTACAACAATTTTTAATTTTAGCTTAGCTTGAACAAGTTAACATTCGTTTATGTTTGAGTATACTTTTTGTGAGTTATTGTTTAAAGATACTTCAAAATATATAAAATGAAATTTAATGAAGCAACTCCATGGAACAACAACTTCTATAAGCACAGTTGGAAAACCACTAATTTAATGCAACAAATAACCCTCTCACTTCCACTAGTGGGTGAGAAAACTAAGGCCCAGAAGGGTAAAATAATAAAGCCAGGGATACAGACTTATTTAGTGCCTTTTTTGAAGTCCATGGTACTTCACAATCTCGACAGGGAATGAACATGGCTATCTAAATGGGATTTTGCTTTCAAATAATCGGCCAAAAACCATAGTCTAATACAGGAAAAGTGAAGAACTATCTCAATGGCTACATAAAATAAATTTCTTTTGAAATTCCAAAATATGTGACTTTGTTCTAAACAATACCTCTTGTGTTTTCCCTTTTAGGGGCTTCTAGGTTTGGATGCAAAGGTGTTGTTTAATGTCACCATGTCACTCTTGATTTTACTATTAGACAGTTAAATCTGTAGTTAGAAAACAGTTCCTTGGGGGTTTGATTCTGCTGTGTCTGATGAGAGGGCAGACCTATCTTATCGAGTCACTTCATCTCCTTTTCTCAGACTATGACTTCTTATTTTCTCTAGGAACTCAGGAAGGTTGCTTTGATCCTGGATATGCAAATGAGTTCAGTGAATTTCACAGCAATCCTGAAGTATCTTAACCTCAGACTAGCATATCCACATTTCCTAAAGCAGTTTCCTCTTAAACCTCTTCTACTGCTCTTAATTTTTACAGCTTTCTTTAATTACCTCTGTGATAAAAAAGCAGCTTCCTGACATTTGCTTCTAACTTATTTTTTGTCTCCTTTTCTCTCTCTCTTTTTTAATAGCCACCTGTCCCAACATTTATACATGTGCTGTATTAGATGTTTTAAAATAACATAGACATAGAAAAAAGATACATTTCACAAACTTCTTTCATGTAGGATGGCCTTTTGCTTTTGAATAATAAGAAATAGGCCAAAAATATTACTCCAACAGAAAAGATAGGTGAAAATCAGAAGCCAGAAAAAAAATGAGTAAATTATTTACTGATTAGAAACGTATTTCTTAAAATTGTTAACAAAATGCTTTCACTTCACAACTGTTTTTCATGGCCATCTCTTCACTGATGTTTTTTTCTGAGTGAGGGAAAAGCTTTAGGCAGTTGTGGGAAGTGAATTCGTCATTTCTCCTAGAAATACACACATAAATTTTCATAGGACTGTGTGTAAGACCTTCAAAGTTGCTCTATGGCTGAGTCAACCTGTTTGAATTGGGATAATTATGCTTTTTATGCACTAGGCTTCCTGGTATAGATATGGATAAAGATGTATAATAAGTAAAATAATTTTAAACTAGGGTTGAATTGCATGAGTTAGAATTATCTTGGCTAAAAATACCTCATACCCTTAATATTTCCAAAACAAAGAGGTCCAAGCAAAATTTTAACACCTCATTTGGTTTTATACCGTATCCAATCTTTAACACATAGTTTTCTGGTGTAATATGAAGCAAAATTAAACTTCACCTGAATTATATATTTATAAAATATCTACTCTTCTGTTTCTGTAATGAAAACCTGTTATTCTGAGTTCACTTTTATCAGCTAGGTAATGTGGCGCCTATGAGTAAATTATTAATAGCAATTTCACATCACCTGTAGAACTTAGAATTCCTGAATGTGAGGCAGAAAGAGTACAAGAAAATACACTTTAAAAAGGTAACAGCAGAAAACAAAAACTAAAATTGCATTGCCTACAATTCAAAAATAAGAGTGATTTTCAGCCACATGGCTCATGTAGTATTTTACCTATTCAAAGTTTTGTTTTATGAACATATAGTTAATAAACTATGATTTAAAAAAATACCATTGAGATGTTTCTCAGAAATCCAAGGGTCCTGGAAAGGATTCTCTATCTTTTGGTCTTCATGATGAGTTTTGTAGGATAAGAGTTTTCATATATCCTCTCTCACGTGTTGAGGATGAATAAGCCAAGTTAATAAAACTACCAGGTAGTGGTGCAACTAAAAAGGCAAATATTACACCCATGAAAAGATTCTTGACCTGCACTTCTATGACTACTCATCATCTGAGATATTTCATTCATCAGCCTGATTCTTGATCCTGCAAATAACTGAGGGTCAATCATGGTTTCCCCAAAGCAAACATAAGTGAAAGTGTCAAGTGTCTCTTTAAGGCTCCTAATTAAAAAGACCTTTAAAAAAGAATCTGACTGTTAGAAATAAGTCCTGCTTTCTCTTCAACAAGGGCTGAGTTTATTTAAATGTGGAAGAACTGTTCTAAGGCTGGTTTTGATTCTGGTTAATCGGTGTGGCCCACCATAGGCTAAAATGGGTCAGCTGTGACCCTGAAATATGGTCGGCTCTGATCATCTCACTGATCAGGTGACAGGGTGAAAATGCAAAGAATCCTGAGAACATTGTACCATCACGTTTGTTAAGGTCAGAAACAAGTAACCAGAGTGAAACAAAATCAGAAGAGAAAATGACTCTGCAGAGTGCTTTACCTGCAGCTTTACCAATGGAAAACCTATAGACCCTGAGATGGCATCTTACAGTAGCGAGAGAGTAAGGGGCATGGGTTCTAATAACACGTGACTAGGAACGGACACTGGACCGCAGCACTTATTCATTTTTCATTTCATTTTATTTTTAATGAAACCGTTTTTAAGAAGCTTATTTGAACTTGATTTATGTTTATGGTAAACAAACTGGTAAATGTGACTGACCTGGCTGGACAAGGATCCAGGTTGCACTCCTGAAGCTTGGGCTTGGGTTTGATGTTCTCGGGGTAATAGTGACAGTATTGGTCAGCAACCACTCGGTTACTCCGAAGATCGTAACACTCGGCCGATGTCAGCTGGTAACCTGCAGTATCAAACCATTCAGGCAAATTTCAATGCACACATCAATGCAATATATTCCCTTAGGCTTTTCTGGCCATCTCATATTAATGAAAATTCTTCCCCAACGCTCCAGTCATTTCCAGGACCAAAGACGGATAAATGGAAGGCTTGTTAATTTTTGCAGGCCTCAAAAACTGTTTTTCCATTCGAATTTTAATAATTAAATTATACCATAGGGCTTGAACTACATAAGCGCATAGCTAGATTATAAGACTGTTGTAAGTACTATTCTTATTAATTTCTTTTGTATAATCTAACAGTCTAACACAGAATTCTGTATCCAAAAAAGGTCATCAGTGTTTATTTACTAACCATCTCATGCAAGGGTGCAAAATTGCCTCCCTCGTACCTGGGGCCTCAGGGAGAATAAACTCCCAAATTAAAAAAAATAACCCCCAACACCACTCCTCTTGGTCAGCGGGTGACCATGGGACATGACATAGGATTGGGTACTGCTAGCTGCCTGGAAACTTTTTTTTTTCTTCTTTGCCTAAATTCAACCTGAATGGGTTAAGCTGAGTAAATGGATGACTAAGACCATCATAAATCTCAAGTTTCCCTACACAACTAAGAAAATACCTCGTACTGTTCAATTTTTGTTTCAAAGTCCTCTACCATTTCTCTTTAATTCTCTAGCCAATATTTCTTTCTTTTTTTTTTTTTTTTTTTTTTGTGGTACGCGGGCCTTTCACTGTTGTGGCCTCTCCCATTGCAGAGCACAGGCTCTGGACGTGCAGGCTCAGTGGCCATGGCTCACGGGCCCAGCCGCTCCGCGGCATGCGGGATCTTCCCGGACCGGGGCTCGAACCCGTTTCCCCTGCATTGGCAGGCGGACTCTCAACCACTGCGCCACCAGGGAAGCCCTCTAGCCAATATTTCTTGATTTCCATGCACAAATTTCCACTCTTTAGAGAATCCTCTTTATTTATTTATTTAAAAATAGTGTTGCTCCGTAATACTTAATTCTACTCATAGTATGTTTTACCTTTCCTACCTACCTCTTTCTTGTCCTGTGGATTTCTGGTGGGATGGTGATGAGGACTTAGATTCTTGGGGTGAAAAATAAATGTATATAGAGTATTTTTAAAAAATTAGGCCTTTTGTATCATTCTAACCCTAATCAACTCCAAAATATATTCCCCATGGGCAGTGGTTGAATATTGTTATCGCTAAATAGGTGTTAGAAAGTCAGATTTAGAGTCGTTAAAAGTCCTGCAAAAGATTTTAGGAAATCAGAAGGAGGCTTCTAAACCAGATTTCCTGACTTGAAGCTGTGTCCTCAGACCACCTACAAAAATTAATTGTTCACTAAAGACCTAAAAAGAGACCTTTTAACAATTTTACTGTAAAGATGAAAAGCATGGAAAGTAATGGCTAAGAACACATGTTCCATTTAATTTTTTGTCTTATAAGAAAATCAAAAAGCAAAATGGTATTTTACATAAGTAAATATGCTTTTGTTTTTCAATTGCATTATACTTAAAGCAGATAATTTGAGGACAAGCTAATTATTTTATAAATTTCCAGAAAATAATTTCTACTCAAAGACAGAATTTATCAGGTAGTAAAATGTGGGCACAAGCAGTAAGTAAACACTAAATGTGAGATTATGAGTTTTAAAAATTGTAATTTGTCAGCTAAAAATGTGGCTGGGAAGCTCTTCCAGTGTGTGTGAAATGAAAACTTAAAACACAAATGAAATAAAGGACCAAAATGGTCAGACAATTGTGTTCTCTAAAGTTTCACAGGGTATTTGGAGTAGCAATTCTTTACACTTAGCGAAATGCTCAGCTAGTTGAATGTGGAACCAGAAACATATAAAGGAATTTAAAGATCATTTCTTCAGCAATTTTCAAACTGTGGTCCATGAAACGTGCGGAAGGCTGGTTTCTACATCTTTCAGGTCTTCACTCTGAACAGTGTTCCTTTATCTGGCTCCCTAGCAAGATTTCCTTTGAAGAGAGCGTTTGATAGCTCAGCACATTTGAGAACTACTGATGGTTCTAATTCCTCACTTAGACGTGAGGAAAATAAAACCCAAAGAGGTTGGCTTGTATATGAATCTAACATTAATTGCCTTATTATATAGCAAGCCATTATCAACGTTACTGAAATTATATGCCAACAGCAGCTCTATGTGAAACTGACGCAGCAGGCCTCTTACTGAATTGCTACTTCTCACAGAACATGTTTTTTATTTAAAAAGAAAAGAAAAAAAATACTTCCTTAGACTTCTTTTTTCGAAACTGCTTCCTGTGTTAGTCATTAATAGGTGTATCAAAACAACATATTCCCATAAATATCAAAGTAATTGGCACTTTATTTTTTAGCAAAGTAATTTTCCATTCAGCACAGATAGAGCAACTGGAAACACTATTTTACTGAAATGCTTAAAATGTTGAATTAATCGTTATGTAACAACCAGGTGAAAGCACTTATGTTTGACTAAGTGCTTTTAAGGTAAAATTGAACAATGCTCCATAGAACCTCCTTTTCAATGGTTTGTTCACATTACGCAGACACAGATAACACAGCTGAAGATGAATTATACCATATATTCTTATTGTTTTATGAAAATTAATGGATAATCATTTATCTCCATTTTGAGGTAATATCCTTCTTTTCTCTTATCAAAATAATATAGTGATACCTATGTGGATTAGCTACTTAAAGTGAGCCAATTAACAGGCTTCCATGAAGCTGGAGCTACAATTTATTTCATATGCTCATTTTTAAAGGAATATACATAAAATTTATACCCATTCAATTACCAAAACTTTAAAAAAAGTGATAGTCCACAAATACTGGCTCAGTTAGCAATGAAACTAAAATACTCATAGACTGCTTATTACCCTTCTGGAAAGAAAATTCTGGTAATATAGGCCAATAGCCACAAAAATTCTGAAACTCACTCTTGTGAATTTAGTCCAAGGAAATAATTTGAAAGGAGAAAAATACTTAGGTATTAAGTTATTCATTACATTATAATAGAGAGGTTTAAGTGAACTGAATGATCTTCTAGAGGGATATGGTTAAATAAATTCTTATAAAATAATTCATGGAAATTATTCTGTAGCCATTGTAGTAATTATTAAAGGTGCAGGGAACCTTTTCCAGTAACACAAAATGCTGTTCATGTTACAGACACGATGGAGCAGAGATGGGAATTTGCCTGGTGACTTTTCAGGAGAGATGTGTTTTAATGTATAAATGAGTCAAGTGGCATTCTTTTTACTGTATGGATGACAGGGTAGAGCTGACAAATAACTGAGCCTAAGTCTATGGTGCAGTGATTTTTTTTTCTGGTAATAAACTGTTTTCTTTAATTAATCTCTGATTCTCCTTGGATACATCATGCTATGTAGAAGGCCTGATAAACACTCTTCACTTGATTTCTTAATAGATAAGTTCATTCAACCAGAATAGTTTGTTCTCAAATGAATAGAATCACCTCTAGACCAAGCTGTTGCCTGGGTATGACACAGCTTGTCCTGGACTTCCATGAATCAAGGAAAGGAGGAAAGACCATTTCCTCTGATGGGGCTCTACAGACAGAAAACGTTCATGGGGCATCTACGCTGAGGTACCTGCCTTACAGGAAGGCTTCAGGATTTGGCCTCACTGAGAAGAAAGCATCTGATGCACCCAGTACTTCCATATGCCGAAGTGACTATTTTTATCACAGCTGAGTCTTCCCTCAGAGACGCCAAGAGCTCCTAGACTAAGTGAGCACCATTACCTCCTCCACAGGTTGCTGAGCAAGGAAAGAAATCCGTCTCCCTCCATCGGTGGATGATAGGCTGATAGAAGATGAACTGGACTGTACTGTCTGCGGGCCCCGAGTTGCGGATCTGCAGGAGACAATGGCAAAGCAGAGGAACTAATGTGACAGAGGGGTGCCCTCTGGGCTCCTTGAAGCTTGGACAAGGACGTGTGGTAGTAATGATGGCCTCAGGCTGTGTCCAGGACAGCACTGGGAGAGAAGGGGCAATGGCAGTATCACCCATCTTACCATCTAACCAGCAAATGGTCCTGGCACAAACCATCACTATCATCACCTTCTCAGTTCTGTCGCCACAGAACAAGGAATGGCAACGTCTCAACTTGTGACGCTAGCAGGACTGTATCCCGAGCCACTTATTCCATTCCCTTACCCTCTTTTATTTCCAACCTCTCTGGTATGACAGGTAAAATTATATGGATTTTTCAATGTAGGTTCAGAAATAGATAGCTTGTTCTAAGAAAATTATAAATGCAATACGCTGCAAAAAAATTAAAGGTACTGTCATTGGTTAAGAGAAATAAAGAGTTAAAGAATTAAGTAGCCCTTCCCACTCAGAGACATACACTTGGAGTTTCCTGGCAATTTAGTGATTCACATATCTTAATATGCAAAGTTACCAATGGGAAGCTCGCTAAAATGCAAATTCGTGGGTTCCAGCCCAGAGGTCCAGGCAATTCAAATGTAGACAGTCCAAAAATCAAACTTTGAAAAACACCAACTTACATTATAAAAGCATTTACTTCAAATAAAACATGTGTTTATGGAAATTATAGCTCCTTTGTTTTTTAAAAGGGAGGAATGTGAGGCAATAATTCTTTAATAGTTTAAAAGTGCAAGATTGAGGAAACAAACTCAACCTGAAAGAGAAGGAAAAGCATCCAGCAGGAACAACGCCTTGCTTTTACAAAGACAGAATGATGTCATACAACATTTAGACAGTTGGGCAAGGGCGAGGCTCAGGCTATTTATTATACTAAAGGAAGTTCCATGGACAACTCCAACTCCATCACAGCAATTAGAGAAGCAACAGTCAGCAGAGTCATGTGGCTTAAGTGTTTGTTAATGTTTTCAAGCCTTAGCACTGTTCCAACTGCCCTTTATCTAGAAGAAACTGATGGATTTGGGCTTCAGATTTTTTTTTAAAAAGATAGCCTTTTTTTTTTTGCTACTGAGTTTAAAAACTGGATTAAATACCTAGGGTGCAGACGGAAATAGGAACACCGAAGAAACAAGGAACAGGTGCTAAACCCTAGCTCAGTTTTTGGCATTTGGATAAGAATATGAAATGTTCCTCAGAAAATCTGGAAGCGCTGCAAAGGAGAAAGAAGAGAGAAAAGCTACAGAATATCTCATATTATGCTAGGATTCTGACCCACAGAGCATCCAGGTCTTTCCTAATTAGAATAAACAGTGATACAATTCCCTACTTTAAAGCAACAACAGCTGAAGCAATACAGTGTCTTTCACAAAAGGGGAGCATGGCCTACAGATTAATATTTTTCAGTCCTATGTGTCAGATACAGGATATCTAATTGCTTGCTTAGGGAGGTAGTATTAATCACATTCTTTGGAAAGCTTTTTTTTTTTTTTTTTTTTTTTTTAAGCTCACAAAAGCCGATTGCTCTTTTGGGATGTGTGATTGTCATGCTGGAAAGCTATTAGAAGAGGACTCTCATTTGAACACAAGCTCCATTAAAAATAAAAAGACCAGAAAATTTGTTTAGATCTGGAGAGACAGATTATTTTGCAGAGGTCCCTTTCGGGATGCTAGAAATTAAACTAAGTCCTAAGAAAGTGTGTGTGTGTTGGGGGTGGTGGTGCGGGAATCAAAATGAGGAGGATATAACATCCAAGTACTTGGAGAAACCTTGTTCTAGAATATCTACGGTGTCCGGGCTTATCTTTTGGCCTGCTTGTCCTTTTTTCAGCTCCCTGGGAATTACCAATAAAACTACCACATGCCCAAAGAGAAAGGCATGAATGTCAAGGAGTTTTAGCGTCAAGAGGGAGTGTTAGTAAATACCATGTTGAAGGAAAGAATACAAGCAGCTTAGAAAGAATATTGTTCTCAATGAGTTCAATGAAATGATGCATAATGACCACAAATGCAGAGACTCTATGCCTAGATTTGAAAAGAGACTGGAAAGAACACGGACATCTTATTTCAAACAGATGAAACCAATTATGGTGTATCCAAATCTCTGATCTCATAATCTTGCTTGGTTCCTCCCGCCCTGAAAGCACTCCTGCTTCTCCCTTCTCAATAGTTGCCTTCTTTTAATAAGAACAGCTACAACTACCACAACAACCAGTACTTACTACATTCCTACCGTGTGCAGGGAACATTTTATTTATATTAAATTGAATCTTAAAACTACTCTGCATTATCGTCCACATTTACATTACAATGAAAAAAATGAGGCTCACAGGGGTTAAGTGACTAGCTCAAGGCAACACAGCAAGGAAACAGCAGAGCAGGGATTTGAATGCAGGTCTGCCTGTCTCTAAAGGTGCCATTCTAGGTACCAAGCAATCCTATCAGTGTTGTGAAGATACAGACATTTATCTTTAGTGGTATGCTTATAACTCTTCTCAGTATCTTCTTAATTTTCCATTTACATTTTAGAGTAGAAAAAATATTAAAAAAAAAAAAAAAAGAAGAAGAAGAGGCTAACCGGATGCCTAACTTTGATGGCCTAAATTGTTGCTTACAGAGATGAACCACCGTGTTCCTTTTTCCTGGTTTTATTAATTCTGGGCTGCTGGGACTCTTTTTATCATTAGGTCTGGAGCTTCATAAACCGTAAATCCTCAAACATCAGATTTTGGTTCTCAAATGTACATTGAAAGCTTCAGTTTGACACATTAGAATTTGGTTTTAGGGAACTAAACCATCTGGCATATGTAATTTTGACCTCTTCAAGTTAATAAGGAAAAAGAACGTTCCAAACCAAGTTTTTCTTCCTATAATTATAATGGTTCAGTGTTTCTAACTCTATATAATAACTTCTCACATTGAAAGTAAAGCAGAAGACAAAACTGGTCCCTTTCCATAAGCTGATCACGCTGTCATGGTAGAGCTGCAGGGCGTACAAATATGTGCTTGGATAACTGGTAAGTTTTAAGTCCACGTAAAATCAAAGGAATCAAGGAGAGATTTCAAACTCACAAAAGACATCAAGCACACATAGGCTCTTGCAGATGAAGCACTATGAAATGCCATACTTTTCCTTCTCAGTGGGGAAAAGGGTAACTTGTGAGCCTTGGGATGTTCGCCAACTAGGTTCCTTTCTCTTTCGAATGTCGTAGAAATTTTCGCCCCAGAAGGACTGGCAGGGCAGCAGGCAGGCAGGGTTCTCTCAACCCGCCTTGCCGGCAGTTAAGTTGCTGCTCTGGCATGAGGAGAGGTGGACAAAAGGGAGCTGTGGGCAGACCTACCACTGTGAGTCACTGAGCTGGGACCCCCGGACCCACAATGGTATTCAACTTGGTCACCTGCCCTTACGGCAGCCAGGGATGTCGTGACTTGGGAAGGCTTGGAAATGGTGGAAATAAATCAGTATGCCTGCTAGGGAGGGAATAAAATGGAAAAGAGGGGAACCTGTTTATTAAATGCCTCAGCCTCCTATATTTTAATTTGGGGCTGTTCTGGTGGCAGACGGTGATAGCAAATCCTCAAAAAACTGTAAAAATATTTTTAAATGCTTTTGTGGGCTTTGAAGAATACGCAACAGTAATCAGATCTTTCTTATTAGCATTTAGGTCGTTACAAATACTTAATACTGATACAGTTGTTACTCTCTTGCCTTTCTCTTCCTTATTCTGTAAACTCCAGGAAGGCAAGTATCACTTATCTTGCTTATTGCTCTTTCTTCAGCATCATCTACAATGTTTAGCACACAGTAGGTGTCCAAACAATTGAATAAACGAATGCATGAATGAAAAAAACCAAATGGATCATTTACTGACCACGGTCCTTTCAAGCACTTTTGGAATTGCAAACTATTATTTGTGACAAATTCTTGGAAGTGTTATCTTTTTATACACATCTTGCAGTTTTCTTGAAGATGTTAATAATCATTTCTTGTTGACAAAATTGATTATGTTGATAAATTTTATGGAGAGACGCAGTATTGTTACAACACAGCCCCTCACCCAAAAGTACTTTTCACCCTCCTTTGAAGGTTATCTCTTTCGGCAGGATAGTGCATTGGAAAGGGCTTATCAAAATGCTAGTTATTATTGGAATAAAACATAGACTTCAATTTTCTACTGTGTTAACAGTTGGAAATGCTAAGATTAGAGGTTATTCAGTAAAAATAATGAAAAAAAAATTGGTAGCACCCAACTTTACTTTTACACTTCCTATAGAGTTTTCTAGTCCTCCTAAAATGCCAGACCTCAATATTGGGAGATACAGCAGTTCAGCTCATAGGCCCTTGGCTCAGGGTTGCATGAGAGATGTTGGTTATGGATTTACTGCCCAAAGCCCTTGCGTATGGCAGTAGATCAGGGATGCTTCTTTGGAAATAATGAGTGTAATGTTGGCTAAGGAACAAAGAGGTGGAAGCAATGTGTCAGGACGAAGATGCTAGGCAGGGCAAACTAGAGTCTACTGGATGTGTTACAGGGAAGAACAAAATCTGACTACATGTTGGATCTGTTTCTGTTACTTTAACCTTTGCTTCCCGTTGCTTTTGCTCACTAAAAGAATACTGCCTGTACATAATGGCCTGCCTCGGGGAACCCTGCCCCTCTGCCTGAATGTTAAACCAAAGTGCCTTTGTTCAGGGAAACATCCTGACCCTGTCTACCTGTGAATGGCTGCAAGAAAGAAGGAATTAACACATCCCCTCCCCGAGGCTGGCCATTCCAGGAGGTATTTGCAAAACTTATGGCCTTTTTACTTTACTTCCCCACCTCCTCCCCCTCTCTGTTCTATTAAACAAACTGGCATCCAGACCCCCGATAAGATGGCTCTTCAGAGACACTACTCTGCCATCTTCTCCGTCGGCCGGCTTTCCGAATAAAGTTGTATTCCTTGCCTCGGCACCTCGTCTCCCGATTTATTGGCCTGTTGTGTGGCAAAAAGAGTGAGCTTAGACTGGGTAAGAGAAGGACTGTCTCAGTGCTGCGATGCAGAAGGAGGGCAGAAAAGAAATGAGCAGAGTGGAGCCAGCGGGGCTAGGATTGGGCAGGGGTCTGCCTCTCTCAGCATCACAGAAAGGTGAGGGGTTGGTTCTCTGACTCTGTATCTTAAACCTAGCTGTTGCACTTGTAGAACAATGTGTGAAACCCAACAAGAAATGCAGGGTATTGTAATCAGCTCAGTCCTAAACTCTTGGAATCGATTAGCATAAAGGAGCATGTTTATTGGGGGAATGAAATCACTATTTATTACATGCTTCTTTTTTCCCTATAGTTAATTTAGACTTTTCCGCTCTAGAATGTCTGGCTTACAACAATGATTTTCCCTTTGTATGAACATAGGTTGACCAGTATGGGGTCCATCTAGAGACAGGCTGAGTGGCACGGTGAAATCAACTGGGAATTAAACATTTGCCAAAGCTCAGCCTCCACCAGAGAAAAGAATCGGTGATCTCAATCCTACCTGAGATTCACAGGATGCCCAAGTCTCACAAAGCGTGTGTTCATCACATTAGCTTGTAGCAAGCATCTATAGCTTTTACTATCCATTTTAATTTGGTACTTAATGATATGCACCACTATTTCAAAATTTCCTATTCAGTGTTTTATCTGTCAGATGGCATTATGAGCTAGGAGAGGGCAGATACCATATTTCGAAATCAATCTGCCCCACGCATGAAAGAATCTCCTGAAAGAAGAATATACATGGAAGTTCTATAAACTTACTTGATGAAGTGAACTCTCATAACTTTGCGTGTGTGATTTCTGTCCAGGGCCCCCTCCTATTGTGTCCCCTTTAATAAAAACAATTCTGGGGTGTGCTGAATTATGTACAGGGTAATGCTCCAGGCTGTCCAGGAAGAAATATGAAGGCATCATCTCTGCCTAATGCCCTAACTTTGAGAATAGAAACCACCAGCTTTCTATTCCCTAGAGTACTTAGGCAAAAATTGGGATAATGCCAATCTTCCTAACCAAATTCCCCAACTGTGGAAGTGTAATGCATTTAGAAAATTATCCTCTGTAGGAAATAACTGTTCTCTGATCGCCAGTGCATGAATTGTGAATCAGTGTTCTTAGCTCTGAATACGCTGATGCTTTACTATTATGCTGTGTATTTCTGCTGCTTTGGTGGCTTAGGTACTCATTAATCACTTTTCTCTCCAGCTAATATGGCTTTCTTAAATTTTAAAAATGGGCACAAACTAAGTATGTATAAATATACCTTAGCTGCTTTCACAAGTAGAGGTAAGTTCAATGTTCGAATAAAGACTGGCCTATGACCAAAAAAACCCCTCTTCTAATCTGGGAAGGTCCTTATCTTTCACTGAGTCAGTAGCTTCAGAAAAGATGCACATGGCTTGGCAAGAGAAGAAGAGTATGCTAAGCCAGACAATCATCTAGCCAATAGCCAATCACCCGTAACAATTAATGTGATTATAGGTGTCACAGCCAGGCTATGCCCACCTGTATGTGTCCTAGAGCTATACCTGCCAAACTGTTCCTGGGTACCACTTGTAAATCAATCAGCCTCTGACTGTCTTCAGAGAAGCAGTTTTCTGCCATTGTGTAGACAGAGTATCGTGATAAGTCTGACTGGAAGTTAAAACATTTGAAAAAGATGGAAAGGAAGTCACTTGGTCCTGTTTGCTTTTATACACACTATCTCATTCAATTCCTTACAAAGGCTCTATGGGGGGAGATTTTATTACCATTTTTCAAATGAGTAAATAGGCTCAAGGAGGTGAAACAACATACTCAAGGTCACACCCCCAGAAAGTAGGAGAATATACACAATTCTAGAGTGTTTATCCTTTTTACCCCTCTACACTAGCATTGCCAAAAATGTATAGCCAGTGTATGAAGTACAAATTTTTGGAAGACATGTTCCCGTAGGAGGTAAGATGAGCGTTTAGTCCATTTTTAAAGGCAGCCAGGAAAAGAGATTCCAAAAATAATTTTGGAACCAATCGTAATATATAAGAATTCTCACTGTGAGAAAATCTTCCTTACGTGCAAAAAAGTCTTTTCCTTTTAAATAAACAAAAATGGTACTTTGGCAATAAACTTCCAAGGAGATGTTGATAAATGACCATTCTGATCCCTATGTATTTCATTTAGAAGGGAAGTTGTTACTTAAATTAATGTATAATGCAAAAGAGATTATACTTTGAATGACACTGAAAGCTGAATTACAAACTATGTGTGTAATTTCTAAGCACCTAAATCATGAAAGATGGCAAATAAGCAAATGGCAGTCTTTCATTTTCAGCTGTTTCCTGGGGAAAATTAAGGGAGAAAATGTTGCTTTATTATAAATCACTGGCAAAAAAGGTAATTTTCTTCTTTTTCCCTGTATCTCCTTACATTATCTGGCTCATTTTCAAGTTTGAGTAAAAGTATTTAAAAATTATATAATCTATTTTAGAGTAACTTTACATTTATTTGATCCTGATATTTTCTAATGAAACCTTAATCTCCTCTCATTTGCAACCTGAACCTAGGTCACCAGAGAGGATATAATGCAAAAGACAGTAAAATGATAGCTCAGCCTGTTTCTGAAAGAAGATACTTACAGGTGCTAAGAATCTAGAAAAGCATCAAAAAGTTCCTCAAAGTTCATTTTTCCTTTAATATGTACATTTATACACAGAAGAAAAAATACCCTCTTAGAAGCAACACAGAATACTAAAAAGAGTTTTGAGCCAGAAGCAGAGACATGATCTTTGGTCCCGGCTTGTCACTGGTGTGAGCTAGGGCACACCACTCAACTTCCCTCAGATTCAGTGTCCTTTCAGGAAGGATAAAGATGTCACATCTGTCCCACTTCAGCAACTGCCATGTGGTAAAAGTCCCTTATTCATCCAGCACTTGTCAGGCTTTTTACGGAGATATGAAGACAGATATGATTCTGCCCCTTCCCTTGAGGAACATGAAGAGCGGAGGTGTGATGGAAACTGGAATTTGAGGTCAAGTCATAGAATGCTTCTGAAAGGAGAAAGTCCTGAAGTACAAGTATGAGTTAGTGAAGAAAATGGGGGAAGAAAAGATAAGAGCATCGCAGACAGAGGACACAGCATTACGCAAAGGTAATGCGTTATGTGAGTGCAAGATGTTGGGGGACTTGCCAGTCATTCAGTTGACTGGAGCAGAGAGGAAAAGTCAAAGCTGAGGTTGGAAAGGTAGACAGAATCCAGATTATTGAGAGTAACAGATGCTGGGCTATGGATTTGCATTTTAATCCCAAAGCAATGAGTGGAGGTGAGGGGCAACGCAGGAGCACGAATAGGGGAAACTCACTCCGGTTTTTGGAAAACTCACTCTGAAGGTAACATGGACAATGGGTCAGAGGCTGGGAAGCTAATTCAGAGCCCATCGCATTAGTTCAGGTGAGAAATTCAGAGACCTAACCTAAGACAGTGGTGGCAAGGATGGAGAAGAAAGAACAGTCTTCAGAGATGGTATGGAGGTAGAGCTGACAAAGTTTAATGTCTAACTAGGGGTGTATAGGAGAAGGGAATTGGTGTGAATCAGAGGTTTCTGATTTGGCTGGGTAAATAGTGTATTGTTCCACAAGATAAGAATTAAAGAAGATGAAGTAGGTTTCTGGGGCTAGACAAGTCCAATTTTGGACACACTGAGCTCACTGTACCTGTGGGTGATGTGCAGAAGGCAGCTGGACATATGAAATGCATTTGACAATTCTGTGAACTGTTCAAATATGGACGATATTACTTGAAATCCATTCTATATTTTCAGCATGTGTATTAACTCTAGAAAATTACTAGGGAAATTAGTAAAAGTGGTTTATTCTAAGGGCTTCAAGAAATTAAGGCATCTCTCATTCTTTTACTGTATTTGTTTGTTCAACTGAAATTATTTAACTACCTACCACATCACTTCTATTGGGAGCTATCTCTGATGGTTTGTGGCTTCTTGTTCACGGTCATGTAACTGGCATCTGGACTGGATTAAAGGGGCTACCATGCAGATGGAGACAGAGGACGGACTCTGGAACCCTTCTTCCATGCAGCCTCACTGCCTATCACATTTCCAACATGCATCCTTACTTCCAGCTGCCATGGGATCATCAAGCCTTAGCTTAAATCAAATGTCCTCTGGCTCCAGATCCTATGATGAGAAATTTATGGAGTCCTGGACACATTACAAGTTCTACAGCTTTACAGCTGAAATCCTTCAGGTCCTTCTGACCTACTGAAGGCAAAAATATGCTTTATTTTTACTGGTATTCCCAAACGGTCTTCTAGTGTGTACATTTTTCCTACAGAACATGTATGTTGCTTCCAGCAATGTGTTTTATATTACCTTGAAGAGTAGGGAAGCTCTGACAGAAGGAAACAACTTGGTATTGCTGCCAGTAGAAGAGGGAAAAAAACCTTGCAACTGGAAGCATGATCAAGCCTATGGATCATTAATTAATCTTTCTCTTTGACAGCAGATACCTTATGTGAGTCAACGACTGTATCCTAAGTTGTTTTAAAAACAGTTTATATCCCTCAACTAATGATATGTTGGCTTTTTGAGTGGGGTCTTTTTATTAACTTATACACACACAAATATATATATATATATATATTTTTTTTTTTTTTCCTAGAACCTTAACATTTTTGCATGTTCTTATAAAGTCTAGGATGTAGCTCAACATCCTTGAATTAAACATTTCCTGGATAACAAGCTTTCCAAATCTATGTCAAAACCTAAAGTCTCTCTCTCTTCAGGGGATTATAAGTAACACCAGTTCGGAGGTAGCTCGAAAACAAGGTACCTAAATGGGCTTACCTTGACAATGAAATCTGCTGTAAGTGGTCCAGCCATTCTCAGTATCTCTTTGTCTGGAAATTTTTGGAAGTCCACACTAGAATTGTCCACAAGAAAGATGCCTGTAGAGCTGAGACTGTTTTCACCTTTAGCCCCCTGGAGGGTTTTGGTTTCCAGATCTACATAATCAAACACATGAAGAGGAGAGAAAGATGTTCCCAGGGCTACCACAGACCATATGCAAGCACATCTCATGCAAAAGAACTTTGTCAGGGAGAAGTATTATTCTTTATACGGCTGACATAATTGAAATGTGATAGAAACAAAATATATGGGCACCTCTGGATCACAGAGGAATTTATGCAGCAAATGAAGTTATTTTAAAACTCATTAGCCAAGCATTCAGGGCTCCCTGTCAAGAAATCTTTGATTCCCTGGATGACTTCCTTTGGGTACCTTACTTTACCACAGTCCTATTCTTTTGACTAAACCATCTCCCATACATATCTTATTGATTTCAGGCTTTATGGCCCTCCGTCTAGAATACCCTGAAGTTTCCCTTTTGCTCTATGAGGCCCAGGGTGCCTCTCTGAGTTCCTTCAGCACTCATTGTGAGACTTGATATTCATTTTGTATTTATTTATACTTTCTGGTTACTTACCGAATTGTGCTATTGCTCAAAATAAAGAAACTATAGTGACTTAAGGACAGGGAGCTAACTATCCCCTTTACTTCTCTTTCTTTTTAAAATCCTTTTTATTACTTCACTCAGTCTTATATACACATATGATATTTCACAAGAACTCAAGACGGAGAGAGGAACTTGATCCCTGGAGCACTCCGATCTGCATTTGCCCAATGACAAAGCCTAGGAAGCATCTTTTGTTTTAGGAAATCAGAGCATGCTGAGGATGAGGGTAATTATGATATATATATTTCAAGGTAGGTTAAGTTCTCATGTGACTGAGTATTTTAGAATAATTGCCTCCTGTGTGATGAAAGACGGACAGACTAAGTCTAACGATGGTTTGTAAAACTTGCACAAGGACCCTTGGTTTTGGCAGGGGTTCTTTAGCAGAAAGATGGGGTGCCTGGGTAGGGATCTGGGTCTCCTACCCACATCCAATCAGAATGGCTCCCCTCTTATGTGTTTTCCAGATTGAGGTTTTGGGGTTAAGGACAATTTTAAGGTCTCTGGAGGCACTAAGGTACCTAATGTATTTGCACTAAATTATTCTAGATGTTGTCTACTTCAAGTTCTCTACTAGAAGGAATACCAACAGGTAGAAAATGCTGGTGTCCAATTAAATGCCCATGCCCCTCAGATGAAGTCCTGTAGCCTTTCTCTGGGAGTAGGTCTGGCTTTCCTCCCCTGTCCCAGGGCTGACAGGACCTCACAGAATAAAAGGCACATTGAGAGAACGCTGGAGTGGGAGAACCACAGTGGTTGTCATCAGAGGAAAGCAGCAGCATCTCTGTATCTCCTTCCTCTAGCCTTCACTCCTCGAGCTGCCTTCCATGTATTTGCACTCATTTGCGGAAGTATCTCCAGGACATTAAATTAACCTAGTTTTGGAGAACTCTTGGAGGTCTAAGCCTGAGCATCTGATTCAATTTTATCACCAGGCCTCCCAGAAGTACCTCCCAGGTACTTCTGATTAAAGATGAGCTGGACCCGGACAGATGGTCTACTCCTCTCGTTTGGCCGTCCTTAACTCTTGCTGAGGTTGGTCCCACACTGGGCCAGCTTCTGGGAGTGAAGGTAAAAGGGTTGCCAGACAAACAAGGCATCATTTATCTACACATTCATTTTGCTGAGTTATATTCCAAATACAAAAACAAAGTAGAAAAAGAAATAGAAACTTCCTTGGCTATACAAATGTTACCAACAGTGTGCCTTTTGAAGGAAAAAGCAGATTCCATTTTGCTTTTAGTCATTTATGACTATCACCTGACACTTTACCTATCAAATCCTTAGAGCAATTAAACCAAACAAGGCCAGTTCTTCAGCTTCTCCGTGATCACATAATTAGGAAGTCCGGGAGGCTAGACGAATTCATTTATAAAAGTGAATCCTCTTTACTAATTCATAATAATCATAAACTAAGTCTGGGAGGCTAGACTAATTCATTTACAAAAATGCATCTTCCTCTTACACCTCTTCCCTTGGGTTCTTTCTTTTGCAATGAGGAGTAAGTCGCCCACTTGGTGATGCATTAGTCTGGATGTTTTATTTTAGCCTCTCACTGCACAGAAAAATACTGTTTCTGACTGGGGTTGTTACACCAGCAGTTAATTCTGTCCAATTCTTAAGAGGAAAAACAAATCATTTGAATGGTAACAGTGTACACACATATATCATCCTTTGACACATGAGCAATATATTTTGGGGGGATGTTCAGGGTTAGAAAAGCACTTGGATCCATATAACGTGGCTTCTCAGCATCTTTTGACCTCGCCTGAACTGTACTTTACTTATTCCTTTATGTCACATGAACTCTCAAAGCCCACCTTTCCCATGAAATGTACTTATTTTTATTTTTAGAAAGGCTTCTGTCAGCTATCTGAACTTTCACAGGCTCCAATTTATCTCCCTCCAGTTTGTCTTTTTGGAATGATTTCATTTATAATCCAATTGCCAAAAGATAATGCATGCTACCTAAATTGGCTTCTTAGGCATGTGTGTGGGAGGGAAGAGAGAGCAGAAGATGACAGATGGCTTTGGAGGAACCTGGGAAAAATCATAGCGGAGGAGATCAGAAATGCTCAAGGGACCAAGTGAAGTGAAGTCTTTCAGTGAAAGTGAATTTTGCAGAAAAAGCTAACATATCCTCTCCTACCCTTCCCTGGTTTATAGTCTATAATTTTCTGCTTGTAATTTACAGGTCTACATCTAAACAGCACTACATGGTAATAAAAAAAAGATGTGGCTGTGTACTGCTGGCTTGCCCTGACTGAAGATCAATTCTTGCACAAACTCTGGTGGGACCATGCTACCATTCGTTCTTTGGGGTTACGATTACCCTTCAATCTTGAATTCCAAAAGCTATCTTCAAGACGTTAGGGTCTTGCATTATCTTTACGACATGGGGTGCTTAACTAGACCACATGGTTCTCTTCAAATGCCACAGCGTAAAGGCTGTTTGGAGTTTCTGTGTTCCCCTGAATTGATAAAGTAATGGAGCCTAAGAGTAGGAATTAAAAGAGAAAGAATGAAGGAGAGGGAGGGAAGGTTGAAAAGAAGAAAAAAGAAAGAGGTGAGGCAAGGAAAACATTGAGAATGACTGGAGAGGAAGAAGAGAGAGAATGAGAAATAATATTCACAAAATCATAAACGTGATTAACTCATGAACACCCTATTGGAAACAATAATTTTGTATCTTTCAGGATGACTGGCTGGAGGTAATTACCACAGACGTCTCTGCTGTCTCCTAGGCAACCAAAAGATAAACAGAAGCATTCAAAATACCATATTATGATAGAAGATTAAGATTTGTATTTCTAAATCTTAATCTTTTCTGGAAACAAAAAGTAAATAATAATGATGTATATGTATAACTGATTCACTTTGTTACAAAGCAGAAACTAACACACCATTGTAAAGCAATTACACTCTAATAAAGATGTAATAAATAAATAAATAATAATGACTAAAATTCCCAATACCCAAAGGACAACAATGGAGTTTACTTACACAAGTGGTCAGGTCCTTTTAAGACAAGGCGAATATGTCTGCTTCCATAGGGAATAGCAACCACTGTGTCATCCACTAGAGAGAAATGAAGCAAAGTCTTAAAGCACACAATTTTATACAAAATTACTGATTATCTCCTATACAAATGCACTGATTTACATACACTCCCAAACAATAATCTTTCAAAAAAGTGTTTACAATGTGAACACCAATATGTGGGAATCAAGATTTCCACTTTCTTCAAAATAAAATATACTGAAAAAGCTGCTCACCGGCTAACTCATGGGGGATCCGGCCTTCGAAAAAACACATGAATTTTGATACATTAAAAATGAATTTGTTGGGCTTCCCTGGTGGCGCAGTGGTTGAGAGTCCGCCTGCCGATGCAGGGGACACGGGTTCGTGCCCCGGTC
The DNA here is from genome assembly GCF_059928025.1 of Delphinapterus leucas. Lineage (NCBI taxonomy): Eukaryota > Metazoa > Chordata > Mammalia > Artiodactyla > Monodontidae > Delphinapterus > Delphinapterus leucas. The sequence continues at coordinate 57,455,568 of NC_143134.1, forward strand.
CGGGAAGATCCCACACGCCGCGGAGCGCCTGGGCCCGTGAGCCATGGCCGCTGAGCCTGCGCGTCCGGAGCCTGTGCTCCACAACGGGAGAGGCCACAACAGTGAGAGGACCACGTAACACACACACACACACACACAAAAAAAAAAAAAATTGAAAGTGTTCATTTCTGATTTTAAAACCCAATCTTAAATCCTCAGATTTCTCTAGACTGGAGCAATTGTGTAGAATTACAAAAAGAAAATAACTTTTAATGCTCAAAGAAGGACTTTATTATAACAAAATCTGGATATCGCTCTAGCAAAGTAACTGTCTTGGATGAACAGGACAGTTAAGAATAGAAGACAACCTCTGGCCCTGCCAAGACCGCGTCCTGCCCGATTTCAGATACTCAGACTCCAACTTTACTTTCACCTATGTTGGTGGACCCAAAAGATGGGCATGTCTCAAATATTTGAGGAGGACTTTCAAGACGGTGGAGGAGTAAGATGTATAGAGATCACCTTCCTCCCGACAAATACATCAAAAATACATCTACATGTGGAACAACTCCCACAGAACACCTACTGAATGTGAGCAGAAGACCTCAGACTTCCCAAAAGGGTCTTGGTGCTCCGACCAGGTGTCAGCTCTGAGCCTCTGAGGTGGGAGAGCTGAGTTCAGGACATTGGACCACCAGAGACCTCCCAGCCCCATGTAATATCAATCAGTGAGAGCTCTCCCAGAGATCTCTGTCTCAATGCTAAGAACCAGCTCCACTCAATGACCAGCAAGCTCCAGGGCTGGACACCCCATGCCAAACAACTAGCAAGACAGGAACACAACCACACCCATTAGCAGAGAGGCTGCCTAAAATCATACTAAGTTCACAGACACCCCAAAACACACCACTGGAAACGGTCCTGCCCATCAGACAGGCAAGATCCAGCCTCATTCACTGGAACACAGGCACCAGTCCCCTCCACCAGGAAGCCTACACAACCCACTGAACCAACCTTACCCACTGGGGGCAGACACCCAAAACAACGGGAATTACGAACCTGCAGCCTGCAAAAAGGAGACTCCAAACACAGTAAGTTGAGCAAACTAAGAAGACAGAGAAATACACAGCAGATGAAGGAGCAAGGTAAAAACCCACCAGAGCAAACAAATGAAAAGGAAATAGTCTACCTGAAAGAGAATTCAGAGTAATGATAGTAAAGATGATTCAAAATCTTGGAAACAGAATGGAGAAAATACAAGAAATGTTTAACAAGGACCTAGAAGAACTAAAGAGCAAACAAATAACGATGAACAACACAACAAATGAAATTAAAAATTCTCTAGAAGGAATCAAGAGCAGAATAACTAAGGCAGAAGAACTAATAAGTGACCTGGAAGATAAAGAGTGGAAATAACAACCACAGAGCAGAATAAAGAAAAAACAATGAAAAGACTTGAGGGTAGTCTCAGAGACCTCTGGGACAACACTAAACATACCAACATTCGAATTATAGGGGTCCTAGAGAAGAAGTGAAAAAGAAAGCGTCAGAGAAAATATTTGAAGAGATTATAGTTGAAAACTTCCCTAACACAGGAAAGGAAATAGCCAATCAAGTCCAGGAAGCACAGAGAGTCCCATACAGGATAAATCCAAGGAGAAACACGCCAAGACACATATTAATCAAACTATCAAAAATTAAATTAAGAAAAAATATTAAAAGCAGCAAGGGAAAAGCAACAAATAACATACAAGGGAATCTAAGGGGATTCAGCTTAACAGCTGATCATTCAGCAGAAACTCTGCAAGCCAGAAGGGAGTGGAAAGACATATTAAAAGTGATGAAAGGGAAGAACCTACAACCAAGGTTACTCTACCCAGCGAGGATCTCATTCAGATTCGACGGAGAAATTAAAACTTTTACAGACAAGAGAAAGCTCAGAGAATTCAGCACCACCAAACCAGCTTTACAACAAATGCTAAATGAACTTCTCTAGGCAGGAAACACAGGAGTGGGAAAAGACCTACAACACAAACCCAAACAAATAGAAAAATGGTAATAGGAACATATCGATAATTACCTTAAATGTAAATGGATTAAATGCTCCAACCAAAAGACACAGACTGGCTGAATAGATATAAAAACAAGACCTGTATATATGCTGTCTACAAGAGACCCACTGCAGACCCAGGGACACATGCAGACTGAAAGTGAGGGGATGGAAGAAGATATTCCATGCAAATGGAAAATGAAAGAAAACTGGAGCAGCAATTCCCATATCAAACAAAACAGACTTTAAAATAAAGACTATTACAAGAGACAAAGAAGGGCACGACATAATCATCAAGGGAACAACCCAAGAAGAAGATATAATGATTGTAAATATTTATGCACTCAACATAGGAGCACCTCAATGCATAAGGCAAATGCTAACAGCCATAATGGGGAAATCGACAGTAACACAATCATAGTAGGGTACTTTAACACCTCACTTTCACCAATGGACAGATCATCAATGAAAATAAATAAGGAAACACAAGCTTTAAATGATACATTAAACAAGATGGACTTAATTGATGTTTACAGGACATTCCATCCAAAAACAGCAGAATACACTACCTTCTCAAAGGCTCATGGAACATTCTCCAGGATAGATCATATCTTGGGTCACAAATCAAGCCTCAGTAAATTTAAGAAAATTGAAATCATATCAAGTATCTTTTCTGACCACAATGCTATGAGACTAGACATCAATTACAGGAAAAATATCTGTAAAAAATACAAACACATGGAGGCTAAACAATATGCTACTAAATAAACAAGAGACCACTGAAGAAATCAAAAAATACCTAGAAACAAATGACAATGAAAACACGATGACGAAAAACCTAAGGGAGGAAGCAAAAGCAGTTCTAAGAGGGAATTTTATAGCTATACAAGCCTACCTCAAGAAACAAGAAAAATCTGAAACAAACAACCTAACCTTACACCTAAAGCAATTAGAGAAAGAGCAACAAAAAAAATCCAAAGTTAGCAGAAGGAAAGAAAACAAAAAAATCAGATCAGAAGTAAATGAAAAAGAAATGAAGGAAATCATAGCAAAGACCAATAAAACTAAAAGCTGGATCTTTTTTATTTATTATTATTTTTTGCGGTATGCAGGCCTCTCACTGTTGTGGCCTCTCCCGTTGCGGAGCACAGGCTCTGGACGCACAGGCTCAGTGGCCATGGCTCAAGGGCCCAGCTGCTCCACAGCATGTGGGATCTTCCCGGACCGGGGCACAAACCCGCGTCCCCTGCATTGGCAGGCGGACTCTCAACCACTGTGCCACCAGGGAAGCCCTAAAAGCTGGTTCTTTGAGAAGATAAACAAAATTTATAAACAATTAGCCAGACCCATCAAGAAAAAAAGAGAGAAGACTCAAACCCACAGAATTAGAAATAGAAAAGGAGAAGTAACAACTGACACTGCAGAAATAGAAAGGATCATGAGAGATTACTACAAGCAACTCTATGCCAATAAAATGGACAACCTGGAAGAAATGGATAAATTCTTAGAAAAGCACAACCTTCTGAGACTGAACCGGGAAGAAATAGGAAATATAAACAGACCAATCACAAGCACTGAAATTGAAACTGTGATTAAAAATCTTCCAACAAACAAAAGCCCAGGACCAGATGGCTTCACAGGCAAATTCTATCAAACTTTTAGAGAAGAGCTAACACCTATCCTTCTCAAACTCTTCCAAAATATAGCAGAGGGAGGAACACTCTCAAACTCACTTTACGAGACCACCATTACCCTAATACCAAAACCTGACAAAGATGTCACAAAAAAGGAAAACTACAGGCCAATATCACTGATAAACATAGATGCAAAAATCCTCAACAAAATACTAGCAAACAGAATCCAACAGCACATTAAAAGGATCATACACCATGATCAAGTGGGGTTTATCCCAGGAATGCAAGGATTCTTCAACATACGCAAATCAATTAATGTGATACACCATATTAACAAATTGAAGGATAAAAACCACATGATAATCTCAGTAGATGCAGAAAAAGCTTTTGACAAAATTCAACACCAACTTATGAGAAAAACCCTCCAGAAAGCAGGCATAGAGGGAACTTACCTCAACATAACAAAGGCCATATATGACAAACCCACAGCCAACATGATTCTCAACGGAAAAACTGAAACCATTTGCACTAAGATCAGGAACAAAACAAGGGTGCCCACCCTCACCACTATTATTCAACATGGTTTTGGAAGTTTTAGCCACAGCAATCAGAGAAGAAAAAGAAATAAAAGGAATACAAGTCAGAAAAAAAGAAGTAAACCTGTCACTGTTTGCAGATGACATGACACTATACAGAGAGAATCCTAAAGATGCTACCAGAAAACTACTAGAGCTAATCAATGAATTTGGTAGAGTAGCAGGATACAAAATTAATGCACAGAAATCTTTTGCATTCCTATACACGGATGACGAAAAATCTGGAAGAGAAATTAAACATTCCCATTTACCATTGCAACAAAAAAATAAAATACCCAGGAATAAACCTACCTAAGGACACAAAAGACCTGTATGCAGAAAACTATAAGACACTGATGAAAGAAATGAAAGATGATACAAACAGATGGAGAGGTATACCATATTCTTGGATTGGAAGAATCAACATTATGAAAATGACTATACTACCCAAAGCAATCTACAGATTCAATGCCATACCTATCAAACTACCACTGGCATTTTTCACAGAACTAGAACAAAAAATTTCACAATCTGTACGGAAACACAAAAGACCCCGAAGAGCCAAAGCAATCTTGAGAAAGAAAAACAGAACTGGAGGAATCAGGCTCCCGGACTTCAGACTATACTGCAGAGCTACAGTAATCAAGACAGTATGGTACTGGAACAAGAACACAAATATAGATCAATGGAACAGGATAGAAAGTCAGAGATAAACCCATGCACATATGGTCACCTTATCATTAATAAAGGAGGAAGAATACACAATGGATAAAAGACAGCTCTTCAATTGTGGTGCTGTGAAAACTGGACAGCTAGATGTAAAAGAATGAGATTAGAACACTCCCTAACACCATACACAAAAATAAACTCAAAATGGATTAAAGACCTAAATGTAAGGTCAGACACTATAAAACTCTTAGAGGAAAACACAGGCAGAACACTCTATGACACAAATCACAGCAAGATCCTTTTTGACCCACCTCCTAGAGAAATGGAAAAAAACCCAAAAATAAACAAATGGGACCTAATGAAACTTAAAAGCTTTTGCACAGCAAAGGAAACCATAAACAAGATGAAAAGACAACCCTCAGAATGGAAGAAAATATTTGCAAATGAAGCAACTGACAAAGGATTAATCTCCAAAATATACAAGCAGCTCATGCAGCTCAATATAAAAAATAATAAAAAAACCCAATCCAAAAATGGGCAGAAGACCTAAACAGACATTTCTCCAAAGATATAGAAATTGCCAACAAACACATGAAAGGATGCTCAATATCACTAATCATTAGAGAAATGCAAATCAAAGCTGCAATGAGGTATCACCTCACACCAGTCAGAATGGCCATCATCAAAAAATCTACAAACAATAAATGCTGGAGAGGGTGTGGAGAAAAGGGAACCCTCTGGCACTCTTGGTGGGAATGTAAATTGATACAGCCACTATGGAGAACAGTATGGAGGTTCCTTAAAAAACTAAAAATAGAACTAACATACGACCCAGCAATCCCACTACTGGGCATATACCCTGAGAAAACCATAATTCAAAAAGAGTCATGTACCAAAATGTTCATTGCAGCTCTATTTACAATAGCCAGGACATGGAAGCAACCTAAGTGTCCATCGACAGATGAATGGATAAAGAAGATGTGGCACATATATACAATGGAATGTTACTCAGCCATAAAAAGAAACGAAATTGAGTTATTTATAGTGAGGTGGATGGACCCAGAGTCTGTCATACAGAGTGAAGTACGTCAGAAAGAGAGAAACAAATATTGTATGCTAACACATATATATGGAATCTAAAAAAAAAAAAAAGTTGTGAAGAACCTGGGGGTAGGACAGGAATAAAGCCACAGAGGTAGAGAATGGACTAGAGGACACGGGGAGGGGGAAGGGTAAGCTGGGACGAAGTGAGAGAGTAGCATGGACATACATACACTACCAAATGTAAAATAGATAGCTAGTGGGAAGCAGCCACATAGCACAGGAAGCAGCCACATAGCACAGGGAGAGCAGCCTGGTGCTTTCTGACCACCTAGAGGGGTGGGATAGCGAGAATGGGAGGGAGACGCAAGAGGGAGGGGATATGGGGAATATATGTATATGTATAGCTGATTCACTTTGTTATACAGCAGAAACTAACACAACATTTTAAAGCAATTATTCTCCAATAAAGATGTTAAAAAAAAAAAAGAAGAGGATATATTTGTATTTTTTAAACTTTCTAGGCCAGAAATCATGCATTCCAGTTCTTTAATATACTTTACACCAGTGGTCCTGAACCTTTTGGGTACCAAGGACTGGTTTCATGGAAGAAAATTTTTCCATGGCCGGGCACTGGGAGGGGAGAAAGGTTTAAGCGGTAATGAGAGCGATGGGGAGTGGCAGATGAAGCTTCGCTCGTTCACCTGCAGCTCACCTCTTGCTGTGCGGCCCGGTTCCTAACAGGCCTTGCACTGGTACCCAGTGGTTGGGGGCCCCTGCTTTACACTATCTACATCTAATACTATATATAGTTAATGTCCCATAAATGGTTATTAACATTCCCCTGACGCTCCCTCTTTATTTCGAAAATTAAAAAAAAAATTGACTGATTTAGAGAGTATTTTAAAAATTATTTAATTTTCATCCTACTTGAAAACTTAGCCATAATTCAGTGGAAGCAGTCCTCAATTCTACATCTGTTAAAAAATTAGAGGTGTATTACACACATACCAAACACATCACAGGAATTTTTATTTAGAACTCTACTTGTGACAATAATACCTTATATTTACATGGCACTGAAGAGTTTCACTTCTCCTAAAATATACTATTTATTCCTTCACCCCAAACTTGTAATATGGGCGAAGAGGATGCTACCATCCCGATTTTATGATGAAGAAATCAAGCCTCTGAGAAGTATAATGAGTAGCCCAAGGTCAGAGAACAGGGGGGTATTCCAGAAGACGAGGGAAAGCCAGTTATTTTTAAACTCACCAGCATATTCAGAAACTCTGTGGAGTTCTCTGTTTCACATAGATCTTTCTAATATTATACATTACCATCCTATCCTGGAAGAATTTCATTTAAATAAAGGAATCCCCAAAGCTAGCCAATTTCTCTGAATCTTAACATCCTGTCTTTAGGAGAACTTAGTTTCAATAAATGAATTTCAAAAGTTCCTTAACTTCTCTGATCCTTAGTTTCTCTGTAAAACAGGGAAAGCAACACCTACTTTATAATATTGTTGTGAACAGATATAGGTATGGCTATAGATATGTATACCATATATAGATGTACAGCATGGAACACAGTATTTTGTAAATATCATTTTATCTCTCTATTCCAAGTCTCTTTAAGGATAGGAACTGAAACACCGTTTATTTTTTAAACGCTCCAAGACCCCTAGCACACAGCCAGCTGAATGAGAAATTAGAATCATATGCTCTCAATTCCTTCCCTAAAAGGTTACATTTATCAAGTTTTCTACAATGTTGAATATGCTACACACACTACAACATTTTAGCTCTTTTTAATGTCAGGCATTGTTAAAGAAAAGGTTGAATTTCGGATAGCTAAGTGTTTGTGGCATAGAAGAACATAATACGTAAGGGGAATATAGAAAAGGAACAACAAATGTTCAGACTGGGCTCAGAGCTTTAAATGCTTTGTATAAAGACATGGGTTTTTCAGTTTACAAAAGAAATTCAAAGCAGTTAAGACAATGGGATTTCTAGAAATAGAAAGTCTTTGTTGATCCACAGGTCAAGTAAAGTGCAAGTAGAAGGAAAGCTTTCTGTTTGGCTCTGCAGTGCTCAGCAGCGGGCTTCTGACCCCCACATGGCCCAGGCAGCCTCCCTCTTGTTCTGCTGAGAAGTGACTCACATTCCACAAGCCAGGGCATTAACGCAAGCTTTTGGCTGACACAGTCGCCTTTGTATACTCCCCGAGGAAGATGGGGAGGAACCTACAAGGTTGTTGAGGGAAGAGGGTAGGATGGAGAGAGCAGGCCAGGCAAGCATGGAATATTTGCAGATGCCTCTGCACTTGCCAAGTCAAAGAGAAATACAGAGAACTTAGGCTGGTGCCAACCTGAACAGTCAGCAGTACACAGCACCAGACGTAGGAAGAGTCACAGCCTATTCTTCTGTGGTTCTATAAAGGGCTAATAGACAACTGACAGGTCATCAAGCAAGCAGCAAATTCATTATTTTATTCCACAGATATTTTCTGAGTGTCTCCTAGTGTCACGCTTCATACTAGGTACCACATAATAAGTGACAAAGAAGACAAAGCATCAGCCCTACGAGATGGTTCCTGAAATAGGGACCTGAGATAAAATATGCAGGGAAATACCACATACTATACCCCAATTATGGAAATTCCAAAGCACATTAATTAATATCTTAAGATCCCTGAAACAAAGAAATCCATTTTACTCTATTTAACTGTGTTCCCAATGTGTTTACCCAGGGAAACATTTTCTTACGTATCATCTTTTCACACCAGCTGATACGTCTCAGAATATACTTTAAGATATGGTGTTCTTCATTTGCCAAACAGCAAGATAGGAAAAAAAAATTATTTTTATTTGCTGCATGTTGATAAAAAGCCAGTCTTTGAGTTGTAGATTTATTAATAATTGTCTCATTTGATGATAAATTCTCAATGATTAGAGATGGGTTGGAAGATTCTTCTACTTGCCATTTAATACAGTATTGTGCACAGAGAGGTGTTTAAGACATTGGAAAAGAGGGTATGGAAAAAAGGGAACCCTCCTACACTGCTGGTGGGAATGTAAATTAGTGCAGCCACTATGGAGAACAGTATGGAGGTTCCTTAAAAAACTAAAAATAGAGCTACCATATGATCCAGCAATCCCACTCCTGGCCATATATATGGAGAAAACCATAATTCAAAAAGATACAAGCACCACAATGTTCATTGCAGCACTATTTACAATAGCCAAGACATGGAAACAACTTAAATGCCCATCGACAGAGGAATGGATAAAGACGATTCCAGTATACAATGGAATATTACACAGCCATAAACAAGAATGAAATAATGCCATTTGTAGCAATATGGATGAAACTAGAGATTATCATATTAAGCGAAGTAAGTCAGACAAATATCATGTGATACCACTTACATGTGGAATCTAAAAAAAATGATACAAATGAACTTATTTACAAAACAGAAATAGACTCACAGCCATAGAAAACAAACTTATGGTTACCAAAGGGGGTAAGGGGGGTCGGAGGTGGGGAATAGATAAATTAGGAGTTTGGGATTAACATATATACATTACTATATATAAAATAAACAACAAGGACCTACTGTATAGCACAGGGAACTATATTCAATACCTTGTAATAACTTATAGTGGAAAAGAATCTGAAGAAGAATATGTGTATATGTGTAACTGAATCACTTTGCTATATGCCTGAAACTAAGACAACATTGTAAATTAACTATACTTCAATTTAAAAAATGGTTAAAAATAGACACTGGAGAATGTTTGAGAGGGCTGGTTTCATCACCTGCCTTCTCAATGATTAATTTAGTTGGTATGGCTGGCAAGGCAGGTGGCTACATTCTCTCTCACCGTGTTGTGCATTCCTTGGGTAACCTTCCAATAAAGGCACACTGCACTATGTTCAAATGAATCTGCTCTAATCTATTCTGGCTTTCTTGACAGAACCATGATGCCAATCATCAAAATATATTTAAAGGTTATTAATCAACAATTCTGAAAGACCTGCTTCAGAGATTAGATAACCTCTTTCTCAGTTAAATGGACAAACTTTCCATGGGAATCATAAATTCTGTCATTTCACATATATGGGATACAAAAGCTCTTTCTCAAGAACACTGTACTCAAGGATTGTACCTAAAAGATTTCCTCAAAAAATCTACAGGTGTATATATATTCCACAACTTTCTATAAACATTTTAGATTTGGTGGGGTTTTTTTGACAAGGGGATGGGATGCTCTTTGATTTTACTTTTTTCAATTTTTTATACAGTCCAGTTTATTAATTTTTAATGGATTTTTGACTTGAATTATATATATATATATTTTTTAATACAGCAAGTTCTTATCAGTCATCAATTTTATATACATCAGCGTATACATGTCAATCCCAATTGCCCAATTCATCACACCACCACCACCACCCCACGCCCCTTTCCCCCCATGGTGTCCATACGTTTGTTCTCTATATCTGTGTCTCAATTTCTGCCCTGCAAACCGGTTCATCTGTACCATTTTTCTAGGTTCCACATAGATGTGTTAATATACGATATTTGTTTTTCTCTTTCTGACTTACTTCACTCTGTATGACAGTCTCTAGATCCATCCACGTCTCAACAAATGACTCAACTTCCTTCCTTTATATGGCTGAGTAGTATTCCACTGTACATATGTACCACATCTTCTTTATCCATTTGTCTGTCAATGGGCATTTAGCTTGCTTCCATGACCTTGCTAAAGAGTGCTGCAATGAACACTGGGGTGCATGTGCCTTTTTTTTTTTGCAGTACATGGTCCTCTCATTGCTGTGGCCTCTCCCGTTGCAGAGCACAGGCTCCGGACGCACAGGCTCAGCAGCCATGGCTAACGGGCCCAGCCGCTCCGCGGCATGTGGGATCTTCCCGGACCGGGGCACAAATCCGTGTCCCATGCATTGGCAGGCAGACTCTCAACCACTGCGCCACCAGGGAAGCCCCATGTGCCTTTTTGAATTATGGTTTTCTCAGGGTATATGCCCAGTAGTGGGATTGCTGGATCATATGGTAATGCTATTTTTAGATTTTTAAGGAACCTCCATACTGTTCTCCATAGTGGCTGTATCAATTTAAATTCCCACCAACAGTGCAAGAGGGTTCCCTTTTCTCCACACCCTCTCCAGGATTTGTTGTTTGTAGATTTTCTGACGATGCCCATTCTAATTGGTGTGAGGTGATACCTCACTGTAGTTTTGATTTGCATTTCTCTAATAATTAGTGATGTTGAGCAGCATTTCATGTGCTTCTTGGCCATCTGTATGTCTTCTTTGGAGAAATGTATGTTTAGGACTTCTGCCCATTTTTGGATTGGTTTTTTTTTTTTTAATATTGAGCTGCATGAGCTGTTTATATATTTTGGAGATTAATCCTTTGTCTGTTGATTCATTTGCAAATATTTTCTCCCATTCTGAGGGTTGTCTTTTTGTCTTGTTTATGGTTTCCTTTGCTGTGCAAAAGCTTTTAAGTTTCATTAGGTCCTATTTGTTTATTTTTGTTTTTATTTCCATTAATCTAGGAGGTGGATCAAAAAAGATCTTGCTGTGTTTTATGTCAAAGAGTGTTCTTCCTATGTTTTCCTCTAAAAGTTTTACAGTGTCCAGTCTTACATTTAGGTCTCGAATCCATTTTGAGTGTACTTTTGTGTATGGTGTTAGGGAGTGTTCTAATTTCATTCTTTTAAACATAGCTGTCCAGTTTTCCCAACACCACTTATTGAAGAGACTGTCTTTTCTCCATTGTATATCCTTGCCTCCTGTGTCATAGATTAGTTGACCATAGGTGTGTGTGTGGGTTTATCTCCGGGCTTTCTATCTTGTTCCATTGATCTATGTTTCTGTTTCTGTGCCAGTACCATATTGTCTTGATTACTGTAGCTTTATAGTACAGTCTGAAGTCAGGGAGTCTGATTCCTCCTGCTCTGTTCTTTTTCCCTCAAGACTGCTTTGGCTATTTGGGATCTTTTGTGTCTCCATACAAATTTTAAGATTATTTGTTCTAGTTCTGTAAAAAATGCCATTGGTAATTTGATAGGGATTGCACTGAATCTGTAGATTGCTTTGGGTAGTATAGTCATTTTCACAATATTGATTCTTCCAATCCAAGAACATGGTATATCTCTCCATCTGTTGGTATCATCTTTAATTTCTTTCATTAGTGTCTTATAGTTTTCTGCATACAGGTCTTTTGTCTCCCTAGGTACGTTTACTCCTAGGTATTTTATTCTTTTTGTTGCAATGGTAAACGGGAGTCTTTCTTTAATTTCTCTATCAGATTTTTCAACATTAGTGTATAGGAATGCAAGAGATTTCAATGCATGAATTTTGTATCCTGCAACTTTACCAAAATCATTGATTAGCTCTAGTAGTTTTCTATGTATAGTATCATGTCATCTGCAAACAGTGACAGTTTTACTTCTTCTTTTCCAATTTGTATTCCTTTTATTTGTGTTTCTTCTCTGATTGCCGAGGCTAGGACTTCCAAAACTATGTTGAATAACAGTGGTGAGAGTGGACATCCTTGTCTTGTTCCTGATCTTAGAGGAAATGCTTTCAGTTTTTCACCATTGAGAATGATGTTTGCTGTGGGTTTGTCGCATATGGCCTTTATTATGTTGAGGTAGGTTTCCTCTAGGCCCACTTTCTGGAGAGTTTTTATCATAAATGGGTGTTGAATTTGTCAAAAGCATTTTCTGCATCTATTGAGATGATCATATGGTTTTTATTCTTCAGTTTGTTAATATGGTGCATCACATTGATTGATTTGCATATATTGAAGAATCCTTGCATTCCTGGGATAAATCTCACTTGGTCATGGTGTATGATCCTTTTAATGTGTTGTTGGATTCTGTTTGATAGTATTTTGTTGAGGATTTTTGCATCTATATTCATCAGTGATATTGGTCTGTAATTTTCTTTTTTTGTAGTATTTTGTCTGGTTTTAGTATCAGTGTGATGGTGGCCTCATAGAATGAGTTTGGGAGTGTTCCTTCCTTTGCAATTTTCTGGAAGAGTTTGAGAAGGATGGGTGTTAGCTCTTCTCTAAATGTTTTATAGAATTCGCCTGTGAAGCCATCTGGTCCTGGACTTTTGTTTGTTGGAAGATTTTTTATCACAGTTTCAATTTCAGTGCTTGTGATTTGTCTGCTCATATTTTCTATTTCTTCCCTGTTCAGTCTTGGAAGGTTACCCCTTTGTAAGAATTTGTCCATTTCTTCCAGGTTGTCCACTGTATTGGCATAGAGCTGCTTGTAGTTGTCTCTTAGGATGCTTTGTACTTCTGCACTGTCTGTTGTAACTTCTCCTACTTCATTTCTAATTTTATTGATTAGAGTTCTCTCCATCTTTTTCTTGCTGAGTCTGGCTAATGGTTTATCAATTTTGTTTATCTTCTCAAAGAACCAGCTTTTAGTTTTATTGATCTTTGCTATTCTTTTCTTTGTTTCTATTTCATTTATTTCTTCTCTGATCTTTACGATTTCTTTCCTTCTGCTAACTTTGGGTTTTGTTTGTTCTTCTTTCTCTGGTTCCTTTAGGTGTGAGGTTAGATTGTTTATTCCAGGTTTTTCTTGTTTTTGAGGTAGGCTTGTATAGCTATAAATTTCCCTCTTAGAACTGCTTTTGCTGCATCCCATAGGTTTTGGATCGTCGTGTTTTCATTGCCATTTGTCTCTAGGTATTTTTTGATTTCCTCTTTGATTATTCAGTGACCTCTTGGTTATTTAGTAATGTATTGTTTAGCCTCCATGTGTTTGTGTTTTTCTTATGTTTTTTTCCCTGTAATTCATTTCTAATCTCATAGCGTTGTGGTCAGAAAGATGCTTGATATGATTTCAATTTTCTTAAATGTACTGAGGTTTGATTTGTGACCCAAGATGTGATCCTGGAGAATGTTCTGTGTGTACTTAAGAAGAAAGTGTAACCTGTTGTTTTTGGATGGAATGTCCTGTAAATAACAATTAAATCTATCTGGTCTATTGTGTCATTTAATGCTTCTGTTTCCTTATTTATTTTCATTTTGGATGATCTGTCCATTGGTGTAAATGAGGTGTTAACGTCCCCCACTATTACTGTGTTACTGTCGATGTCCTCTTTTATAGCTGTTAGCAGTTGCCTTATGTATTGAGGTGCTCCTATCTTGGGGGCATATATATTTATAATTGTTATATCTTCTTCTTGGATTGATCCCTTGATTATTATGTAGTGTCCTTCCTTGTCTCTTGTAACATTCTTTATTTTAAAGTCTACTTTATCTGATATGAGTATAGCTACTCCAGCTTTCCTTTGATTTCCATTTGCATGCAATATCTTTTTCCATCCCCTCACTTTCAGTCTATATGTGTCCCTAGGTCTGAAGTGGGTCTCTTGTAGACAGCATATGTTTGGGTCTTGTTTTTGTATCCATTCAGCAAGCCTGTGTCTTTTGGTTGGAGCATTTAATCCATTTACGTTTAAGGTAGTTAGCGATATGTATGTTCCTATTACCATTTTCTTAATTGTTTTGGGTTTGTTTTTGTAGGTCCTTTTCTTCTCTTGTGTTTCCCTTAGAGAAGTTCCTTTAGCATTTGTCGTAGAGCTGGTTTCGTGGTGCTGAATTCTCTTAGCTTTCACTTGGCTGTAAAGCTTTTGATTTCTCCATCGAATCTGAATGAGATCTTTGCCAGGTAGAGTAATCTTGGATGTAGGTTCTTCCCTTTCATCACTTTAAGTATATCATGCCACTCCCTTCTGGCTTGTAGAGTTTCTGCTGAGAAATCAGCTGTTAACCTTATGGGAGTTCCCTTGCATGTTATTTGTTGTTTTTCCCTTGCTGCTTTCAATAAATTTTCTTTGTCTTTATTTTTTGCCAATTTGATTACTCTGTGTCTTGGCGTGTTTCTCCTTGGGTTTATCCTGCCTGGGACTCTCTGCACTTCCCGGGCTTGGGTGGCTATTTCCTTTCCCATGTTAGGGAAGTTTTCAACTATAATCTCTTCAACTATTTTCTCAGGTCCTTTCTCTCTCTCTTCTCCTTCTGGGACCCCTATAATGTGAATGCTGTTGCATTTAATGTTGTCCCAGAGGTCTCTTATGTTGTCTTCATCTTCACTTCTTTTCATTCCTTTTTCTTTATTCTGTCCCACAGCAGTGAATTCCACCATTCTGTCTTCCGGGTCACTTATCCGTTCTTCTGCCTCAGTTACTCTGCTATTGATTCCTTCTAGTGTAGTTTTCATTTCAGTTATTGTATTGTTCAACTCTGTTCGTTTGTTCTTTAATTCTTCTAGGTCTTTGTTAAACATTTCTTGCATCGTCTCGATCTTTGCCTCCTTTCTTTTTCCGAGGTCCTGGATCATCTTCACTATCATTATTCTGAATTCTTTTTCTGGAAGGTTGCCTATCTCCACTTCATTTAGGTGTTTTTCTGGGGGTTTTATCTTGTTCCTTCATCTGGTACATAGCCCTCTGCCTTTTCATCTTGTCTATGTTTCTGTGAATGTGATTTTTGTTCCACAGGCTGCAGGATTGTAGTTCTTCTTGCTTCTGCTTACATTTGTTCTTAATTTTGTCATATGTGGATTAGTGTGATTTATTGCTGTATCAGAGAAAAATGACAATAATAATTTTTGAAAAGATAGGATTTTGTATTCTCGTATCTGAGTTTGTCTTATCTTTAGATTTTTAGTTCATGTTTTTAAAGACTGTTCTCTCTAAGCCTATGAGGCTGATACTTAATCTTATTATTATTTTTAAAATGAAAGTGCCTTTTAAAAAAATTTATTTATTTTTGGCTGCTTTTGGTCTTCGTTGTGGTGCATGGGCTTCTCATTGTGGTGGCGTGTCTTGTTGCAGAGCACGGGCTCTAGGTGCGTGGGCTTCAGTAGTTGTGGCTCACGGGCTCTAGAGTGCAGGCTCAGTAGTTGTGGCGCATGTGCTTAGTTGCTCCATGGCATGTGGGATCTTCCCGGATCAGGGCTTGAACCCGTGTGCCCTGCATTAGCAATCGGATTATTAACCACTGCCACACCAGGGAAGTCCTGAAACAGCCATTGTTAATACAGTTGGGTACATATAAAAATAGTTTTCCCATGGAAGCAACTTAAATGTCCACTGACAGATGAATGGATAAAGAAGATGTGGAATACACACACACACACACACACACACACACACACACAGTGGAATACTACTCAGCCATAAAATAAGGAAATAATGCCATTTGCAGCAACATGGATGGACCGAGAGGTTATCACACTAAGTGGAGTAAGTCAGACAGAAAGACAAATACCATATGATATCCCTTATATGTGGAATCTAAAATATGATACAAATGAACTTATTTACAAAACAGAAACAGACTCACAGACGTAGCAAACAAACTTATGGTTACAAAGGGGAAAGGGGGTGTGGGGAAGGGATATATCAGGAGTCTGGTATTAGCTGATACAAAGTACTATGTATAAAATCTATAAATAACAAGGTCCTGCTGTGTAGCACAGGGAACTACATTAAATATCCTGTAATAAGCCATAATGGAAAAGAATATGAAAAAGAATATGTATACATATATATTATATACATAATCTGAAAAAAAATATGTGTATATATATAACTAAGAATATATGTGTGTGTGTATGTGTATATATCTATCTATATCTGAATCAGTTTGCTGTACACCAGAAAGTAACACAACATTGTAAATCAACTACAGTTCAATAAAAATGTAGTCTGCCAATCTTGAGGAGGTTTGAATGGTATATTTTTTCTCTTCATGACAACTTTATTACTCTTAAAATATATCCAATAAACTAATGTGAAATTGAGAATTTGAGTTCTTCAAACCCCCCACCGCATTGTTTATCAGCCTTGCACACTGGAGGATGCATACTGGACAGGCCAAAGAAGGTGCAGCCTCCTCTACAGTTGAGGAACTTCATCCTTACAGTTTCCTAGGCCAAAAACCTTGGAATCACCCTTGACTTCACCTTTACCTCTAATCACTTAGAAAGTCCTACTGTCCCTAGAGTCAACATACTATATTTCATCGATTTTGAGAGCAACAAGCTTTCACGTTTTTACATATATAAAATCAGAATGTGCCTCACAATAAATAGCGTTTATATTCTCTCTCGCAGAGGTAGTAATCCTGTCATCGTTTGCTTTGCCTGCAGAGGTGCCAACCTCCAAACAGGCAATACATCAAACTTGCAACATGGGTGTCAGCAGCTTGGAAGAAGGTGCCAAGACAATAGTTCAACACAGTATTTAATCTTTTGAAATCCAATGGCTGTGGCAGTTGTAGGGAGAGGAGGAATCAGAGGCATGTAACATTGTTTTTTTATATATATGTGTATAACTGAGTCACTTTGCTGTACAGCAGAGATGGGCACAACGTTGTAAATCAACTATACTTCAATAAAAAAAGAAAAGAAGTGCTTAACAACGTTCCCAAAGTGGGAGCCCAAAGCAGGCTACATCTACATAATTGCAAACCTGAATCAAGAACCCAATATCAAGACTTCTGCTTCCTGTCAAGATGAAGGGACAGGGCCTAGGCTTAATCTCCTACCCGAAACAATCAAAAAGTCAGAAAAAATTATATGAAAGGTGGGCTTTTAAGATGATAGATATAAAGCAAAGAAGGACAGTGATTCCTGAGATTCAGGGAACATGAGATGAACCCTAATATTGCCTCAGTCTTCTGCCTTGAAAGACCTCCTAGGCCATCCATGAAAGTGGGAACTTGGATAGAGCCCAGCGGATTGCCTGAGTTGAGGAGGCAAAGGTAAGGGTCCAGAGATCAAAGTGACTAGAGTTTGAAGGACAGGTTATTTCTCTGTGTCCAGAGAGGACAGAAGGACACAGAGACAACTCTGGAGATTTAAGAGTATTCCCTTTAGGTGTCTAGCAGCACCAACATACTCATCAGTACATGTATGTGAAAAACCAATATGAGGTCAGGAAAAGAGCCACACAAACAGGGTCGCACAAAATAGAACCCACACATATAGGACTGAGAATAGTATTTTATCCAGCAGCTAGGCTGGAAAATTTAATAATTCATGGGACACTGAGTACTTAGAAGGGTCTTGTCTCAGCAGCAGGGCACATTTATCACTAATCCAAACATGGCTTAGTCCAGTCCTTCTTCTGATCTCCCTGTGCTATGCGGCTGCTTCCCACTAGCTATCTATTTTACATTTGGTAGTGTATATATGTCCATGCCACTCTCTCACTTCGTCCCAGCTTACCCTTCCCCCTCCCCCTGTCCTCCAGTCCATTCTCTGCATCTGTACCTGTATTCCTGTCCTGCCCCTAGGTTCTTCAGAACTTTTTTTTTTTTTTTTTTAGATTCCATATATATGTGTTAGCATACAGTATTTGTTTTTCTCTTTCTGACTTACTTCACTCTGTATGACAGACTCTAGGTCCATCCGCCTCACTACAAATAACTCAATTTCGTTTCTTTTTATGGCTGAGTAATATTCCATTGTATATATGTGCCACATCTTCTTTATCCATTCATCTGGCGATGGACACTTAGGTTGCTTCCATGTCCTGGCTGTTGTAAATAGAGCTGCAATGAACATTGTGGTACATGACTCTTTTTGAATTATGGTTTTCTCAGGGTATATGCCCAGTAGTGGGATTGCTGGGTCGTATGGTAATTCTATTTTTAGTTTTTTAAGGAACCTCCATACTGTTCTCCATAATGCATCAATTTACATTCCCACCAAGAGTGCCAGAGGGTTCCCTTTTCTCCACACCCTCTCCAGCATTTATTGTGTGTAGATTTTTTGATGATGGCCATTCTGACTGGTGTGAGGTGATACCTCATTGCAGTTTTGATTTGCATTTCTCTAATGATTAGTGATGTTGAGCATTCTTTCATGTGTTTGTTGGCAATCTGTATATCTTCTTTGGAGAAATGTCTATTTCGGTCTTCTGCCCATTTTTCGATTGGGTTGTTTGTTTTTTTGATATTGAGCTGCATGAGCTGCTTGTATATTTTGGAGGCTAATCCTTTGTCAGTTGCTTTGTTTGCAAATATTTTCTCCCATTCTGAGGGTTGTCTTTTCATCTTGTTGATGGTTTCCTTTGCTGTGCAAAAGCTTTTAAGTTTCACTAGATCTCATTTGTTTATTTTTGTTTTTATTTCCATTTCTCTAGGAGGTGGGTCAAAAAGGATCTTGCTGTGATTTATGCCATAGAGTGTTCTGCCTGTGTTTTCCTCTAAGAGTTTTATAGTGTCTGGCCTTACATTTAGGTCTTTAATCCATTTTGAGTTTATTTTTGTTATGGTGTTAGGGAGTGTTCTAATTTCATTCTTTTACATATAGATGCCCAGTTTTCCCAGCACCACTTACTGGGCATATACCCTGAGAAAGCCATAATTAAAAAAGAGTCATGCACCACAATGTTCATTGCAGCTCTATGTACAATAGCCAGGACGTGGAAGCAACCTAAGTGTCCCTTGACAGATGAATGGATAAAGAAGATGTGGCACATATATATAATGGAATATTACTCAGCCATAAAAAGACACCAAATTGAGTTATTTGTAGTGAGGTGGATGGACCTAGAGTCTGTCATACAGAGTGAAGTAAGTCAGAAAGAGAGAAACAAATACCGTATGCTAACACATATACATGGAATCTAAAAAAAAAAAAAGGTTCTGAAGAACCTAGGGGTAGGACAGGAATAAAGATGCAGATGCAGAGAATGGACTTGAGGACAGGGGGAGGGGGAAGGGTAAGCTGGGATGAAGTGAAAGAGTGGCATGGACATATATACACTACCAAATGTAAAATAGATAGCTAGTGGGAAGCAGTCCCATAGCATTGGGAGATCAGCTCGGTGCTTTGTGTCTACTTAGAGGGGTGGGATAGGCAGAATGGGAGGGACAGGCAAGAGGGAGGAGATATGGGGATATATGTATACATATAGCTGATTCACTTTGTTATAAAGCAGAAACTAACACACTATTATAAAGCAATTATACTCCAATAACAATGTTAAAAAAATAAAAACTAAAGTAGATCTTTTAATAATTACCAAGTAAAATCCCCGAGTGGTTAGAAGGCATTGTGTCATAATTTCTTAATTTCAGTGGAGGCTTTTTTTCTTATTGGTGCATAAAATAATGTCACATCTTTCAATCAATGATGTCTTGGACTCAAAGAAATGCATTATACACAGAATGGGATACACTACTATGGTCCAAATCTTCCTCATTCTTGGTCTGGCTTCTTGACTGCTTTTCTTATTTCCACAGTTAGACTCACGATAGTCTATTCTCAACAGAGCATATAGAGTGTAACTCTTAAAAAATGAATCAAATGAAGTCATTCCTCTGCTGTGACTTCTCACCTCATTCAGACTAAAAGCCAAAATCCTTACAAAATCGTACAGTATCTGTGCCATTCTTCACCCCACCTCACAGTCTTCTGGCCTTCATCACTTCTTCTAGTCTTCTTTAAACTCACTTTACTTCAGTCACTTTGAGAAAAATGTCAAGCATTCATCGACCTCAGGACCTTTGCACTTGCTTATCTCTCTGCCTAGAATTTTCTTTCCCCTATCTTGTGCATGGTACCCTACCTGTATCTCCCTCAGATCCTTGCTCAAATGCCATCTTATCAGTGAGTCTTTTCTTTGTAACCTATTTAAAATTGCAATCCCCTCCAACACCTTTGGCTGGCAGCCCATCTCTATCTCTGGTTCTTTTCCCTCCCTTTCCTTTTTCCCATGATTCCTACCACCCCATGACACATATATACTTTGTTTATTTGTTTCATCCTTTTGTCTGTCCCTAACACCAGTATGAAAGTCCCGTAAGAAAAATGGATTTTTGTCTGTTTTGCTCTTTCCTGTGTTTCCAGCACCTAAAACAGTTCCTCAGCACATAGCAGGTACCCAAGAAATATTTGTTGTTGAACAAATGAACGAGTGGCTTGTGAATATAGCCTGAGGTCAGGTGCAAGGTGGAAATTTCTTTAGAGTTTTGTGCTTTCTTTAAAAACATTCATATGTTATGTGTTTTACTATAAACAGCCTTTACCTCAAAATCTTTGAGCCAGAATGATAAACCTGGAATACGTTTACCCATAGCCATTATAAAACAGCACAAGCACAGTCTGAGAAGGAAAGCTAGGTATCAGAAGCTTCACTTTATCTTGATATAAATTAGTTTAGCCCTTGACACTCAAGGGAGAGAGAGGGAGAGCTTTTGGATACCCAGGCATTTTCAAAACATGCAGCTACATTTGAGAAGTTTGCAAAGCTGGAGACATCAGATTGATACAATATAGGCTGGCTCTGGGTCTAAGTGTATTCGGAGTATACTTAGAGAATACATAATATGGTACAAGTCAATAACATGTGTGAGAAAATGCGCTTTTCATTTTAAAAATCAAAAGTAAGTCAATGTAAGCTAAATTTGATTCTTTTTTTTCATCGTGTTGGGGAAGTAGAACAAAGTGACCAGGAGAAATGGAAAGGCTGAACGCTCTCAGTGGACAGTCTTTTCCTTCAAAAGGGGGCAGGAGTGCCTAGGTCCAGCCCTATTTCTGTTTTCTGCATTTGTATTAGGC
Organism: Delphinapterus leucas; assembly: GCF_059928025.1. Classification (NCBI taxonomy): domain Eukaryota; kingdom Metazoa; phylum Chordata; class Mammalia; order Artiodactyla; family Monodontidae; genus Delphinapterus; species Delphinapterus leucas. The sequence continues at coordinate 57,477,153 of NC_143134.1, forward strand.
AATAATAATGTCTTTTAATACAAAGATGGCTTCTTTTTTATTCACCAGCAAATGGCAGCCATTTGCTCTGTCTCTCCTACTTCTCCTTTTCCTCTGACACTTTCCATCATAGTCTTTCTCCACTCTCCTATTTTTTCTTTGTTCCCGCGAGGCTTGATAACATAAGGGAAAAACTTGAACGTAAGTTCAGAAGAAAATGAGTTCAATGTGGGGTGTATGAATATAAGGACTTTGAAAAGAGCATGTGGCTGGCTTCTAGTGCTTTTTGGCGGAGAGCAGGGGAGAGAGCTGGCAGAACTCCTCCAGGCCTGCACGGGTGGAAAGCTGCTCACCTGGCTCATACACTGGGCCCCGCAGAGCAGCCTAATCTTTCCTGCCTGTGGGCCACCTCACAGTCTGTAAATGCAGGGTGGAAGGTTCTTCTGGGGGTGGAGAAAACATAAGTGAGGCGTCCTGTTCAGCATCTGTGATAGATTGTGGTGAGGTGCACGCATATGCTGGGCTTTACTGATATAAATCATTTTGTCATGAGGCATCGTCAGTGCTAAGGTAAATGAATCAATCGCCTTGTGTCATTATGGATCATCATCGGGTTGTGTGTTATGTAATCTACCCACTGTTGGTTTGAATAGAGCACTTTTCATTGAGGTATCTATTTGCAGACCTAGAGACTGACTTATGGCTCTCAGTTTGCTTTAGTTTCTTCTTTCAGAGCTTCTCCACCTTTGTTCCAGTGATTCAGGCCCCAAAGGACCCAGATCACCCTTTAAACAGGAGGGTAAGAGGAATATCTATCTGAGCAGAGTGTTTGGGCTTTTCTATGAGGACAGCAAGGCAGGGGATGTGAGAGGGAATAAACGAAGGAATCTCACCATGAAAACACGCCCCAACGAGCTGCCATACAGCAGTCACTGCACGAATACCAGTCATCTCTTTTTGTGCCTAACAGAAGTCCCTAGATTCCTAGATAATGAACATTGACTCAATTATGTGGCACAAATGATTAGAATGACCTCGACTCTTCAGTATTCCTTAAAGAGCTCTATAAAAGTGACCTTTCGTTTTTATTTTTTTAAATAAATATTATAGGGCTTTAATAGATTCTACACTTAAAAAAAATCACATAGTGACCTTTTAAATGTAACTTTTTTTCCCCAAATATCCTGCCATGTCTTCAGAGATTTGCAGAAGAATTATGCCTCTATCCTCCTCTAGTTTTCATCTTCTAAATTGTTTGATTTTTTCATCTAATAGGGGAAGCTACCAATGCATAACCACAGGAAAAAAAAAAATCTCACCTGAATGTACTACATCAATGTCTAACTTACCTCACCCTTCATCATTCTCTCTGCTCGGGTTTTTTTTTTTTTTCGCTTTTCTTCAGAATAACATTTTTTACTGCCTGCAGGCGTGGTAGAATGGGGAGAGTTCCCTACGCTGGCAGCTCCGATGTTTCATGTGTTTAAATGTTCCTAGTCTTTCTTCCTGCCTCCTCTTCTTCCCCAGAGCCTCATCCTTTTGGCGAGCTGCCTTTTCCTGACTACTCGGAATACTTCTCCAGCGAACAGTGCCTTTTCTTCTTGACCTACAAGTCCATTTAAAGCCATAAACCCCCCATATGTCAAGTGTTTTCCTCCAGCTAGTCAACAAGTAAAGAGGACAATGCCACAGTCAATAAAGACATTCATTCTCATTTCCCAAGCCAGGGTAGACATGTTCAAAGAGGTCCTCATTAAGGACCTATTGGAGCATTCTGGATAAAGGCAAAATTGACATATTATGCCAAACAAGGTCAAATTATTCTAAAAAATGCACGGTCTTGACTACAAGGGTTGTTTTATTTCTATCTGCATTTGCTGCAGCGCCTAGAACAGTGATTGTCACAGAGAAGCGTGTATGGTAAAATGGTCTGGGTTCCTGGGTGACTCTGTTGCTGGGTCAGGTATCCTGAGAACATAGAGCATCTACCCTAGCAGAACCCAGCTGGGTAGATATTTGAAGTACCTTGCCTAATCCATGTAACTCCTTTACAAATATCCCGCCATGGAAACAGTCAGCGGGGTTTGGGACAGTCCAGAGGAACAAATAAGTACTTAAGCTCTGGAATCAGACTCTGGGCTGACATCTTGGCTCTGACATAGTTGTATAACTCTGAGCAAGCCACATAATCTATCTAAGCCTCAGTTATCTCATTCATAACATGGGGATAAACAGTACCTTGCTATAAGGTTGTTATAAGGATTAAATGAGATGATCATGTAAAGTTCCCGGCATGTACATGCATAGCAGGCACACATTTATTCAGCTGCTATAGAGAGATTAGGGCACAACAGTCAATAAATGGCTTCACATAATCACTGCCCAATATTAATTCTGGAGAAATCTGTGATCAGCACTGACCAAAGGTCACTTTGTAAACGAAGACCACGTGATTTCACCGTGGTAGGAGAGCATTAGTTCTCATCTTCCCTCTCTCTGCTATTCCACCAGACTATGTATCAGTTAGGGGTCGGGATGCAGTCTGTCCTCACACTGGGCAGCAAAGCTCACGCTTGCACATAGAGTGTATCTAGATCCAAGTCTAGTTCCCTCCTAATGTGCCTCAAAAGCAAAGGTTTCTCCCTTGGGGTTGCAGCGGGTGACCTGACTTGTCTCACCCAAACTAATCCACAAAACAGGAACATAAATCTCTTCCCACAGTATTTTCAGATTTGTCTTCATTTTGATGGAGGTGTTATTCCCTAGTTGCAAGCCAGGGAGAAAGCCCAGAAATTGCCCCATCTCTGGAGTGTCTTACGTTTGGTTGCAGAGAGCTGGGATTTATACTGCCCTCGGACCAGCCTGCAGGTGGACCCATCTCCGTTGCAGACGCCACAGTTATCTTCCTTGATGGTGCTTCCCAGCTGGTGATCGCAGCCAACAATCTAAGAAGAAAGAGAGATGTGTAATTCAACCAGGCGCCTACTGATATGGAGGCATCCATGGTGAGCTCCATCACCACCAAATCATCCTCCTATCATCCTTGAGAAGGCTAAGACATGCTTCCCATGAAAGGGACCGAATTCAGCTGGAATTTGAATCAGGCTAAGAAGGAAAAAATGTAGCGTGGATAAAGACATTTTCATAGTTCAAATATACTGAAATATACAAAGAGAAAGAAAGATGGGAGGGAGGGGGGAAGGAGGAGAAGGTGAGGGAGGGAGGAAGATCCTGAACTATTAACATAATGGAAACTTAATTCAAAAATAATTCCCAGTGTCAATAATTATGCTTCACCCAAATCACAAAAAATACAACTGTGAGATAACTGTAGCAGGAAAAATTTTATGAATAATCTCTATGTTCTATATGTTCCTTAGAATGTAAGATGCATAAGGGTGGGGTTTTGTATTTTGGATTCATTGATGTATTCCAAGCAACTAGAACAGTGCTTGGAAAATTGTAGGACTTCAACAAATATTTGCTGGGACTTCCCTGGTGGTCCAATGGTTAAGACTCTGTGCTTCCCCTGCAGGGGGCATGGGTTGCATCCCTGGTCCGGGAAATAAGATCCCACATGCCATGCAGCACAGCCCAATCAGCCAACAGACAAAAACAAGGGTAGCGCGCGTGTGTGTGGTGGAAGAGAGGATTGACACAGAGGGCAGCAGAGATAGCCAACAGTGAGTGCCTGCTACTGACTGGCCCTGTCCTGTACCAGGCACAAGACACACATCTCATTCATTCTCAAGACAATCATGGAGGCCATGAAGCTTGCCAAGGGCACTTAGCTAATAAGTAGCTGAGCTCTAAGTACATCTAACAAAACATTTGTGCTTCATCCAAATCGGGCTTAACAAAATCACAAGCCTTCATCAGTTATGTGGGCAAACTCGTTTGTATCCCTAATCTTTTCTTTCCAACGTTCAAGTTAAAAAAAAATGCAAATCCAAACTAAATCAGGTTGTACCTCTATAGTTCTAGTGAAATCTAGTATCAAAAGACTTATTCTACTCTCAAACTACTTCAACTACTGTCTTTGACAAAATAAAATGAGAAGTGTAGGGGCTTATCTTCACAATGTCCCCACAATCCATCCTGTCTTTCAAAAGGTTGTTAACATGAACTCTCTCTGAGGCTTGATTTTCATTTTTTGCAACCTTCAACTAATAATTGCAAACACATGTTTAGGCAAAAGTATGAAAAATACAACTGTTTACTATTGTGTTATGTATGTGCTATATTTTTAAAATGTGGTAACATGTACCTCTCCCCTAAAAGCACACAGGCATCTTTAAAAATACATAACAAAACAACAACTCTTTCAGCAGCTGTACTTGTTTTAAAATGTAAAGATGTCAGGAAAACATAGTGCCCAAATCTTAAGTGGAGAGTGAAGGGGGGTTGGTTCCACCTCTGGGCGTTCACTGTGGTCAAGCTGCAATCGGTCTCAATATGTTCAGAAGTTACAGTGAGGCTACTTCAAAATTCACGTCAGCTTTGTCCACGCAGAGCCCAGCATGTGCTGGCTTCTTTGATGTCCTTCTCTATAACTGCAGTGAAATTATTTTCAAAATTCTTATCTGTAGATGAACCCACACATGAGCTGAGCAACTCTGCATTCATTCTTATATTCCAAGCACAGTGTGAAATGCAGTGATTGAATCCAACCATGACTGAAGTCCTGTTATGAGCCAGGCACTCTTCTAGGAGCAATCCAGTGGTGAGTTCTAGTCCACCCTCATGGGACTTAGAGTCTAGTGGTGGAGGCAGCTATTACTCAAATCATCACACACATGCAGAATGATAATTAGATGAAAGCTATAAAACACAGATATGGGGTACTCTGAGAGCTTAAAGTATGGGTAGATCTGTTTAGAAGGGCCACAGAAGGTTTTCCTGAAGAGGAGTCTTTTGAGCTGAATTCCGAATGAGGAGTCAGACTTAACTAGATGAAAGGGAGGTGTTGCCGTGAGGCTTACTGCATCTTTTAGTCATGCCTAGATACTAGCTAATTAGAAAGTATGCAAAAACCAAAGCTGGCAAAAAAAAAAAAAAAAAGACAATCAGACTGGATTTGCCAACAAAAGCAAAAATAAACAAGGGGGGTGGGCTACGTCAAACTAAAATCTTTATGTACAGCAAAGGAGACAAAGAAACAAAATGAAAAGACAACCAACTGAATGGGAGGAAATACTTGTAAATCATATATTTGATAAGGGGTTAATATTCAAAATATACTGATATAAAGAACTCACACAACTCAAGAGAAAATAAACCAAACAACCCAATTAAAAAGTGGGCAGAGGACCTGAATAGACATTTTTCCAAAAAAGACATCCAGAGGCCAACAGACACATAAAAAGATGCTCAACAACATTAATTATCAGGGAAATGCATATCAAAAGCACAATGAGATATCACCTCACACCTGTCAGGATGGCTATCATCAAAAACACAACAAATAACAAGTGTTCATGAGATTGTGGTGAAAAGGGAACCCTCCTACACTGTTGGTGGGAACGTAAATTGGTACAGCCCCTATGGAAAACAGTATGGAGGTTCCTCAAAAAATTAAAAATAGAACTATCATATGAACCAGCAATTTCATTTCTGAGTATTTGTCCAAAAGAAACAAAATCACTATCTTCAAAGGATATCTGCGCCCCTATTTTCATCACAGCATTACTTACAGTAGTCAAGACATAGAAAAAATCTAAGTGTCAGTTGACAGATGAATGGATAATCTCTATCTATCTGTCTATCTATCTACCTACCTACCTATCTGAAAAAGAAGAAAATCCTGCTATTTGCAACAATATGGACGGACCTTGAGGGCATTATGCCAAGTGAAATAAGTCAGACAAAGACAAATATCATGCAACCTCATGTATATGTGGTATCCAAAAACAAACACACAAACTCATAGATACAGAGAACAGACTGGTGGTTGCCAGAGGTGGAGGTTGAAGGTGGGTGAAATGGGTGAAAGTTGTCAAAAGGTACAAACTTCCAGGTACAAAATAAGTAAATCATGGTGATGTAATGTACAGCATGGTGACTATAATTAATAATACTGCATTGTACATTTGAAAGTTGCTAAGAAAGTCAACCTTAAAATTTCTCATCACAAGAAAAAAAGATCTGTAACTATGTGTGGTGACGGATATTAACTTGACTTATTGTGGTGATCATTTTACAATATATACAAATATAAAATCATTATTTTGTACACCTAAAACTAATACAATGTCAATTCTATCTCAATAAAAAGATATCAGAAGACTAAAGCATCTGATTGCCTTAGTAGGGTTGAATCCTTTGAGAAAATATGGCAATCTTAACTTAGGCAGTGTTCAAAGAATCACTGACTCTATTGTTCTTGTTTGGGGTTGAAGAGAGATGACCTTAATCTTATGAGATACTCAGCTGTGTGGAAGGGCAGTGGGCATGGGAACTCATACCCTCAGGTATCTCAAACCTGAGTAGGTTTACTCCTAAAATTAAAGAAAGTTCAAGTTTTTCAAAGGATTTAACTTTCTCTGGAAAAATTTTAATGGACTCTGATATCGCTAAAGGAGCCAGAAAGGAGATAATCATGAAAATCTCTCTCTAATCCTAAAGATTTCCTTTGGTTCCAAAGCCATTTTAAGAAAAGAATAATCCAGCTTCATAGATCCAAAGTAACAGTCATATTAGGAATAGCTAAATAGAAGGTGACATACTTTAGGGCTAACTTGGCCAGACCACCAACTTAGTGTTCCCATTGTGGGTTTATGGACCCTAGGATATGAACCAAGTCAGTTTTAACTGGGCTTTGTTTAAGTTCAGAATTGAAAAGACAAACATCTCCCTGACACAACAGATTTTTTTTCTTTCTGTATCAATTCCCTTTTAAAATGCCAAAATATTTTAACTCAATTATTTTTAAGATGTGGAATATTTTATCATCAGATAAAATGTTCTTATTTTGGTCCAAGTGGAAAATTATTTGCAGTTATATCAGGAAAATCATTGTGGACATGTCTCAACCTGTTGAACTTGAAAAACTATTAATTAAAAATCAGTTAAACTATCACTTAAAGAGCTATCATTAACAATAGAGAAAAAATAAAAAGAAATACAGAAATGGCTTAGTTGGCAGGTGCAATGCCAGACTCCTCTGTGCCTTTGCACGTGATATTATTTCTGCCTGGAGTGCTCTTTCCCAATTCTTTATTTGGCAAACTCCTATTCATCCTTCAAATCCCAAATTAAGTGTCTCCTCCTCAAAAAAGCCTTTTTCAGATTCCAGAATTATGTACTTTGATGGTCAATACTTCCTCAGCCTTTTGTTCATAATTCCATGTAGCAGAGAGTACTAATTGCCACCTAAAACCCATCTATCCTATTTTTCTCAGTAACAGAACTCCAATTTTATTTAGTATTCTCATTGGCTATGTCACCAACTTGTAATCGGTGAAATAAAAGTGGGAGAGTTATGTGGGACTTCTGGGAAGGCTGCTTAGAGGAAGCTGACTTAGTTGGGGAGGCTCCCTCTTGCCTGCCAGCCTTCTGTTGGCTCCAGTGGCTTTCTTAAAAAATGAGTAGTCTTGAGAATGGAAGGATGGCTGAGCAGAGAGAGAGGAAGAGCCTGGTTCTGGAACCCCACTTGGACTGGTTACATCTTGACTCTTTTTTGGGTTTTTTTTTTTTTTTGGTGAGAGGGTAACTCCTTTATGTGCTTAAGCCAATATTATTTTGGGGTTTCTTTTATATATACTCAATTCAAACAGCTGTATAATTTATACTGAGTTTAATCTATTAACATGTCTGTCTCCACAGCAGATCATGGCCTATTTGAGAGTCCCTGTTTTATTACTTTCTATTTTGCCGGTTAGCACGTTTGGCATTTGTGATGCACAATGAATGTTGGTGAATCACTGAAACACACAGCACCAAACATAATGGTTTGCTAATAATTCCAGTGTAGGTTACAGATAGGCAACCTTAGACTGCCGTCACTGATGACATACACGTGTACAAAAATGTGTATATATGTGTGTATGTGTGTTTGCATGTATCTGTGTACACAGAGAAACAGATGTACTATAAATGACAACTAGAAGCCAAACCTAAACCTCTGTCCCAGTACATGAACAAGAATTACTATAAAGGGCTAGTATTTTTAAGACACCCATGTGCACCTATGCTCATTATTCTAATGGATTTTTTTTTTTTAATTTATTTTTGCCTGTGTTGGGTCTTCGTTGCTGTGCGAGGGTTTCCTCTAGTTGCGGCGAGCAGGGGCCACTCTTCATCTAGGTGCGCGGGCCTCTCACTATCGCGGCCTCTCTTGTTGTGGAGCACAGGCTCCAAACGCGCAGGCTCAGTAGTTGTGGCTCACGGGCCTAGTTGCTCCGTGGCATGTGGGATCTTCCCAGACCAGGGCTCGAAACCGTGTCCCCTGCATTGGCAGGCAGATTCTCAACCACTGCACCACCAGGGAAGCCCACCTATGCTCATTATTAATGAAATGTTCTGGAAGGCAACGTTCAGGTCACTAAGTTCCCAGAACCACCCGGTTCCGGACAAAACATTAAAGCAAGATAATGACACCACTCATAACCTTGTCAACTGCATGGAATTTTTTGTAAAGGGTGGAAAACTAACTGAGTATTTTGGCCTAATACAGCTTATTAATATTCTGCTACTAGGTGTCAGCTCGGTGGTCTAACTTCTTCCCCATCCAAAATGATTGCACAGTTTTTTTTTTCCTTTTTTAAAAAAGAGACAAAATTTTTGTCCCAGGTGATATAAAAAGTGAGAAGCTCCAAGATGTTTTTCTTGTTTAGACATCATCGTCAACTTTTGCTTTTGTGTCTTGAATGTATGCTTTTTGTATACACATACGTGTACATGCATACAGACAGGCAGTTCTTTGTCTCTTAAGGGGAGCACACACACTTAACACTGTTGATTTTTCCTCATTGTTTTTCAGGATTTACTAAAAAGGGGGCAGGGGAAACCCTCCCTAAACAAAAAACTAGAACTATAACATCCAGTCCAAGTTGGCTCACAGACTTTGAGCATGTCATGCAGATTTTAGGCATCAGGCCTACAGTATGTGCTGATAGGGGTTTCTTTCTTCACCTCACATAGCTGATAGCAAGTGAACAAGCAGAACACAAGACTGAAATTCTCTAGGCACTGAAATATGTATAATAAAATGTCTACACCAGGAGCCACAGGAGAAAGAAAGATCACTGGATGGATAATTTGGAGAATGTAAATAAACACAGTCCACAAGCAGATACCATGCCTCAGAATGACATGCTTAGATGGGTTCACACTGGCCACGTTTCAAATGGTTTCCCGTAAGGACCTCAACTTCTAGCATCAAATACTGAGCCAGTGATGTCAAGCTTTTCTTGATCCAACACCATGAGGTAAGAAATTTTTAAATCCCTTTATTTTAAGCACTGGGCAAGACAAATACGGAAAATGAAACTGCAAATCTGATCACAGCTGCTCTTATTTATAATTATTTAATTCAGATAGAACTTCATGGGGGAAGACTGTGCTCTTACACACATTATAACTCATTTACTATCTATGTTAATAGGGAAACAGTAGAGCTCCAACCTTATCTTTAAAAGATTTAGACATTGATTGATTTGTTTATGCTTTACCTTTTTATAAAATGATTTATAGCATATACACATGATAAAACACAATAAAACTTTTAAAAAACAAAAGAGAAAATGGGGCAAAGAGGAAAAATAAGGGTCAAAAAGGTGAGTTACAGCCAGAAACGAGAATTACATAAATGCACATTGTTAAGTCCTATACATTTTCTAGATAGGGGTCACAGATCTAGACGTGAGCTTCCTAGAAAAGAGGAAAACATAAGCAGTGACAAGGGTCACAGCATCTACTAGATCTTTTAGAAAATGTGTAGGATAATGTGTTCCTTACAGTGGACACTCAATAAATATTTATGTAATGAATTAATGACAAACTGGTTCAGGAGAATCGTAATTACTCAAAGTTCTGGAATCCTAGATATGTATCTTCTGTGAGCTTTCTGAAAGACAATGCCATGTAACAACGTCTTAAGAACATCTGAGCAAATAAATCCAAGAAGTTTCAAAGAACTGGCTTTTCAATAACCACTGATGAATCCTAATGGTCAGGGAACATTTAGTAAAACCAAACCTTAAGAAACCAAAACAAATCATCCAGGTACACAGCATTGTGATGGTCTGACTTAATCTAAGGATAGACTTTCCAGCATTTAGAGCTGGGCCGGCACAAATATGGCACACGCGCAGCTATCTTTCCTACCAGGACCCACAGTGGACATTGCCACCCAACTGTAGCACTATTTGCCACTGAGGTTTTTTTTTGTTTTTTTGTGGTACGCGGGCCTCTCACTATTGTGGCCTCTCCCGTTGTGGAGCACAGGCTCCAGACGCGCAGGCTCAGCGGCCATGGCTCACGGGCCTTGCCGCTCTGCGGCATGTGGGATCTTCCCGGACCGGGGCACGAACCCGTGTCCCCTGCATCAGCAGGCAGACTCTCAACCACTGTGCCACCAGGGAAGCCCCGCCACTGAGATTTTATGTGGCCACAGAACCTCTACGATATTGTGATCTAGAAGCCAAATTCATTAGACTATGGCTGTCTTGCAGGGAGACTAAACTAATTTACTACTCCAGAGTCAGAGAAATGAACTGGCTATCTTTTAGACAATTCTCCACAAATATTTCTCTGAAGATGAATGTTTTCTGAAGATATGAATGATTTCAAGTACAGATTATAACACGAGGTTCAGGGAAAATAAACAACATCCCCAAGGTCACATGGCTGGTAACTAACAAAACCAAAATTCCAGCTTGGGATTCCTGACTATAAATTGTAGTAGGATGCCTATGAACCATGGAAAGACACACGAGTCAATATTTAATATGGCAGTGGTGATAAGAAGGTTGAATAATCTTATCAAGATCACCACCTCCAGAGCCAGACTTATGCGCAGCGGTGAACAGATGGCTTCAAATGTAATGTGACTTGGAAGCATATTTAGGAAGTAAATGGGAAGGTACCACTTCTCATCTATACTTGTGCTCCACATCTCTCCGATACGAGAAAATAGGATCTCCGGTCATTCATAAAGATGCTAATAGTGGCCCATGCGCTATGTTTAATATTTCCAAAAGCCTAATGAAAATATCTTTACCTGCCATAAAACCACATAAGGTCCTCCAAACCTCAACCAACTCATTATACAAATAAACTAAACCCTGATCTTTATTGTACTTCTTTTAAAATTGCACTCAGGTCTTTAAGGCATAAAATGAGAAAACAAATTATTGCTTAATAAATGCAGTGTTTTGAGTCGATGGAAACTTACAAAACACAAGGCCCATATAAAAAAAAAAAATAAAGGGCTCTTTTGTGTTAAAAAGTTGGGAACTTGGGCTTCCCTGGTGGCGCAGTGGTTGAGAGTCCGCCTGCCAATGCAGGGGACACGGGTTCGTGCCCTGGTCCGGGACGATCCCACATGCCACGTAGCAGCTGGGCCCGTGAGCCATGGCCGCTGAGCCTGCGCGTCTGGAGCCTGTGCTCCGCAACGGGAGAGGCCACAGCAGTGAGAGGCCCACGTACTGCAAAAAAAAAAAAAAAAAGTTGGGAACCGTTGCTGTGGTCCTTTGTTTGTTGTCCAAATGCCCTTGGGAGGAGTAACACATGAAGCTGTGGATTACGCTTAAATCAAACCAAATCCACTGAGCATAAGGCATTATGCCGGCTGTTATAGTGCTGCGGGGAGTACACATAAATAATAGGCATGGTCCCAATCTAGGGTGAATGGCTTTAATCAGATCATTTCCTCAGAACAGGAGAGAACAGAAAGGGAGTAAGATCAATAAGACTAAAGGTCATAGGGGTATGGAAGAGGAAAGAGACAGAAGGGAAAGCCTAGAGAAGGGAAAGAAAACTATATGCTTGCTAGATTTAGGTATAAAATATATAGTCTCACTTAATTCATTTTTTAAAAATTGAGATATGATTGACAGTAACATTATATTCATTTTGGGTAACATAATGATTTGTTATTTGTGTATATTGCAAAATGATCTCCCCAAATCTAGTTAACATCATTTAATTCTTCTAGTAGCCCTGAAAATTAACTAACTTTATGTTTATTTTACAAAAATAAAACTGGACTCAAAGATTCAACAGTTTGCCCAAGATCACATTACTAGGAATTGGTGTTGCCACAGTTGAATCAGTGAGCAATCCCTCTATTCTATGATGTGTGTTCCTCTTAGGGGTTAGAAGGGCAGTGAAGAGACAGGAAGAAGGAGAATGAAGATGTTTCTTTCAGCCATACCTTGTTGCCAAAAGGTAACAAGGGCATTTGAACAACAAACAATGGACTACACCAACAGTTCCCAACTTTTTAACACAAAGGGGTCCTTTATTATTATTTTTTTCATATGGGCCTACCACTATAAGTTTTCATATGGGCCTACCTTAACCTACCGCTATAAGTACTAAGACTAAGCACCAGGCAAAAAGTACGATGTTTTGCATCCAGTAGCTTTGAAAGTATATCTTTAATGGGCAGGACTTCCTTTTTGAGGGAGCAACTGAATTGATTAAAAAAATTAGTTGCTTTTGTTCAGGAGCCAGACACACATGCCACAGGGAAATACTGGTAAATACACACAGGTTATTAGGCTAAACGAATGAGGTGTAGCTCTCCTACACTCTAATACACCACAATCTGGAAAAAGTTTATGTGAAGGCATTAACTCCTCCAGGCAAAGATTTTCCAAAGGAAAACTCCTCGTACGTGGCACTCTCCTCTGGGGTTTACCAATCACTGGTAGGACTTCTCAGTTTCCTCCTAGACTCATGAGAGTCCTTACAATGGCCCACAAGGTCCTGTATCAACATACAGATGGCCAATAGGTACATGAAAAGATGCTCATCATCACTAATTATTAGAGAAGTGCAAATCAAAACTGCAATGAGATATCACCTCACAGCAGTCAGACAGGCCATCATTAAAAAGTCTACAAACAATTAATGCTGGAGAGGGTGTGGAGAAAAGGGAATTCTCTTACATGGTTGGTGAGAATGTAAATTGGTGCAGCCACTATGGGAAACAGTATGGAGGCTCCTCAAAAAACTGAATAGAGTTACCATAAAATCCAGCAGTCCCACTCCTGAGCATATACCCAGACAAAACCCTAATTCAAAAAGATACACATACTGCACTGTTCATAGCAGCACTATTTATAATAGCCAGGACATGGAAACAATGTAAACGTCCATCGACAGATGAATGGATAAAGAAGATGTGGTACACATATACAACGGAATATTACTCAGCCATAAAAAAGAATGCAATAATGCCATTTGCATGGATGGACCTAGAGATTATCATACTAAGCAAAGTAAGTCAGAAAAAGACAAATGCCATATGATATCACTTATATGTGGGATATAAAATAGGACACAAATGAACCTATCTACGAAACAGAAACAGACTCACAGACATAGAGGACGGACTTGTGGTTGCCAAGGGGGAGGTTGAGTGGGGGAGGGCAGGATTGGAAGTTTGGGATTAGGTGATGCAAACTGGTATATACAGGATGGATAAACAACAAGGTCCTACTGTCTAGCACAGGGAACTGGATTCAATATCCTGTGATAGACCACAATGGAAAAGAATGTGAAAAAGACCATATATATGCATACCTGAATCACTTTGCTTTACAGCAGAAGTTAACACAACATTGTACGTCAGCTATACTTCAATTAAAAAACAAAAGGTCTTCTCTGACCTCATCTCTCTCTGGCTCTCTCCCCTTGCTGTTCTTCAAACATTCCAAGCACTTTCTCTCTTAGGACAGCACTGGTTGTTGCCTCTGACTGGAACGTTCTTCCTTAGACACCTCAAGAGCAGTTGTCTTGCCATCTTTAAGTCTTTACTGGAAACCCTCACCTTCTCAATAATGTCTACCCTGACCAGACTATCGAAACCTGTGTCCCTCTCCAGACCCAGGTTCTCTTACCCTGTCCCATCTTTTCTATTTATTCTATGGCACTTATTTTATAATACAATATAATTTATTTATTTATAATAAGTTTATTGCTTATTTTCTATCTCCTACTAGAATGTAACAGCACAAGGTCACAGTGTCTAATGATATAATAAGCAACTAATAAGTTTATTGAATGAATGAATTCAGTCTATAGGTAAGGCCACAGGTGACAGGCATAGATTGTGGGTTTCAAAGGATTTTCCTCCTTGTCTTATCCTAAAACATAATAACAGCTTCCATCACTTATATGCTCTGCCGCTAGTTTCCAAAGACCAAAAACAGCTCTCTGTCAAAAAGCAAAAGATCTCTACAGATGTATCATTTCGTAGCACTGTAACCTGAGAATTTACTTCCACTTGTCACTCTGCCTGCTGTGTCTCTAGTCTTCATCCACTACTCCAGAATGGCTTTGAGCTGAGAACGCTTATTATTTTTGAGTGTCTTCCTCTGACCTCTCTTCCACTAGGCATGGTGCTCAGGGCTTCACGCCCTCTCTCTAACACCAACTCTGGACCCAGAAGCTCACTTTGTACTTGATCTCCTGACTGTCTGATTCTCGGCTCTTCCTGAGGGATGTGAGCTTGCACAGACCCTGGCCTGACTCTTGCCATTACTCTGTGTGAGCTCTAGCCCTTAGGCTGGTTGTCTGGCTGGACCAGAGCCACTGTCCTACTCTACCTACAACCCACCCGCCCCCACCTCCATCAAAGTGTCAGGGCATCAAGCTCCTCTGCGGTTAAAGGCTAAAGGAGGACCTGTTTTCATTGGAATGAGATTTTAGCCAGGTGTTCTTTTAAAGGGAGCCAGTTCTACCTTCTTCATTGTCTGAGGTAGAGAGATTTTCCTGGGCTCCTAAGAGCTTGCTTATCCTCTAGAACAGTTCTGTGGTACTTATCTCTTTATATTATAAAGTAAATGGAAGAAAGGGGGCTGTCGATGTTGGGGGGTATGAGACAGCTGATAGGGAGGGCAGTGAATTGATTAGATTGCAAACAGTTTTAAGAGTTTTTGCTATATCCTCTTTCTTGTGATGAAGAATCTAATCCATCTGATGACTGGATAAACACCCTAAAAGGGAAATAGAACGACTAACTCTTATTTCTAACATTTATTCAATCTTCCAGGTGCTACCGGACTGATTTTACATTTCTCCTTTCTTATTTATTTTGAGGTCTGGGCTGAATTCTTCTGTAAATTTATGGCTAAAAGCATTTGGATTTTTTTTGGCATGTTGGTTTTATTTTTTAATTGAAGTATAATTGATTTACAATGTTGTGTTAGTTTCAGGTGTACAGCAAAGTGATTCAGTTTATATACATATATATATTCTTTTTCAGATTCTTTTCCCTTATAGGTTATTACAAAATATTAAGTATATTTCCTTGTGCTATACAGTGGCATATTGTTTTTAGTTAAATGTGTCTGTCTAGTAGTCTTCAGCAGAAATCCCAAGAATTAACCTAGTATAGACCTTTGTGCATACAGACACTGGAATTCATTCTCAGCATATGGTCAGAGGACTTTTCTTTAGCAGGCTGTCTTCTCTCTCCCCACTTCCAAAATTAGGGTGTCTGGAGAATGCGAAACAAAATTATACAAAGGCCTGACCTCTGACCTTGCTTCTGTCTAGAAGACTGTGAAGTACCCAAGAGGGAAAGTGTTGAATTTGGCCTCACTTCACATGGCATTAACTGTAATTCTTTGTGAACTGTGGTGACATCATGGGATACTCTGACATCACTACTCAGCCTCCCTTCTGCTGCTGGGCACACAGTGCAGAGTTTTTGTTCCAACACAAGAACGCTTTGTTGAGAAGAAAGGATAGCAGCTGGTCTTCTGCCCTGGTACAAATGTGGATCTTACTGGAATGTTCCTGTTCAGCAAGTCACCACAAAGTACCCATTCTGCTCTGATGACTAGAACTCACACATAGCTCTGGAAATTTTAATGAAAATTTACCTCTACGGGGTTCAAAATTCCACCTAGGGCCATAACTCAGCAAAATTCTGCATACAATAAAGCTCTCATTTATATATCTGGATATGTTACCTGAAGTCCATATTCCAAAAGCAGTAGCATGCTGGCTATATGTGTGTGTCAAGGCTGGAGGTATAGAAAAAGGAACAGTAAGGAGGGAGGTATCTGTCTCCCCAAATAGTTCTCCTCCATTATAATTTCTCAAGTGTCTCACATCCCCAGTCAGGAGGGCTTGTGCCATTCCTTGGTTCTCAAGTCAATTCCTGGTTACTTACCCAAACATATTACTTTATACTAATTTGAAGCTTTTGGACTATTAGTCTTCTTCAAAGTCAGTCAAAGGTATTCTCAAATGATATATTTATTTCCTTTTCTTTTCCTGGGCTCTCTATTGCCATTTCTGTCTCAGGTAAAGCCTCAGAAAATTGAGCAAAACAGAGTTTATGCAAAAATATCACCTGTTAAATAACTCCACACTTCTGTCCCATGGGGCCCTAATGCTTACATAAGGCAGAAAAGTTTCAGATCAGCTTGAGAAACTAAAGGTTATTAATCTAAGATTATTCTCAGAGGAGTAAGTCCTAGCCCAAAACATTTGGGTGGGATAGTAAACTTCTTTTATTGAAAAAATGTGTATAATTTTTTAATTCTGGAAGAACAAATAGAGCCGTTGCAATACTCAGTTCTACCATGAGCCTTCCAGTTGGACAAAGTATTTTTTTCCCTCTGGGACATTCCACTTAAGGCCAACCAGACCATACTGTCGCATCTTAGCCTTTTATCCACGCTTTCACTTCCCTGGCCATTTCTTACCCTGGAACATCATTATTTAAACCAAGAATCTACATGTTGTACAGCCCTAAACCATGAAAAAAAGGCAGCATGACCTTGGTGGGGGGGAACAAATGACTCAACCTAGATGTGACGATTTATTACCAACTGCTTGTAAACATCACATGTTTTCAGTGTGTGATTCAGTTCTCTCCTCAGGATAATCAGATCTATTTTATATTGTTGTAACAATTTGAAGTGATACCTTATATAAAAAGAGGCCAAGCACATAACCACTCTGACCATATATCCTGGAATTTCTGAAAAAATTCTATTTCCAAATCTGTCTTATAGTCCTCGTGATTATCAGGCCATGTGTCCTAGTCACTTTGGGGGGATACATGGTCATTATGCAAATAGGAGGTATTTGCTGCTATGTGTGAAAATGTGTCTAAAGCTGTAAAGGGCGACTTAGTGTCTTGAGCACCCGCAGTCTTGTCTCACAGCTCTAGGCACAGGGTCAAGTTTGCAAAAGCTCAGGTCCACTGCAGTGCCTCTGGATTTGACAACAGCACATTTGAAGGAAGGTCACAACCCTTATCCTGTACGCAAATAGACTCTCCTTTATCAGGCAGAACAGATGGAGCTTCACTGGAGAATGTTTTTTTTTTTTCCTTTTTAACTTTCCTCTACCCTGGTGAAGTAGCGAATGAAGTAGCAGCAAGCCAGGGAAATGATCTCTGAGAGTTTTAAGGATTCTATTAGCAATGAAAAAAACCTCTCGGGAACTGCTGTGGGGTAGCAAATCATCTCCACAGCCCACTCAAATGAGAGGGGAATGCTTAGAATTCAAGCATCCTTCCTTAGATCTCCATTCTAGACCACTAATCTGGAGTTAATTCAGGGCCACTTTCAACTGTGTATAAGCGAGTAACAATCATTAAATGTAAATGTCAGTACAAAATAGAGATTTCCCAAAGTCATTCTTCTAAAATCTGAAGTCTTAGGGAAAGATATATTTTCAGGGGCTGGAGAAATAGCTCAGTCCCGTTTTCTCCATGGGAGCCTGCACGCACATGGATGTGTTGCTATGACAGCTGAATTTAATGAAAGAAAGTGAGTACTCAGCAAACCCATCTTGGCTTTGGGAATATTCAAAATCTATTTGTTTTAAAGAGGAAGAAACCTGGAATCTGAAAGCGCAAGCCAAAAACAAATCAGTTAAATTTTTTTTAAAAAAGGAAAAGTAGTCTTCCTGAAACTGGGAATTTGAATTGCTTATTAATCAGAATTAGCAATAAACCAATCAGACAGCAGTCACAACATCCTACAAGAAAAGTGGACTGACTGATGTTTAATGGGCCAAAAAATTTCCTGAGCCAGAAGGAAGGTTAGCGGCTGGATTGGGCTGGAAGAAGGCTGACAATGATCAATTCTGGCCATGCTTTCAAGCTCTAGACTTGTGGGTTTAGGATAAGCAGTAACATTTTGCTGAATCACTGCAATATTGACAATGGCAAAATGAACTGCTGCTTCTTTCATTTTACACAAAAACAAATTCACTTAAAGGCCCCAAGATAAAAAAAAAAAAAGACTGCATACATTTTTCCCATTCAGAAAGATTAAGAAAATTCCACTAGCCACCCACTCACATACATAAAAATGAATTCGGCTTCTTTCCTAATTGCAGGCCTAGTTTAGAAAACTAGCTGAAACCTACAAATTTCAAATCTGACAGAATTCAACACTCAGCAGATGTCTAATTCAAAACTAAAATTAAATTCACATTGAAATCTAGAAATATTTTAAAATTCAGGTTTGTATAATCAGTTTCTTTTCGGTAGTTTTAAAAAACTACCTAAAAAAGTTAACACAGAAAGCTTATATATATGCTATCTTCTAATTTTCCTAAAGGTACGCAAAGGACCTGCCTCAGTGCCCTCACCTTACTGCCTCCTGGTGGACCATGGGCAAAGAAGAGAAGAAAATTTGTGGTTCATGCAACAATCACAATTTGGCTATACTAAACCAAGTAATAGTTCCACTCCATGTACTGTGTATAAGGCATGTTATTTGAGATAATTGGTTTATATTTTAAAAATATGCAATATGTCTTTATCAATACATCTATGTGAATCCAAACAGAAAAATCCCCCAATTCTGCAAGTCTGGGTCTCTCAAACACCACATTTGTTAGAAAAACATGATTTAACCGCTGATTTTAAGGTTTTCAAGTGTTATTTCAAATGGATTTTTTGCATGGTTTTGACCTAGTCTTCATGTCATTTTTCTACATTAAAATTCCACTATTTAAGGTCGAACTATTTTCTGTAAGTGCAGGTGTGTTACAAGGAATCCCTTACTGGGATATATATCAAAGAGTAGATGAAAACATTTGTCAGTATCAGCATGAGGATTTTTTTTTTTTTTTTTTTTTTTTTTTTGCGGTACGCGGGCCTCTCACTGTTGTGACCTCTCCCGTTGTGGAGCACAGGCTCCGGATGCGCAGGCGCAGCGGCCATGGCTCACGGGCCCAGCCGCTCTGCGGCGTGTGGGATCTTCCCGGACCGGGGCACGAACCCGTGTCCCCTGCATCGGCAGGTGGACTCTCAACCACTGCGCCACCAGGGAAGCCCCAGCATGAGGATTTTTATGAATACAGTGCTCCCCAGAACACCTGGGCATTGAGTTCTCAGATGATTTCCAACCTTGAGTTTTGAATTCTTTCTAATGAATGTGTCAAGAGCAAGGACACATGGGTTTTTCTGAGATGACAGCGATTGTGTCAGTGAGGTGTGGTCTTCCTGGCTGAAGCCCCCAAGGCCTCCTTTTCTGTGGCTAGTGAGTGGCAGTTGCATCTGAGCTGGCAGGAAGGTAGAAAATAAATACCATCAGCCACCATTATTCTGAAGAGTGAGAGATGAGGTAACTGCAGACTGTGGTAGTGGATAATTTCTACTTATCAAATCTGATGTCAAGAAGACACAACAATAAATAAATCATGATGGGGAAAGGGATCTTAATTCTTGTGAAGCACCAACTATAGGCCAGGTACTGTCAGGCGTTTTGCAGGGTTTATGAAGCCTGTAAACAAACTCTGTGACCGCACAGATGACAAAACCAAAGCAACTTCCTATGCCACCTACCTGGAAAATGGCAGAATTTGGATTTCAATCTCTTTCTTCTTGTTTTATTAAAAAATTAAAAAAAAATTTTGACTGAAATATAGTTGATTTACAATATTGTGTTCGTTTCAACCTCTTTCTAACACATCGTTCCTACTACTCTAGGTCGCTTAATATACCAGAGGACTTTTAAGTCAACAGTGTGTATATTCAAAACAGTAGAGTAACACTACATGTATGCAGCACCTACTCATGAGAATATTCTGTTCTAAGGGAATGTTTGTACCACTCTGTACATCAATAACGTACCCACCATATATCTCGTATATCAATAATGCTCACTAAGTTTGTTTCTTAGCACTCAGCAAAGGGCACTTGAGGGAGAAAGAAGCTCTTGAAAAGCTGTTTCTTGGGAGACAAAAACTTCCAAAAAGATTCCGAGGTTTTCTCCAATAGTATGAAAATCAGCCTTCTGCAAATTTATTTTTAAGGCTTGCCTGTAGCTTGGCTTCAGCACTAAGTAAGTTATTACCTTAAACAGTGGGAAAAACATCTCCAGTAGCAGCTGGCAAGACTAAGGAGAAGGAAGAAGGGAGGGGTGAGGAGGGACAGAGTGGAAACGCACTGAACTCAGCCCAAAAGCGGCTTACATCTGGGCGGCTTAACTCGGCAGAGAACTCACGATCCCTGCCAATGGCCAGTGAGGATGACCTCCATGTGAACTTTTGATTTGCACCCCACAGTGTCAGGAAGCAGGAGGACACCCAGAATGACACACTGTTGATTCTATAGCAACTGATTTGAACCCTCGGTTCACACAAATAGTACCTGCCTCTGCTTCCCCAGCCAGTCTGGGTCAAAGGCCAAGGCATGAGGCAAGAATACGTTCCAATATGGAAGCATCTTACACTCACCTCTGCCCTTCTCTGTCAAAGGTCAAATAAAAACATTTGGAAAACATGGGAACAGAGTATTTTCATATTAGTTTTTATTTGGGAACCTCACATAGTTCCCCAAAGCAGGGAAATCGTTAGTTTTAGCTCCAACAATGTTCAAGAATACAATAGCAGAGGTGATGCAAGTACAAAATATGGACGATGGGAAGAGTTACGTGAGGAACTCACATCTCACATATATCCCTGAAGGCGCAATTCTGTCTCCCTGCCTGAACTCAAAGTGGTCTCCCCCATTTCTGTTCAAATTTTCTAAAGTGAGGGCAGAATTCACTGCTGAATACAATCACGCATTGCTTTAAAATGTATACACTGTCAGGGGACTTCCCTGGTGGTCCAGTGGTTAGAAATCCGTGCTTCCACTGCAGGGGGCACAGGTTCGATCCCTGACCGGGTAAGTAGGATGCCGCATGCAGTGCGGCAGGGCCAAAAAAGAAAAAAAAAAAATGTATACACTGTGAAGCTTATATTCCTGGACCATGTGCTCATCTGATTGTTCCACAAGTGATAATTTCTTTTGCAATGGGATTAGAACTTTGTTTTAGACACAGTTAATTTCTCAACGACAAGGCTAACCTTTGGGTCTAATTAGATGTTAAGAAGAAAAGGCTCCATTTTGTAAGCAGTCATTTAAATTGCAGATGTGGATTCAGTCTGCCAAACAGGTACTCACTCTCATAAATCAACACCCCCATCCATAGCAGACTGCTACACTGCAACACCTCATTGGTATGCAAAGAGGCACAGTTATACTTTTATTTCCTTCTTTCAAGACAGCATCTCACTATTTTCATGGTTCTTCTTTGAGCTTGGGAGCAGCAGAAGGAAAAAACATAGGGTAGAATAAGGGCTAGAGGAATTCCATGCCCAAACATTTGGAAATTGCCTAGAGAAGCTGAACACGGTTCAGCATCCTGATCTCCATCACAATGAGCAAGTCCTGTACTCAACACTTTTTATAGGAGCAGTATTGTAGGAGCTGTTAAAGGATAAAAGGTTGAAAAAGTCACAGCTCCGCTTTAGAGGGCTTTATAAGCTAGAAGTATAGATGTAAGAGTAGGAGGCAGAGCTGGTGAGAATGAAAAATGGTGCAGTGTGGTGGAAAGCAGTATGGAGATTATTCAAAAAACTAAACATATAATTACCATATGATCCAGCAATTCCAGTTCTGGCTATGTATGTAAAAGAAGTGAAAGCAAGGACTTGAACCAATATTTTCAGGCCCATGTTCACAGCAGCATTATTCACAACAGGCAAAAGGTGGAAACAGCCCAAGTGTCCATCAACAGATGAACAAAATGTGGTATATGCTGTTAAATTCATTAAATAAAGAGGCCATTAGACTGAGGTGGCTCTACTTCTGTGGCAGACTATGTAGGCAAACCAAACTCTAAGAAAGTAAATGCCTCAAACTTACAAAATCAAAATGCTAAGGACAACCAATCATAGCCAACTAGGCTTTAAACTGTAGCCAATCAAATAATTTCCTTTCTTTGCTCCTGCACTTTTTCCATAGTCTTTCCCTTGGCTCCTATTGGTGGAGCACTCCAAACCACATATGGTTTGAAGCTACTTGATTCTTAATCAATAAATGCTCAAATAAACTCTTAACATTTTTTTTTCAGGAAGAAATAGATAATTTGAACAGACCGATCACTAGAAGTGAAACAGAATCTGTAATTTAAAAAACTCCCTGCCAACGAAAGTCCAGGACTGGATGGCTTTACTTGGGAATTCCACCAAACATACAAAGAAGAACTTATCCAATCCTCCTCAAACTCTTCCACAAGACTGAAGAGGAAGGAACACTCCCAAAGTCATTCTACGAAGCCACCATCACCCTGATACCAAAACCAGACAAAGACATTACCAAAAAAGAAAACTACAGGCCAAGATCTTTGATGAATATAGATGCAAAAATCCTCAACAAAATATTAACAAACTGAATCCAACAACACATAAAAAGGATCATACATCATGATCAAGTTGGATTCATCCCAGGGTCACAAGGACGGTTCAACATAGGCAAATCAATCAATGTGATACACCATATTAACAACAACAAAAAAGATAAAAAAATACAAGATCATCTCAATAGATGCAGAAAAAGCATTTGATAAAATCCAACATTCATTCATGATAAAAACTCTCACCAAAGTGGGTATAGAGGGAACATATCTCAACATAATAGAAACTATTTCTGACAAACCCATAGCCAACATAATACTCAACACTGAATATCTGAAAGCCTTCCTGCTAAAACCTGGAACAAGACAAGTATACTCACTCTCACCACTTCTATTCAATATAGTACTGGAAGTCCTAGCCACAGCAATCAGACAAGAAACAGAAATAAAAGGTATCCAAATTAGAAGGGAAGAGGTAAAATTTCACTGTATGCAGATGTCATGATACTATATATAGAAAACCCTAAATACTCCAAACACTACTAGAACTGGTAAATGAATTCAACAAGGTAGCAGGATACAAGATTAACATACAGAAATCTGTTGCATTTCTTTACACTAATAATGAAATATCAGAAAGGGAAAGTAAAAAAACAATCCCTTTTAAAATTGCATCAAAAAAAATAAGATACTTAGGAATAAACCTGACCAAGGAAGTGAAAGACTTATATGCTGAGAACCATAAAACACTGGTATAGGAAATTACAGATGATTTAAAGAAATGAAAAGATATGCCAATTCTTGGATTGGAAGGGTTAATATTGTTAAAATGTCCATACTATCCAAAGTAGTCTACAGATACAATGTGATGCCTATCAAATTACCCATGGCATTTTTCACAGAACTAGAACAAATAATCCTAAAATTTATGTGAAACCATAAAACACCCAGAATTGCCAAAGCAATCCTGAGGAAAAACAATAAAGCTGGAGGCATAACTCTCCTAGACTTCAGACAATACTACAAAGCTACAGTAATCAAAACAGCAGGGTGGTATTGGCAGAGAAACAAACATATGGATCGATGGAACAGAATAGAGAGTCCAGAAATAAACCCACACACCTATAGTCAATTAATCCTCAACAAAGAAGGCAAGAATATGCAAGGGAGAAAAGACAATCTCTTTGGCAAGTGGTATTGGGAAAACTGGACAGCTACATGTAAATCAATAAAGTTAGAACACTACCTCATACCATACACAAAAATAAACTCAAAATGGATTAAAGACTTAGATATAAGACAGGACACCATAAAACTCCTAGAAGAGAACATTCTCTGACATAAATTGTACCGGTGTTTTCTTAGGTTAGTCTCCCAAAGCAGTAGAAATAAAAGCAAAATAAACAAATGGGACCTAACCAAACTTACAAGTTTTTGCACAGCAAAGGAAACCATAAACAAAATGGAAGGGCTTAATTAAGCCCCGACAAGGGCTTAATTTCCAAAATATACAAACAGCTCATATAACTCAATAACAAGAAAACAACAACCCAATCAAAAAATGGGCAGAAGATCTAAATGGACATTTCTCCAAAGAAGAAATGTAGATGGCCAATAGACACATGAAAAGATGCTCAACATCACTAATTACTAGAGAAATGCAAATCAAAACAACAAGGTATAACCTCACACAGGTCAAAATGACCATCATTAAAAAATCCATCTAGGAGCTTCCCTGGTAGTGCAGTGGTTGAGGGTCTGTCTGCCGATGCGGGGGACATGGGTTCGTGCCACGGTCCGGGAGGATCCCACATGCCATGGAGCGGTTGGGCCCGTGAGCCATGGCTGCTGAGCCTGCGCGTCCGGAGCTTGTGCTCCGCAACGGGAGAGGCCACAACAGTGAGAGGCCCACATACCGCCAGAAAAAAAAAAACAAAAACCATCTACAAGAGAAGACCTTCAAGATGGCAGAGAAGTAAGACATGGAGAATACCTCCCTCCCCACAAATACATATACATGTGGAAAAACTCCTACAGAACACCTACTGAACGTGGGCAGAAGACCCCAGACTTCCCAAAAGGCAAGAAACTCCCCATGTACCTGGCCGTGTGGCTGACAGGGTCAGGCGTGTGCCTCTGAGGTGGGATAGTAGAGTTCAGGACATTGGTCTACCAGAGACCTCATGGATCCACATAATATCAAATGGAAAAAGCTCTCTCAGAGATCTCCATCTCAACACTAAGACCCAGCTCCACTCAATGACCAGCAAGCTACAGTGCTGGACACCCTATATCAAACAGCTAGCAAGACAGGAACACAGCTCCACCCATTAGCAGAGAGGCTGCCTAAAATCATAAAAAGGTCACAGACACCCCAAAACAAACCACCAGACGCGGTCCTGCCCACTAGAAAGACAAGATCCAGCCTCATCCACCAGAACATAGGCACCAGTCCCCTCCACCAGGAAGCCTACACAACTCACTGAACCAACCATAGCCACTGGGGGCTGACAACAAAAACAAGGGGAACTATGAACATGCAGCCTGCAAAAAGGAGACCCCAAACACAGTAAGCTAAGGAAAATGAGAAGACAGAGAAACATGCAGCAGGTGAAGGAGCAAGGTAAAAACCCACCAGACCAAACAAATGAAGAGGAAATAGGTAGCCTACTTGAAAAAGAATTCAGAGTAATGATAGCAAAGATGATCCAAAATTTTGGAAATAGAATGGAGAAAATACAAGAAATGCTTAACAAGACCTAGAAGAACTAAAGAGCAAACAAGGATGAACAGCACAATTAATGAAATTAAAAATTCGTTACAAGGAATCAATAGCAGAATAACTGAGGCAGATGGACAGATAAGTGAGCTGGAAGAGAAAATAGTGGAAATAACTACTGCAGAGCAGAATAAAGAAAAAAGAATGGGGCTTCCCTGGTGGCACAGTGGTTGAGAGTCCATTTGCCGATGCAGGGGACACGGGTTCGTGCCCCAGTTTGGGAAGATCCCACATGCTGTGGAGCGGCTAGGCCTGTGAGCCATGGCCGCTGGGCTAGGCCTGTGAGCCATGGCCGCTGAGCCTGTGCATCCGGAGCATGTGCTCCACAACCGGAGAGGCCACAACAGTGAGAGGCCTGTGTACCGCAAAAAAAAAAAGAAAAAAGAATGAAAAGAATTGAGGACAGTGTCAGAGACCTCTGGGACAACATTAAATGCACCAACATTCGAATTATATGAGTCTCAGAAGAGGAAGAAAAAAAAGAAAGGGACTGAGAAAATATATGAAGAGATCATAGATGAAAATTTCCCTAATAGGGGAAAGGAAATAATCAAGTCCAGGAAGTGCAGAGAGTCCAATACAGGATAAATTCAAGGGGAAACACGCCAAGACACATACTAATCAAACTATCAAAAATTAAATACAAATAAGAAATATTAAAAGCATCAAGGGAAAAACAACAAATAACATACAAGGGAATCCCCATAAGGTTAACAGCTGATCTTTCAGCAGAAACTCAGCAAGCCAGAAGGGACTGGCAGGACATATTTAAAATGATGAAAGGGAAAAACCTACAACGAAGATTACTCTACCCGACAAGGATCTCATTCACATTTGACGGAGAAATTAAAAGCTTTACAGACAAGCAGAAGCTAAGAGAATTCAGCACCACAAAACCAACTTTACAACAAATGCTAAAGGAACTTCTCTAGGCAAGAAACACAAGAGAAGGAAAAGACCTACAATAACAAACCCAAAACAATTAAGAAAATGGTAATAGGTACATATCGATAACTACCTTAAATGTAAATGGATTAAATCCTCCAGCCAAAAGACACAGACTCTCTGAATGGATACAAAAATAAGACCTGTATATATGCTGTCTACAAGAAGCCCACGTCAGACCTAGGGACACATCCAGACTGAAAGTGAGGGGATGGAAAAAGATATTCCATGCAAATGGAAAGCAAAAGAAAGCTGGAGCAGCAATTCTCATAGCAGACAAAATGACTTTAAAATAAAGACAATTACAAGCAACAAAGAAGGACACTACATAATGATCAAGGGTTCAATCCAAGAAGATATAACAACTGTAAATATTTATGCACCCAACATAGGAGTTCCTCAATACATAAGGCAAAAGCTAACAGCCATAAAAGGGGAAATCGACAGTAACACAATCATAGTAGGGGACTTTAACACCCCACGTTCACCAATGGACAGATCATCCAAAATGAAAATAAATAAGGAAGCACAAGCTTTAAATGATACATTAAACAACATGGACTTAATTGAAGTTTATAGGACATTCCATCCAAAAACAAGAGAAAACACTTCTCAAGTGCTCACAGACCATTCTCCAGGATAGATTGTATCTTGGGTTACAAATCAAGCCTTGGTAAATTTAAGAAAATTGAAATCGTATCAAGTATCTTTTCTGACAACAATGCTATGAGACCAGATGTCAATTACAGGAAAAAAATACAGACACATGGAGGCTAAACAATATGCTACTAAATAACCAAGAGATCACTGAAGAAATCAAAGGGGAAATCAAAACATACCTAGAAACAAATGACAATGAAAACACGACGACCCAAAACCTATGGGATGCAGCAAAAGCAGTTTTAAGTGGGAAGTTTATAGCAATACAATCCTACCTCAGAAAACAAGAAACATCTCAAATAAACAACCTAAACTTACACCTAAAGAAATTAGAGAAAGAAGAACAAAAAACCCCAAAGTTAGCAGAAGGAAACAAATCATAAAGAGCAGATCAGAAATAAATGAGAAAGAAATGAAGGAAACAAGAGCAAAGATCATAAAACTAAAAGCTGGCTCTCTGAGAAGATAAAAAAAATCGAAAAAATATTAGTCAGACTCATCAAGAAAAAAGGGAGAAGACTCAAATCAATAGAATTAGAAATGAAAAAGGAGAAGTAACAACTGACACTGCAGAAATACAAAGGATCATGAGAGATTACTACAAGCAACTATATGCCAATAAAATGGACAATCTGGAAGAAACGGACAAATTCTTAGAAATGCACCACCTGCCAAGACTGAACGAGGAAGAAACAGAAAATAAAACAGACCAATCACAAGCACTGAAATTAAGACTGTGATTAAAAATCTTCCAACAAACAAAAGCCCAGAACCAGATGGTTTCACAGGTGAATTCTATCAAACATTTAGAGACGAGCTAACACCTATCCTTCTCAAACTCTTCCAAAACATAGCAGAGGGAGGAACGCTCACAAACTCATTCTACAAGGCCACCATCACCCTGATACCAAAACCAGACAAATATGTCACAAAAAAGGAAAACTACAGGCCAATATCTCTGATGAACATAGATGCAAAAATCCTCAACAAAATACTAGCAAACAGAATCCAACAGCACATTAAGAGGATCATATACCATGATCAAGTGGGGTTTATCCCAGGAATGCAAGGATTCTTCAATATATGCAAATCAATCAATGTGATACACCATATTAACAAACTGAAGAATTAAAACCATATGATCATCTCAGTAGATGCTGAAAAAGCTTTCAACGAAATTCAACACCCATTTATAATAAAAACCCTCCAGAAAGCAGGCATAGAGGAAACTTACCTCAACATAAAAAAGGCCATATATGACAAACCCACAGCCAACATGATTCTCAACGGAAAAACTGAAACCATTTGCACTAAGATCAGGAACAAGACAAGGGTGCCCGCTCTCACCACTATTATTCAACATGGTTTTGGAAGTTTTAGCCACAGCAATCAGAGAAGAAAAAGAAATAAAAGGAATCCAAATCAGAAAATAAGAAGTAAGGCTGTCACTGTTTGCAGATGTCATGATACTATACAGAGAGAATCCTTAAGATGCTACCAGAAAACTGCTAGAGCTAATCAATGAATTTGGTAGAGTAGCAGGATACAAAATTAATGCACAAAAGTCTCTTGCATTCCTATGCACTAAAGATGAAAAATTTAAAAGAGAAATTAAGGAAACGCTCCCATTTACCATCACAACAAAAAGAATAAAATATCTAGGAATAAACCTACTTAAGGAGACAAAAGACCTGTATGCAGAAAACTATAAGACACTGAGGAAAGAAATGAAAGGTGATACAAACAGATGGAGAGATATACCATGTTCTTGGATTGGAAGAATCAACATTGTGAAAATGACTATACTACCCAAAGCAATCTACAAATTCAATGCCATCCCTATCAAACTACCAATGGCATTTTTCACAGAACTAGAACAAAAAAGTTTCACAATCTGTATGGAAACACAAAAGACCCCAAAGAACCAAAGCAATCTTGAGAAAGAAAAATGGAGCTGGAGGAATCAGGCTCCTGGACTACAGACTATACTACAAAGCTACAGTAATCAAGACAGTATGGTACTGGCACAAAAACAGAAGTATAGATCAATGGAACAGGATAGAAAGCCCAGAGATAAACCCATGCACCTGTGGTCACCTTACTTTTGATAAAGGAGGCAAGAATATACAATGGAGAAAAGACAGTCTCTTCAATAAGTGGTGCTGGGAAAACTGGACAGCTACATGTAAAAGAATGAAATTAGAACACTCCCTGACACCATAAACAAAAATATATTCAAAATGGATTAAAGACCTAAATGTAAGGTCAGACACTATAAAACTCTTAGAGGAAAATACAGGCAGAGCACTCTGTGACATAAATCACAGCTAGATCCTTTTGACCCACCTCCTAGAGAAATGGAAATAAAAACAAAAATAAACAAATAGGACCTAATCAAACTTTAAAGCTTTTGCACAGCAAAGGAAACAAAAAAATAGGACGAGAAGACAACGGTCAGAATGGGAGAAAATATTTGCAAATGAAGCAACTGACAAAAGGATTAATCTCCAAAACATACAAGCAGCACAAGCAGCTCAATATCAAAAAAACAAACCACCCAATCCAAAAATAGTCAGAAGACCTAAATAGACATTTCTCCAAAGAAGATATAGAGATTGCAACAAACACATGAAAGGATGCTCAACATCACTAATCATTAGAAAAATGCAAATCAAAACTACAATGAGGTATCACCTCACACCAGTCAGAATGGCCGTCATCAAAAAATCTACAAACTATAAATGTTGGAGAGGGTGCGGAGAAAAGGGAACCCTCTTGCACTGTTGGTGGGAATGTAAATGGATACAGCCACTATGGAGGACAGTATGGAGGTCCCTCAAAAAACTAAAAATAGAACGACCATATGACCCAGCAATCCCACTACTGGGCATATACCCTGAGAAAACCATAATTTAAAAAGAGTCATGTACCACAATATTCACTGCAGCTCTATTTACAGTAGCCGGGACATGGAAACAACCTAAGTGTTCATCGACAGATGAATGGATAAAGAAGATGTGGCACATATATACAATGGAATGTTACTCAACCATAAAAAGAAACGAAATTGAGTTATTTATAGTGAGGTGGATGGACCTAGAGTCTGTCATACAGAGTGAAGTAAGTCAGAAAGAGAAAATCAAACACTGTATGCTAACATATATATATATGGAATCTTAAAAAAAATTGTTCTGAAGAACCTAGGGGCAGGACAGGAATAAAGACAGACGTAGAGAATGGACTTGAGGACACCGGGAGGGGGAAGGGTAAGCTGGGTGGAAGTGAGAGAGTGGCCTGGACATATATACACTACCAAATGTAAAATAGATAGCTAGTGGGAAGCAGCCGCATAGCACAGGGAGATCAGCTTGATGCTTTGTGACCACCTAAAGGGGTGGGATAGGGAGGGTGGGAAAGAGGCGCAAGAGGGAGGGGATATGGGGACATATGTATATGTATACCTGATTCACTTTGTTGTAAAGCAGAAACTAACACACCATTGTTAAGCAATCATACTCCAATAAAGATGTTAAAAAAAAAAGGGAATGAAATTTTGACACATTATACAACAGAGATGAACCTTGAAAACATTATGCTAAGTGAAATAAACAAGACACAAAACGACAATTGTTGTATGATTCCAATTATATGAGGTACCCAAAACAGTCAAATTCAGAGAGACAGAAAGTAGAAAGGTAGTTATCAGGGGCTGAGAGGAGGAGTTATTGTTTAATGGGTATGAAGTTTCAGTTTGGGAAGATGAAAAGGTTCTAGAGCTGGATGATGGTGATGGTTACACAATAATGTATATGTACTTAATGTCAGTGAACTGTATAACTAAAAATAGTTAAAATGCTAAATTTTATGTTATGTTTCTTTTACCACAGCAAAAAAATAATAGGAGGTAGGAAAGCAACAGACATAACTAATGAACACAAGGAGCACACAGATGCAGTGGAGTAAAGACACACATACAGACAAATAAACATATGTTATGATGCTTTTTGTTGTTGTTGATGACTTTAACTTCAGCTCTTCCTATGGCCTCCTTCTATCTCTACATGGACAAAGTCGCATGTGTTTGCAACCCCTGTTCTACCACTGAGCAAGCTTTATATGGACCTAACCACACTACATTGTGAAGGGCAGTATAGTATAGTGTGGTATAGCCCGGGACGGGATGGGGTAGTGTAACTGCTTTGGAGCCCAGTGGATCTGAATTTGAACACAAGCTCTGTTACTTATTGACCTTGTCCATGTTACTGCATCTCTTATGCCTTGGTTTCTTCTTCTGTAAAATGGTACCAATCAAATCACACCTCCGAAAGCTGTTGTGAAGATTCACTGTAAGAAGGTATAGCTCTCAGAGTTCACTAACAGGAGCAGTTCTTATCACTATTAATTACAACAACAAATACAGCTATGGAAGTTGAAGAAATGAAAAAGGAAGGGAATGCTAATATGTGTTTGTTTGTTTGTTTTGTGGTACGCGGGCCTCTCACTGTTGTGGCCTCTCCCATTGCGGAGCACAGGCTCCGGACGCGCAGGCTCAGCGGCCATGGCTCACGGGCCCAGCCGCTCCGCGACATGTGGGATCTTCCCGGACCGGGCCACGAACCCGCGTCCCCTGCATCGGCAGGCGGACTCTCAACCACTGTGCCACCAGGGAAGCCCTAATGTGTGTTTTTAAAATTATTCTCTGCTGTTCTTTAAAACTCAAATATGGAACTCTCATTTTACATTAAAAATGATTATTCATTATTCAAATGATGTAATTTGCCCTCTCAAAAGTTGCCTGCTGATCTAAGGAAGAAAAATAGCATTATTCAGAATAAGTATCAAAAACTCAGAATCCACCATCACAAACACGTTGCTTGTGCCCTTAGTCAGCTTTCTAGTCCTGCTGCTTCTCATGTCCAACCTACTTATCTCTATGTGCCATACACCTCTCCATGAGGAAGAAAAGTCTTGACAGCCCACATCTAGTAACAGATCATCCACGGGAGCATACTCCTTTATCAATATGGACAACTGAGAATTGTCTGTCTCTATGTGTTTGAATGGGAGAAATAAAAGGGTCTTCTGTACTAGATTTGGGGTACAGATGGGGCTGATTTCTCATTAGTCCAGGAAGGGTTGATGGAAGAGGTGAGATGGGAGCTGTGAATTAAAGAATGGCAGCCATACTTTGGAACAATAAAGGCAGTCTGCCAAGTCCCCCATCCCGCTTCCCAAATCGGAAGCAGACTTCAAAGGCTGGTCTGGGGTTTGAATCTAGGTGGGTCCTGATTCCAGGGCTGGTACTGTGCTAGACACATTCCTTTTGGCTGAAAACCAGAAACTTCTTTCTTACAGCCCCATGAAAATCTTGCTGGAATCCATTAAGACATTGTTTGAACCCTGGTGAACTTTTGGCTGAAGAAGAGAGAAGGCTCAT
Organism: Delphinapterus leucas; assembly: GCF_059928025.1. Taxonomy (NCBI): domain Eukaryota; kingdom Metazoa; phylum Chordata; class Mammalia; order Artiodactyla; family Monodontidae; genus Delphinapterus; species Delphinapterus leucas. Next base: position 57,509,785 of record NC_143134.1, read on the forward strand.
GATTACAGCAGAAAGTTCATCTTGTCCTAGCAGAAAAAGAGTTTAGTGTGAACCAAGACAGGGGTCTCCATGGCTGGTCTATCAGTGTTAACTTCTGAGCATTTCCAGCCCATTAGACTCAACCACCAAGGGCTGGAAGATGCACCTCACTGTCCAGGGAACAGAAGAATGTTTCAAGGTGTAATTATTCTCCCATAGTCAGTAGCAAAATCATATCCACTTCTTAACCACGAAGACATTCCTTATGCATGAGTCCACACTGCAGTGCCCTGTTACAATTACTAATAATCCTAAAGGTGATAGAATGTTAACGCAACTTGCAAAACTACTGCCTTATTAATAAGTTATTTCCCATTACAGAAAAAGATCTGGGCTACTTCTCAAACTGAATCTCTAAAAAACTAAAATGCTGGACTGTTAAAAATTCTAAGAGCCTTCTGTCTTTTACCATATTTCACAAAAGCTACGCACACTCAAATCTTTTTTTGTAGATGGAAGCCTGATTTAGATATAAACATATAAGAAAATTAAAAATTACAATAATCACAGTCATGTAGAGCATCCCTAAGACATTCCCAGTGGCCATGGCTGTGTTAGTTGCTCCATCCCCTGGTCATGGCTAATCAGTGCCATAGTAGAGACACCTAGACTAGGCCAGATTGTCTCCCCTGGGAATTTGAAAACTGACTGGAGACAGAAAGAGACAGGACATGGTTGCAGCTAAGTTACCTTTTGCCAGATATACACACATGTGTGGCTGAGGACTCAAACCTGCCAGGCAGGGTTCCTGTGCTTCCCAAAGCCTGGCCCTCCAGCTTGCTCTATGCTTCTAGTCACCAATAAGTGCTTTTCCTAACAAACAGTTGATGTTGCTGTCACTGATCCCTATCCTTTCAATAATCCTCCCTTTTGAATGTAGGTTGAACACAGTACATTTCTATTGCTTGTAACCAAAAGAATCTTAACATCGAGCATATGTATTTTGCCAGGAGGGGCATTTATTTTCCCACCCTGGGGCTGATTGTAAGATGTATATATTTTCAGTGTTTTTAAAGGGAGAAGGTGAAACCAAAAGAATTATTTTAAGGTTTTGAGAAATATAGAAGAAAAAAACCGAAGTGAAGGAGAATAATGACAAAGGAAAGCAATAGAAAATCTATAATATTCTGGATTTGAAGAGCAGTAAACTTTAAAGACAGTATATGCCTGGAATGAAGGGAAAGGAAGGTAACATAAGTAAGATATTTCATTCCACGAATAAGACGTTTAATTATTTTCCTTTAAAAAGAACTACCTGTACAGGTTACGATTTTGTATTTACACATCTTAAGATTTTTAAAAATTTGAGTAGTTGCTCCTTACCTGATATTCAAATGTGTTTTAAAAAGCCTTTCATGTGGCTTCAGATTGACTTAGAATACATTATCACAAGAGTTCCTTTTACCCAGGAGAATGGCTATGTGCATTAATACCTAGAGCTGTCCCGTAGCTGGAGGATAAGATGTGAGCAGAAGAAAGCTCACCAAGTTTTCCTTTTTCTTCTTCCTGAAAGAAACTAGAAAACCAGTGGCCGATAGAATACCCAATTCTTAGCATCCAGTTATAGATTCTTATTAGCCTGAGATTCAGCAAGGGTTATTTGGGAGGGAGGAGTGATTCTGAGAGGGAGTATGATAAAATGAAAAGCACAGTCTTTAGAGTCCAACAGACTAAGTTCAAATCCCAACTAAGCAACTCACAAGCTGTAAGACCTTGGACCAGCAAATTAAATTTTGGGCTATAGAAAGTGTTCCTGTGAAGTTTAAATGGTATGCCAAGTGCTTGGCATAGCGTCTGGCATGATTAGTGCTCAATATATGAGGTGGATTATTTTATTATTCTTATCATAATTGTGATGATGATTTTGACTCTCTCTTTCCTTTGAGAAATATCTAGCCTACGTATACTTTGGGGAAGGGTCAGGAATGCAAACAGCTACAAGGTCCAGGCTAGGTGGGTAACAAAGGAGGCTTGAAAGCGTTGGCACCATCTGGAGGTCTCAGCAACTATTCAGCTCTGTCAAATGGTTGCCATGCTGGAGCGCAGACCAAATGTAGCACATCCGATATTTTTAAACGCTATGTTGTGAATTGGGATTTTTATTGGAGGTAGTGTATTTAAATCCTGGCAACCAATTCAAATTCCCACAAAACCACACTATGTGTACCAAACAAAAGTTGTCAGTGGGATATATTTGGTTACTCATTTCCAACATCTGCTTTAGAGCCATGAAAACCATCTGGGGAGAAAATGAAGAAAACTATACGCCAAATTATAAGGAGAAACTTGGAGAATACTTGGAAACAGGCTGGACCAACATAGCCTTGATGAAACCATTCTACACATACACTGCCTAAGACAACGCGTTTCAAACAACTGTAAAAATATTTCTCTGGACTGAAAAAAAAACACGTGGATGAAGAGACTCAGCTCCTCTGGCCTCGTGGGACCTTGCCCCTTCTAAGCCTTCATCCCCTCAGCACTTGCCATGTATGCCTGTCCCTGGGCCCACCTTGGGGATGGGAAAGTCAGGTGCCAGGAGAGCTGCACCTGCTTCACCACTGAGTGTGTCTTTGCCCTAACTAACCAAATTATATCCTTTACCCAAGCAAAGGGTATCCTTGCTATTCCTATTCAAAAGAAGAAAAAGAAAAAACCTTTTATCTCTAGCTCAGGTCACATAAAATCAAGAGTGGAAATGGCTGCACAGACATTATACTGTGTTGCTCAATAAAAGACTGTTGCCTGGATGGATGAATCAAGAAATTAACCATCTTCCTGCCAATCAACAGTGATACTGAGGTTTCTGCCGTAGAAGCTGAGAGTCACCCAATGGGAGGAATTCCTCCCCCACCAGGGGAATCCCAGAGGACACAGGGAGGATAGCGGTCAAGAAGAGTTGAGAACTTGGGGAAACAAAACACTGGCTACGTTCTTTCATTTTAATGTGACACTGGCCACTTTTTCCCAAGCTTCCCTACCCCGCTCCCCTTCCTCTGAAATATGTTTGTCTTTTTTCAAATCACCCATAATTCGGCTGGCAAAGAATCTAAACTGGTATGCAAGTGCAACTGTAAACTGAAGTGCTCATGGGACTAGCCAGCCACCAGCTCCTGGCCACTGAGTGGTTGCTACAGCTTGCAGGTGCTGTGGGGTTGCAGTTGGTACATTTCTGCAGGAATGAACGTGGTGCGCATTAAGTTTTTTTAGAATGTTTATTGCTGGCAAGGTTTTCCACTTGTATTTTCTTTTATAGCACAACTATTTTTAAGTGAATAGAATGTCCTGTAACAATTTGGCCATATAGGAGGGAAATTTAGCTGCGGGAGTGAAATGTACTTAGTAATGGTGAAAAAGACTAACAAAATGAATAAATAATCCAAATCAAAAGAAAATACTTTAAACTCTAAAGGTTCTTGAAAAACACACATATGAAAAGCGTCTTCACGTAATACAAATTAAAGAGCACTGGATTTGGAGCCGGAAGACTTAGGTTTGAGTCTTCTTGGCTGTGTTACTTGCTAGTTGGGGAACCTTGGGTAAGTCACATGCTATGTGCTCCGATGTTTTGTGTCTTCAGAATTACAATGAGGAGACTCAGTTGGTGATCTCCAAGGTCCTTTTCAAAGCCATTGTCTCATGATTAGCTTTGCAAAGAAATTCAACATATCTCCTGAGGCCTCTGAATTTGTCTTGGCCTCTGTGTGCTATTAACCACACATATAATTTCTTGCCTTTCTCTCTAGACTTCGCAGATTCTTAAGTGTTCTCTTGGATCACAGGTAGTTAGCCCACAGCAATAACACTTTGTTCCTTCTTGATTTGAATTCCTCAGGGGCAGTCCAACTGAAGAGGCAATAGAAAGGATGGGGGGGGGTGGTTATTACACTAATTTTAGGTGCTTGGGTGGATTCTCCTTATGCTGGCAAGCGGCCCTTCCTAGGAATGTTCCAAGAGAGTCTCTGGCAACCATGAGTGTGATAAAATTTGGGTAAAGTTATGTTCATGACTCAAAATCTGGAAGGTACCTGATGCTTTAAATTGTTTTTATTAAGGCTTTTGACAATTAAAGTAGCTACAACATAAAAAAAAAAAATCCCTTTACCTAACTTGATATTGCCTTCAAATATGCCAATCAGCCAAAGGATAATTACTTACTAATTGCCTTTCATATTTGGATTTAATTTTTAACATTAAAAAGAATTATATGAAGTGTCTTAAGATACCCAATTTCAAAAAGGCTTCCTCAATTCTACTTTTAAAGAAATTTAAAACATTTCTTTTAAACTTAAGGCAAAGTTTCAAATCTTTCAAATTTCTGATATACTTAAACCTTGCATTTCAAGTTTTGGGGAAGACCAGCATTTTATGGCCCCAAAATTGATAACCATATTAATTACGGGGAGAGCTGGAGTAATTAAAATTATGTCTAAAGATCATCTAATTTACCCATGGAATATCCTGCAGAAGCAAACCATCTCCAGAGCCATTTTCGAATATACACTTGGGAAAGAAACTACGTCACACTGGAATCCTGATTGGTATTTATGGCCTTTGGAAACTTAGCATTTTGTGAGTTTAATCCCAGGAAGGATCTAATGGCTTCAGCAGTGAGAGCTCATCCAGAGAATCTGGTTGATATACTAAGCAAACCAACAGTTATCTTGATGGAGAAAGTTCTGGGTTGATCTGAGCCATCTCCTAAGTCATGGTAAATAAAGAGGAGATTGCAGGAGGCCTCAGATTCTAAATTACTTCTAGCCTAGTATCATAAAACAAAAAAGGTGAAACACATAAATGGACTTTGTTTCACAGCCTGAAGGAAATGAGAACAAGGCCTGAATAAATTAAAAGATAAAAAAGGCATTTAGGATGAAAAATTTACATGATTTAGAGACAATGCGTTTATCGAAAGACAAAAATAGTCAACAGAGAGATTTATTGATTCGTTGATCATTCCATGCAAGAGTCATTTTTTTTTTTTTTTTTTGCTGCACGCGGGCCTCCCACCGCGGCGGCCTCTCCCGCCGCGGAGCACAGGCTCCGGACATGCAGGCCCAGCGGCCACGGCCCACGGACCCAGCTGCCCTGCGGCACACGGGACCCTCCCGGACCGGGGCTCGAACCCGCATCCCCCGCATCGGCAGGCGGACTCCCAACCACTGCGCCACCAGGGAAGCCCAATGCAAGAGTCTTAAGTTGAGTAACTCGATATAAAGAAACTAAAGATGAGTAAGTACAATACAGTCTCTGCCAGTAAGGAGGTCTCAATCTAATGGGCTAGTTGATTAGGAAAATAAATATAAGACAAAGGAAACAAGATGAAAAACGGGTGCAAGAGATAGAAAGGAATATCAGTTCCTCTGTGGAGTCTCACTGAAGGGCTGTGAATGTGAGGGAGGAGGGTGACCTGAGACACAAAACCTTCCTACCTGCCCAGGACTGAATTAAAGTGCTCCTCCTAAACGCTCCTCCTACCCGATCCCATTGCATCCTGGACGGCCAGCTGCATCCCTAGTGTTTAGCATAATGCCTAGCATTAGTAAATGCTCGATAAATATTTACTGAATGAATGAATCAACAATACTTAATCTCTCTAAGCATCATTTCCCTCCACTATAAAAATGGTTAGGGCTTCCCTGGTGGCGCAGTGGTTGAGAGTCCGCCTGCCGATGCAGGGGACACGGGTTCGTGCCCCGGTCCGGGAAGACCCCACATGCCGCGGAGCGGCTGGGCCCGTGAGACATGGCCGCTGGGCCTGCGCGTCCGGAGTCTGTGCTCCGCAACGGGAGAGGCCACAACAGTGAGAGGCCCGCGTACCGCAAAAAAAAAAAAAATGGTTAAAACATAACCACGTGTCGGTTCACGTGAGGATTAAAGAGGATAACATGTTAAATGCTAACACAGCACAGTGTATGGCAGAGTGCCAGTGCTCAATAAAAATTAGCTCATTATTATTACTAATATTAGGTATCGTTACCTCTATTTTTGATGAGAAATGAGGCTTAATTAACCTATTGAATTAGCCCATGATCACAAAGAAAGGAAACTTGGAAGTCAGACTTCAAACTTGGATCTGCCCCAGTCCCAAACTGAAGCTCCTCCTCCCATCTCATGCTGCTGCTGACTATCGTTATTTGGGTTTAAACCACGTCACCCACAGACTGGGAGCTTCTTGAAGACGGGGATGATGACATGTACTTTCATATCCCCGGAGAGCCTAACTCCAGACCACATGGCGGTACTATTTCAAAAACTGAACTTATCTGGATCTCAGACGTAGAATGGAATGATTCAACTGCAAGATGTCAAATTCCCTTTTCAGTTTCAAAGCTGTCTTCTCTGAAGTCACTCAATGAATGAAGTACCAGAGTTAATCTATAGTGTAGCTAAATGCATAATGCTTTATTGAGAATTTACTAAAGATCTTCTCAATCCAAACTTATTCCGCGCACCCCCACAAAGTTGAAAGATGTTCAACTTCCGGCCTGATATCACTATCCATTCACTGTAACATATTAACGATGTGTTGGTTTCCAAATCACTTTTAATGTGTAGAAATACTTACGGCTCTAAATGACTTCTTGCAACCATAATAAACGAAGGGGACACCCACTTAGTCATATTAACTGTGTCAAAGAGTGAGATCAGGTCACTCACAGCTAACACAACCTTTAGATTTAGTGTACAGACTTTTGAATCTTTATACTACATTTTAAAAACACCTTTTTTTTTTGAGAGATAATTCACATACCCTAAAATTCACCCGTTCGAAGTACAGAATTCAGTGGTTTTAATATGTTCACAGAATTGTGAAAACATCACCAAAATCTGTTTAGCATGTTTTCATCACTCCCAGAAGAAACCCCGGGCCCGTCAGCAGTCACCCTCCCACCCCATTCTACTCCAAGCCCCAGCTCTAGGCGACCACTAATTCACTTTTCGTTTCTACAGATTTGCCTATCCCGGACATTTCATATGAACAGAATTATAGAATACGTAACCTTTCGTGACTGGCTCATCTCACTTAGCATAATGTTTTGCAGGCTCACTTATGTTATGGCATGTATCAGTATTTCATTCGTTTTTATTGTGCAATAATATTCCATAGTGTGATCAGACCACATTTCATTTATCCATTCATTAGTTGATCCACATTTGGGCTGTCTCTGTTTTTTGGCTATTATGAATACTGCTGCTATAAACATCTGAGTACGGTTCTTTTGGTGGACAGAAGCTTTCATTTCTCTTAGGTATATACCTAGGAGTGGAATTGCTGGTTCACACAGTAACTCTATGTTTAACATTTTGAGGAACTGCCAGGCTGTCTTCCGAAGCAGCTGCACCATTCTGCAGCAAGGGTCAAGAGTCAGACCCACACAAAAAGAATGGCTACTTGGTGTGAACGTTGTCGTAACTCTCATGGAACCTTCTCATAGGTAATAAGGTGATTCTCCAAAGTTAGAGACAGTAAATGAGGGAAAAATTGGGCACTATTTTTTCTTTAGCTACTAAAACTGAGGCTATGGACTCCTTGAGGGGAGGGCTTGAGTCCTATTCACTGCTACATACCCCAGGGGATAGCCTAATGCCCAATAGTAAGCATTAAATATTAACTGAATGAATAAATAGCTTCAAAAAGGTACTGTGTGGTAAGGGATATACTTTGCTCAAAGAGAGGTCTGGCCTTTGCCCTTGGTTCCTGGGAGGCAATTTCTAAACTCTTGTCACTGACCAGTAAGAGTATCTTTGCTTGTCTGGGGCCTTGGGCCATGCCAGAGAGTCCAGGTTAACAATGTGATTTATGATGAGGGCTTTGGGCCTCATGGTATCAGCTCAGCCTCTGGAGGGGCTAGAGACGAAGGTCAGCCATGCGGGCGCTCAACCAAGTCTATGTGATGGAGCCTCAATAAAAACTGTGGGTACCAAGGCTTGGGTGAGTTTCCCAGGTTGGCAGTAGTCCGTACATATTGTCACACACGATTGCTGGGAGAAGTAGGTGCTATCCACACCACTCTTCCAGGAGAGGACAATTGGAAGGTCTGCACTTGAACTCTTCTGAACCGCGCTGTATGTACCCCTTTCCTTGGCTGATTTTAATCAGCATCCTTTTGCTGTAATAAACTGTAACGGAGTGCAACAACTCAGCTTTCAGTGAGTTCTCTGTGTCCTAGTGAATTACCAAACCTGAGAGTAGTCTTGAGGAGCCCTGAACTTGAAGTTAGTATAAAAAGTGAGGGTCATTTGGGGAAATCCAAACTTTTTAGTTACTAAGAGTGCTGAAACAATATTAAAGATGATTTGGTAAAATTTAGCATATTCATTATTTCCACAAACAAGTGTCCCAAAGACTCATTCATGAGACAAAGCATCATAGGATCCATCAAGAAAGCTGCCAGGTCTTGGTGGAACTTTCATTTAACAGAACACAGAATTCCGAGGCCAGAGTTCCCTGACTCAGCTACACATACTCATACCCCTATTAACAAAGATGTGTGTTTACTGGTACTCTGCTTCGTTATTAAAATATCTTCTCAGAGGAAAGGTGACATATAATAGAAATAATAGGATGTGAATTGTAGCTTTGCCTTTTTCTAGTTGTATGACCTTCTATGAGCCTAAATCTCCTCATTTATAAGATGGAAATAATAAAGATATTCCCCAAAATTGGTACAAGAAGCACATGGCGATATGCGTGGTACACTCTGCAAACTATACAGCACGAAAAATAATAACATTTGAGAGTTTTTCTAAATTAGATTCACACTGCCTTCACCTACTTCACTGAATCTCTTTGGGAAAACGAAATCCATGATTTTGTCTTTCCCAGTGCACACTGAATTTCAAAGGAAAAATTAAATAGATATAACTTTCAAAAAGTTTTTCTGTGAAAGCTGTAGAAAGAAGTGTTTATGTATCTGTGTGTTTGTGCGTGTGATGTATGTTAAACAATAAAACTGTAAAAGTGCTTATTTAAAAAACAACAAAAGAGCACAAAAAATAAAGTCATTATAAAATTTTTCAAAAGAAGGGTTTCTGTCCCACAAATTGAATATCAAGATGAAAAAAATTTTCATATGGCAAAGAAATTCTTTCCATGAGTAGAGATGATACATGAATAAATAAAGGACCCAACTGGGGTGGCAGGAAGGAGATAGTTTGAGATGAATGAATCCCTCCGGAGTGTCACTTTCTCCATCTCTTAGCTATTCAAATAGAGAGGATACCTTAAGGAACTACAGTCATTTGACTTCAGTTTTTCCTAAAAGTGACAAATGCTTAAGTTGACTTGTTAACTAACTAGCATGTGATCACAGAAAAGGTTAACCTGATAAATTTTTAATCATACATAAACAGGACAGTGACCACACCAACTTGATGGAATCACACCATTCACTTAAGAAGACGTAAGAGGGAGGAAGAAAGGATGTGAATTCACTGAGTGACAATCACATGGCAGACAGTGTGCTATACATATAGTATCTCCTCATCCCTCGTACTGCCCCAAACCAATGCCTGGCCCTTCTCTTATGTTCTACACCCCAGTGAACAGCAGCAACGTGCTTTGCTCAAACTAGAAACCAGAGCATTGTCTTCAACTCTCAATTTTTCTTTCCATTATATTTCACCAGTCGCCAAGTCCAGGGACTCTATCTCCTGATTTGTTCTGAAATCGCCCGTTTTATTCCCACTACCAATTTTGGGTCCTTTCTAATCCATTGCCCTCAATGCAGATAGAGCACTCTTCCTAAAATACATGTCTCACTTTATCTGGCATCTGCTTGAATTACTTCACTGGCACTCTTTGTCTCTCAATATTACAAACCCCAAGCTTCTTAATATAGCTTATGTAGCTCCTCATGACACAGGTCCTGACATTCCTCTCTAGCCCTTTATTTCTTCACTCTCCTTCTTCAATTCTAGGTGCTAGTTAGGTCTTTCCAGCTATCTCTTCCTCTGAGCATTTCTTGATTCCATGTTTGGTCAAATATTCCTTCTACTTATGACAGTCTAAATTTCTCCCACTCTGGCTCCTACAAACTATTCAAAATTATATGTATATATGGACATGTATGTATGTATGTATGTATATGCATATATGAATATGTACTATGTACAAATAAACTGGGATGTGTGCTGTTGTGGGTTGCAGTGTGTCCCCCAAAAAAGATATGTTGAAGTTATAACCCCCAGTGCCTGTGAGTGTGATCTTGTTTGGAAATAGATCTTTGCAGATATAATCAAGTTTAGATGAGGTCATACTCGGGCTTCCCTGGTGGCACAGTGGTTAAGAATCTGCCTGCCAAATGCAGGGGACACGAGCATTGGCAGGCAGATTCGAGCCCTGGTTCGGGAAGATCCCACATGCCACGGAGCAGCTAAGCCCATGCACCACAACTACTGAGCCTGTGCTCTAGAGCCACAACTACTGAGCCCGCGTGCCACAACTACTGAAGTCTGTGCTCCTAGAGCCTGTGCTCTGCAACAAGAGAAGCCACCACAATGAGAAGCCCACACACTACGACAAAGAGTAGCTCCTGCTTGACGCAAGTAAAGAAAGCCTGTGTGTAGCAATGAAGACCCAATGCAGCCAAAAATAAATAAATTAAAAAAAAAAAAAAACAAGAGAAGTCACCACAATGAGAAGCCCACACACTACGACAAAGAGTAGCTCCTGCTCGACGCAAGTAAAGAAAGCCTGTGTGTAGCAATGAAGACCCAACGCAGCCAAAAATAAATAAATTAAAAAAAAAAAAAAAGATGAGGTCATACTCAATTAGAACTGGCCAGAAGCCAATATCACTGGTGTCCTTATAAGAAGAGAAAACAGGGACGTCGGGAGAAAAATGCCATGTAAAGACAGAGACATACACAGACCCAGAGGGGAGGAGGCCACGTGAAGATGTAGGCATAGACTGACAGCCACCACTAGAAGTTATGAAGAGGCAAAGAGAGATTATACTCAGAGCCTCAGAGGAAGCATCACTCTGATGATACATTGATTTTGGACTTTTAGTCTCTAGAATTGTGGGAGAATAACTTTCTCTTGTTTCAAGCCACCCAGTAAAGAAAGTTACCATGTAAAGAAATTTGGGCTTTCTTTATCCTGATGGTGATAGAATGCAATTGAAATGATTCAAGCAGATAAGAAATAAAGTCAGATCTGTATTTTAGAAAGGAAACTCTTGTTTTCACTGTAAACTCCTGTTCACAGTTAGGTGAATACAGTATAGGGGTAATAGTATACTTTCCTTTACACTTGGCTCATCTCCCCTTAGAGTGCCAGTTCAGGGAGGGCAGGGACTGTGTTTTTTTCCTGTCCATTCATGTATTTCCAGGATCTAGCACACTGCTAATTCTTAAGTAAATATTTATTAAACAAACGAACAAACTGAATTTTTCACAATAGCCCTACAAAGGTACTGTTCCTGAGGGATGGTATTTAACTCTGTAAGCTCAGTACCCACCAGATTATCGGGAGAACAGATAAACAATGTTCAGAAACTAAGTAATTTGTTAAAATTCAACTAGTAGGCCATAAAGCAGTTCATTTCATCTTTACTGTGTCACGCAAAGGGGAGAAAAAGAAAGATGATGCATTAAATCTCTGAAGCAACGCCATGCTTCCATGTGGAATTAGATTACAAAACACAGAGGGAAAAACCGCCAAGTCCATGTTTCTGACATCACTACCTTTAGAATACCTGGTAGACATTTGATAGTAGTGACTTAGGTCACAGACAGAGATGGAGAAGTAAGCATTCCATTCAATTCATTTCAAACTACTCACCATAGGAATTATTAAAAACGTAAAGAACTTCTTTGTTAGAGCTGTGGTTCATCCTAGTGTCACCACAGTATAAACCTCAGAACTCCATGATCCAATTTATTGCTTATTTCTTTATTGTATTATTCATTTTACAGCAACATTATATAAGGCATTACTGGAAAGGAATTCACCTTTTCATTTTCGAAACGCCTTGTTTTCTGACACAGCACTGTGCAGTAACAGAAATATGCAGATTCATTAAAAAAGAGCTGGCTTATAATTGCACTTTGTCTTTTGATGTATGTATGTTAGGTAACAACCGATGAATTTCATTAATTATGAAAATAAAACACACTTTTCTGTATTTGACTTCAAAATAACCTCAAAATTATTTTTAACAGCAGCACATGTTCTATCTGTAAATTTATGCTACTCTTTTTTTATATTTAAAACAGAAACAGGCTTTGTGCTTTATAACAAATATAAATGGGGTAATTTGGATAATGAAAATAAATGAATAACAGCGGCACTAATAGAGCTGATCCTATTTGCAATGGCTCATTAACTCTGTACAGGACGCAATTCACTGCCCTGGATCAGGAGTTGATAATGGTGCAGCATGGAGTTATTAGCAAAGAACGGTGCAATAGGAAATTAACAGAAGGTCTGTTCATTCGCTGGGAAGTCAGGATCCCCTTTAGCATGTATAACCACTTTAAACCATGTGTTCAGAAAAGGCCATAAAGAGGGAAAAGTCAAAGAAATAATTTCAGTACTACTCCTACCACAAGCTAGTACTGATCAAGCTCACAGTAAGCACTTCAATGCAGTTGATCACTTAACCCTCACGGCAATCCTATCAGTTAGTTCCAGATATTATCCTCATTTTGCAGATAGGGAAACTTAGCCTCAAGAACTTGCTCAAAGTCATACATTAATGAGTGGTGGTGCTTAGATTCAAACCCAGGCATTATGACTCCAGAGCATTCGCTCTTAACTCTTCGTGGATGACAAATTGCCTTCCTGGCTCTGCTATATCCCCAACTTCATCTAGAATGATCTAGAGCAAAGAAAAATCCCAGTGTCTCTCAGTCTGAGATGTAAGGTGGGGAGACACATCAACACAGCTGCCTCTTGGGGACAATGCTCAGATTCTAGTGGGGATGTCAAGGGGAGGATGTGGTTTGAAAAGACATTCACTAAACCTATTGTCTCCATGTGTAAATGACAGAATTAAAGCTGGACAAGGTTTTGGCCTGTGGGAGAGGCTGAAGAAATAACACAGGGGGCATAGTTAAAAAATGCTGATAAACAGTGACATTCTCTGACCTCTAGTCTGCCATTAACTAGCTGGAAGATCCTGGGAAGATTGCATAACCTAGCACAGCAATATTTCTCAGGGCTGGACTAGAAGATCTCAAAGGTAGTGCTTTCACTCTTAGGAACAATGTCTGTGCTCTGGAGAAAGAATGAAAAGTAAGTACAGGGTAGTAGCTTTCTCATAAGGCAAACAATATTCAATTAAACGTTTGTCCTTCATTCCTTCATTCTGTAATCAGGTTCTTGTTGCTTTCTTGTTATTAAAACTTCATTTATGAAACGATGGTGAAAGTACATGATAGAAGGTCTCCTTTTCTTTTTGAATGTTCTTAGCAGAATAAGAAGTAGGTTACTTTATCTCATTCTATAAACTTTTTTGAATTGTTACAGGGTTATGAAGTTCCACACAGGGAACCACTACATTAATATATTTTGCAATTCAAAATGTTCAGGGTACTCTACTTTTCCACAGCACTTGACAGTTTATTAAGCATTTCACATGAATGATCTCACTTGGTCCTCTGCAGTCTGCGAGATAATCTTATTTTTCAGAGTAAAAATAGAATTTAGGAAGGGTAAGCAACGATCAAGATTACACAGGTCATTAAAGAAAATCCAGATTGTAATCTGTATCTTGTGACTTTAAATGCTATCTGCTTTCTAATTGGCGAGTGGCTCATAAATCTGGCCAAACACTAGGGTCATAGGGAGAGTGTTTGAAAAACATCAAATGGATAAACCTGAATTTCTGGAGGATGGGCCTAAGAGTCCTATCTTTTAAGAGCTCTCCAAGGGATTCTGGAGGGCAGTCAAGTTTGGGGACCAGTACTCAACATCACACTGCCTCTGTCCAGCTAGCCTCACCAGGAAGAATAGGGGCTTTGGAGTCAGAGCTGGGTACTTGTGAGCGAGTCCTATAATATACCTGAGCCTCAGTCCTTCATCTGTGTAATGAGGATAATGACACCTAATATGCAGAGTTGTAAATATTTTAAAAAATATACGTAAAGTGCCTAGATATGGTAGTTACTAAAAAATGGAGGATATTTTATTATTATTATTACTACTACCATTACAGTGAATATAGTGCCTAATACGATGCCTAATATTACTGAATAAGGTATCTCTTATAAGTAGCAATGATCCTAGAATTTTCCTGAAGCAAATTCACTACAGATAACCCCCACATTTACGACTTTTGGAACTGTCAGCAGGTCCCAGTTCCCTCCTCTGTGAAATAGTTATAGTTGTAAATTGCTAAGGTACCTTTTGACTCTAGAAGTCAAAGTCTCCATAATTTTATTTAAGAGTTAAAGCCTCAGATGGTTTTGAGGAAGTGGATTTTAGTTGAGTATTAAACAGGCATAACTGAAATAACTGGTATTTAAAAATGACAAATCTCTTAGTTATGCCGCCATTTCCTATCAAGGTAAGACTATGTCCAAAGCTAGACATTTGCATCTCTACAGTTTATAATTTATATCTGTCTAGCATCAAAATTATTCGAAGCAGCTTACCAACAAAAAGTGATAATAAGACAACAATGAAGCCAGTAAAAGAGCTGAGAATTCCCCCAAAATGGGGTAGAAATGGAAGAGAAGGGAAAATGGGGCAGAGGAGATGACTTTTTTCAGGAAGTCAGGAGAAGCTCTTTATAAAAACTGTACATTTAAGCTAGCGTTAAGATTTTTGACAGTGTTTTTAAGATTATGAACATATGACTTCTTAATGTTTCTTACCAAAGACCACAAATGCTAATCACCGATATACAGATGCAACCTAAATAAAGGAACTTTTTTCTAAGTAGGATGGAATTTATGTATGTCCACTCTTTCAGGGTAGCAGTGAGTGCTTTTCTTTTGTTGACTAACCTCACTCTTGTTCTTCTGAAAAAGTATATACTGCATTTAAGTATTCCATCGTTATTCCGCTATCATTTTTTTGTGGATAAGAAATTTTTTTTAATTGTTTTGATAATGTCAAACGTATTACTGGCAAAGCCAAGTAAATCTTTAGGATTGTTATCCATTTGGGAAAACTTCTATCATATTCCTCTCTCACCTTGCTGTCTTTCTCTCACATTGCTCTCTTTCTGCTCCTTCCCTCCTTTTTAAAAGTCAAGTAGTTTTTAATCATAAAAAAAGGCCATTATGGTAATGGTAGCAAGAATCTAAAAATGATATCACTTACAAATTCGTATTAAGTGGTAGTTTTTGATTCCCTGAGCATGAGGGATTTGATTTTTTTTTTTTTTTTTTAACAACTATTCCCCTGCTCTGGTTATAGTCAAAATGAAAACTCCTTCTTGGTTTTAGACATTGTTTCCTTTCTGTTCCCGCTGTCACTGGCCTGGCCCAAGGTTCATGCTTCTCCTCACTTTGGCTGCTCTAAGAGCCTCCTTTTCAGCTGGTCTCTTTGCCTCCAGGGTCCTGAAAGTGGTCCTCGCTCCACTTCAAGCATCCTGTAACTGCAGCTATATTCATCTTTCTAAAGCAGAGCTAGGGTTCTGTCTATTCTCCGCTAAAACTCTTTCTTGGCCACCCACTGCTGATCATGGTCTTGTCTGCCATTTCAAGACACCATGATTTTCTCCCAAAATCTCTCTCTCTCTCCTTACTGAGTACCTGGGGGGCATCCTGCTCTCTGGCCAAACTACTTGTTAGAATCTAAATGCAATCTGAACTCTTCCATCCCTTTACCTTACTATTGCCTCTAACAAGACAAATAAATGAAGAAAAGAATAGTAACTAATTACAATTTCTATGTACGTCACCACTCTATTCAGATATTCTCTAATTTACATTTGTCCCCAAATCTAACAGGTCACACTTATAAGAATCTAAGTTGAGGAGGCATGATTATTCTTGCTTCAGTTGCCAAGGTACATGAAGCCATTTGGCGGGGTTAGTTTAGGAAAAAAAGAGGCCACACTGAATTCCCATGCAGCAGAAACAAATGAAACCTAATTTGCAGGCCAATCTTGTTTATTTTGGTTCATTCATCAGTATAATATAGTACCCACGACTCTGGACTAGATATCAGGGAACCTGAAATTTAATCCCATTTCTTCCATGACCAACCATATAACTTTCAGAAAATCACACAATTTTTCTGGTCCCTGGTTTTTTCTCATTTACAAAATGGAAATCTGTCTTTTTTTTTTTTTTTTTTTTTTGCGGTACATGGGCCTCTCACTGTTGTGGCCTCTCCCGTGGCGGAGCACAGGCTCCAGACGCGCAGGCTCAGCAGCCATGGCTCACGGGCCCAGCTGCTCCGCGGCATGTGGGATCTTCCCGGACCGGGGCACGAACCCGTGTCCCCTGCATCGGCAGGCGGACTCTCAACCACTGCGCCACCAGGGAAGCCCCTGTCTTTCTTTGTTCAAACACTACACATACATAAGAAATTATTATTATGTTTATTTGCCATTCCCTACAACATAGTCCCTTTCTGTATATATTTGCTTTACAATTCTCTGTCATTCCCATAGCCTTTGTAGATTCCAAAATTACATCTCAACACCACTGAGAGTTCTAGAGAAGGAAGCAAATACCAAGTATCACAAACGGTTCAAATATACTGCTTTTTAGGATGTTGATTAGATCACCTCTTAGGCCTTTCCTAGCTTTAAAATAGTAAAATAGTTACTGATATGTAAACATCACTCCATCCTCCTAGCCAAGAAGTGCTTGGACTTGTCACAACTTATTTGTCTCATGACTAGACCTCATGAATGTTTAGTATGTCTGTCTCTCTCTCATCTACACAGAACCTTGTAGGACGTCTCAGACCTCTCGTAGTCATTCACACTACAGCTATTCCTTTTACATCTGAAAACAGATTTAGCTTTTAAATAAACATGTGAATTTGAAACAACAGATTACTGAAAGACATTTTAGGTTTATTCTTATATGGCTAGTTGTGATATCAGAAATTCTGAAGAGAGAAAAATTTCAACCAATGTCTTCTTGGGAGAGGCAAAGATTCTCAAATTGTCTACTACGTGAAATTTAAAAGTATAATCGTCAAGTACAGCACAGAGGAAGCTGTAGCAACTGCTTGCTCCAAAAACTAGGCTGGCCATCCTAACCCAAAGCCTAGACTTTGAACTCAAGATGGCAAACATATGAACTCTCCCTCACCTTACTAACTCCCCACCTAAAGTAGACGTTGAAAAACTGATACCAGAAATCAAATCTCTTTGCTCTCCCTGTTAAAGATTTACCTGGCTGAATTCGACCTAGTT
Source organism: Delphinapterus leucas (assembly GCF_059928025.1). NCBI lineage: Eukaryota > Metazoa > Chordata > Mammalia > Artiodactyla > Monodontidae > Delphinapterus > Delphinapterus leucas. The sequence goes on from NC_143134.1 coordinate 57,527,160, forward strand.
GACACTGCCAAGGCTTTTCCTACAATTTGTCTAAATTTTTAGCATAACTGTAGATAGAGAAGCAACAAGTTCTCGTACAGTGTACGTGGAGATTTTAGAGCCAGTCTCACCTGAGCGATTATGAAGCTCTAAGTAAATGAAAGTTGATGCCTCTGAATACAGATAAACACACACACACATCCCACATTATTTCAGGGACAACCAAGGTAGAGGTAATTTCAGAGCCTAGTACAAAAGTGATACACAATGTTGAAGAATTTTCGTTCTTCTATATTGAAGTGAGACTCAAAGGAAGAAGAAACTCTAGTCCACTTTTCCTTAACATGTAATACAGCTCTTGTAGCTTTAACTGAAGCTGAACCTCAATTTTCAAATAGGTCATCATTTGTAAACTCCAGAAAAAGTAACACTGATTCAGATAGCAGGACTACACAACAGCTACTGACACAAAACCCTCTGGAAAAATAGAATGAAAAGAAGCCAGCACTTACTTGGCACAAACCACTGATGCACATATCCAAAGATTCTGTGTAGCAGCGAGTCCCATCTAAGACTTTAGGTGCAAGTTCAACAACTAGGGCTGTTCCTTTGGCCTGGCACTTGAGGGAACATGGGTTGTCGGGGTCGTTAGACACAGGAAGCCATTCATAAAACTGGCCATGGTGCTTGACGTCATTATGAGCCGAGCACTGCTGCGCTCGGAAATCACCTGCTTCTGGTGGGCAATCCTGGAGAAGAAAAAGAGGGAAGGGAGAAGCACAGGTTAGGAGAACAGCCTCAAACAGAAAACTAGAGCAGCTATGTGCTCCAGGTCTTAGGAAACAAAGCAAATGTTCTGTCGTTACAGATGGACCCTCCCATAGCATCTGAAAGGTTATATGATTATTTGGCCCTCAGAAGGTAGAGATTTGAGAAAAGCCATCACCTTGAAATATATTTTCTGATAGAAGTGAAATGGGAAAGAAACCAGCTTGAAATAGATCTGATGGATACTAGTTGGGAAAGTAACCACCTTGAAATGTATTTTCTCAAAGATGTTTATTTGTCCATGGAGTTCCTCCACATTGTAATATTTTTGTTTCCTTGTAATTTAAGTAGAACTGAGTATAGTCACAGGGTTAGTTAAAAGTATCACTGTCATTTTCAGTTCTGATACCAAAAGCTATGACAAAATGTTATTTTAGCAACTAGGAGCAAAAAGTTATGATGATTTTGTTCAAAACTTTTTTGTGGGGTTGTTTGTGAGTTTTTTTCTAAAGCAGTATACTTAGGCTACACAGTATCCAGAATTAAACAGGGAGACCAAAATAGAGAAAACAGCATTTACACCTGAATTTCTTTGGCTTCAGGCAGCATGGCTGAATGTCTTGGACTCCCTCCTCAGGTGGGAGTTGGATGCAATATGGTGGGTCTCTATGGGCCTACGTTTCCTTGTGTTTAGAACAGAGGCAATGATAATACTCAGCTCTCAAGGTCATAGTCAGAATTTCATGAGCTTTTGTTGGCCATATACTGGCACAAGGAAGACAGTACATGGTAGCTATTATTGTGATTATTTAATGAAGCCACTGAAGAGAAAGTGTTGTTGGAGAATTAGGAAAGTCTCTGAATTTGAATTTGAAATCACACCGTATGAGACCAGCAGAAAACAAGAATGTTTTACGTGTGTGTGTGTGTGTATATATATATATATATATATATATATATATATATATATACACATATACATTGCTGTACGCGGGCCTCTCGCTGCCGTGGCCTCTCCCATTGCGGAGCACAGGCTCCGGACGCGCAGGCTCAGCGGCCATGGCTCACGGGCCCAGCCGCTCCGCGGCATGTGGGATCTTCCCGGACTGGGGAACGAACCCGTGTCCCCTGCATCGGCAGGCGGACTCTGAACCACTGCGCCACCAGGGAAGCCCTACATGTATATTTTATAAATGGAATTTTAAAATGTAAAACCATAACTAACCATGGCTATTATCTAATAAATGATAAACTATAGTGAAAACAATTATGATTTAATTTAAAAAAGACAAATATCACCTCTCCCTCGGAGAAGCTGTTTGATAAGTAGGTCTATTTTATTGTACATGCATTCAGATTAGGATTTATTATGGAAGATTGTAGAATATCCATCTACAAGGATGGATATTAATGACAGGGAAGACTTTCATTAAAATTTTTTATCTTAAATAATGAATTTTCATGTAGCCTTTTAGCAGTTCCTGATTACTACATTATCACTTTTAAGAGTTCTCTTTTACAAGGTTTCTTCCTCTGAAAATCTATTTACATTTAAATAAACATTGTGAGAATAACATTATGCTATTTTATAAAATGAAATCCTGACTCTTTCCTCAAATTTCAGTGTTACTATTAAGTAGCATATAAGCCTTTAATATTTCAGAAAGCATTAATTCTTCCTAGGCAAAATGGGTGTAAACAATTACTTATTTCAGTTGAAATTAAACTAGCTCAAAATACAATATAAATTCTCGGGCTTCCCTGGTGGCACAGTGGTTGAGAGTTCATCTGCCGGTGCAGGGGACGCGGGTTCGTGCCCCGGTCCGGGAGGATCCCACATGCCGCAGAGCGGCTGGGCCCGTGAGCCTATGGCCGCTGAGCCTGAGCGTCCGCAGCCTGTGCTCCGCAACGGGAGAGGCCACAACAGTGAGAGGCCCGCATACCGCAAAAAAAACAAAAACAAAAAACAATATAAATTCTGAAAGGCATTTTATTGTTAGTATCATATATGTTCTCAGAGTGAATAAAATGTAATACTAAAGGAAAAGAATAAATTTTATTTATTCTTTAAATAAATAAAGTATACATGGGTACCCAACAAGGCTTAAGTGATTTTGAATACTGTCTGAAAAAAATTTAAAGATCATTAAACCAGTCAATAAGTGTGTGTTCCACTTTGTTGTGATAGTTAGTTGTTTGTTATAAGAAATAAAATAAAACTCACAGTCTGCAAACCTATGCTATAAATCACAGAACAGGTAAAGTGTATGATGCAACACAAACTATCTGAACTCAAATGTTTAACCCCATCTCCGTTCAGACGATGTGTTCCAAGGTAAGAACACAAACAAACTTAACGTTAATTATTCATGAACTTATGTTCCAAAGGCAAGACCACAACTTGCCCAGTTTACAAATCCTACCACTCTCCAACTAGACCTCATTTACTAGCTTCTGTCCTGAAATAACCCTGTGATTAACTACAGCCCCAAAATCTACAAGTCTTCTTCCCTCAATTTCCCCATCTGAGAAACTACAGGCTGTCACGGTGCTTCTTCCCCTTGTTTAGCAAGTTTAATAAAACCAGCTTTATATGATTAACATGTTTCCCTGGTGGCCACTGCATGGGGGCTTCCACAGTTGAACTGATAGTTTAATTAATAATTTTTAAATCAAGTATTTTCAGTTGCATAATACCTGTCATTCCAAGAGTCAGCAGTACAGAAGAAATGCTGAAGTGGACTCAATAAAGCAGAATACTGAGCAAACTGTTTAGAATGGTCCCACACTTCCCTCATAATTACTTTTACCTTCTTTTTCTATAAATAAAAGTGAATCAGCTATAAGGGAATTTCAGGGTCAGGTTGAATCACCTCTGCATTAAGTAAGAAGGATCATATATAATTAAGAGACCTCTGAGTATGAACCTGAAATACTTTTCTGTATTTATCCAATTGCAAGAAAGGAGTGTCAATTACATTTTAAAACTGATGTTACATCATCTTAGTACAGACATAAAACTCCTACAGAATCTCTTATGAGTCCCCGCTGTTCAACAAAATGTGTTGAGTCTTCCCACCTTTACTAAAATAAATAAGACTGAAAGTCAGTCAAAAGTAAAATTACTGAAAAGTGAAGCTAAACTATTAAGACTTTTTGGGTTTCTTTTCAGTGACAAAAAAGTAGACATATCTAAACACATCACAGAGAATCAACAGGCAGACAGATGTTCCTGTTTGCCATTCACCTATATCTACTAGCTCTGAGAACACCTGCTATAGGTTTTTATAAACTTTCACAACCGGAGAAATGTCTCTGAGAATAATAATGCTTGCGAACACCTTTACTCACTTTTATCACTATGGTCTTTCCTCCTGCCCCTACTTCTGTAGGGGTGGGAATATATATTTTGCTAAATTGAGAATGCACTTAAAACCTGGAGTTCAGAGTTGGAAACTGAACTTGAACCTTCTTAATGTTTGAGTTTATTTGTACTTGGCAAAATGCAACTTCCTGTTTTAAGAAAAACGACTTAAGAAGGCTTATAAAACAGGTTCAGAAAGCTTCTTGGACATCAAATCGCTCTTACAAAATAACATTTTCATGATTTAAGTGTAAATGAATCAGAAACATATGAATCAAATTTCCCTTGAAATACACATGTTTAAAAATTAAGGGAAGAAGGATTTGGCAAACGCTTCTTTTGTTGAACCCAAAACATCTCAAGCATAGTTCAAGACACTCACTGAACTCCTGATGCATCTGGAATCACCCAGCTGCAGGAGTGGAAACTCAAGCAAAGTCATCATAGTTTCTTGTCCCACAAGTATCATAATAATAATTACAATAACTCTTGTATACAGATTCATCATGTACAAAGTTTTTAGTTTTGAATTATAATTTGATGCATGAAACCACTATAGTTCTTGATCCTCCTAAAAGTTAGATTTAGAAACTGATAAACCTAACTGCTTTGAAAAATATTTAACATCCTATCCTGGGCATCATCTTTGAAATATCTCATAGGTACTAATGATGAAGACAAATAAAATTGCTGAAAATTCTCATAGCTATCTGAACTAGACACATCCCCCACCAAGAACCTGGCAAAAAATAATGGTGTGGGAAAGATGCTCTGGACTAAAGACCCCCAGCTTTCAGCCAGAAACACTGTCCAGTAGAAACAGAGCAAGAGAGAGCAAAGGAATGCATTTCTTGGCCTTCTGTCTATTTCCAGCTAACTGTAATGCCTGACGATTGACAACTTTGTGTCAGGCTACTGAGCTAGGGCTTCCTCACTCTGAAAAAAAAATATTTTATTTAACATAGTCAGATGATCCCATGAATTACTGCATTTAGCCATTTAATACAATATAATACTTTTTCTCTCCAATTTTAAAGCACTCAATCCTAACCGTGTCAGAGTTTTCTTCTTTAAAAGCACAAAAATAAAAGCTGACCTTTAATGTACTCCCATTATAATTCATAAAGTCCGTGGAGTTCTGCCATAAATGAATCCAATTCAAAACATTTTCTGGTTAATTAACTAGCCAGTGGGAAAGATAAGATGGATCCCAGATGTCCCCTGATGATGACAGGTGGATCAGATTACATTGTGGGACAAAAGAGGGTCAAGCTTCCCAGAGTTTACTCACTGGGTGAAATGTAGAAGATTATAATCTCAGCAGCTAAGGGTGGTAGCATCAGAAAGGCTTTTAAAATGGTTCTGAAAAAATATAGATTCAGGGTCAGGAGAAATGTAACTTTTTCTCTTTTTCAAGATGACATTTTCCTCCCTGAGGGATACCCTTCTGCTCTACCTCTATCCTTAAGTATTCGGTAGTTGGCCTTTTCTCCTAATTTTGCTGTTTCAATGAAATTATTATATGAGTGCCATGGTAGAGATGCCATATTCTGATTCTTTGGTCTTATTTATAAAGTCAATATTAATACCTGATAGTATCAAGAAAATACTGGAAATTATATTTAGGTGACCACTTGGACTGCAGTAACTGAAGAAATCTATCCTTCTCACTGCATTTCCTTATCTCGTAACTGTTCCTCCAAATTCCGTGTCTCCCCTCCATCCTGTCCTAAATCACCCACCCTCCATAAAAATTACTGTGCAAGAAAACAAAATTATAATTGCTTAATAAGGTGTCTAGTCTATCCTCCAGAAATTTGAGATTGCGACTCCATGATGAAAACATATATGGAAATTTATCAGCTACTTGATGACTTTAGAAAATTTTATTAGTGCTTTTACCCTCAGAATATTAGGAACCCTCAATGGTCTGATGGTAAAATGGGAAAAGATCACCATAAAAGATTCCTGCAGAATAAGTAGATGGAAGCTCTGAAGAAAATGCACCCTAAAGTTCTCAAATCTCAGCACATAAGTAGACACCTCTTTTATATATTTTGGCTTTACTACTTGGCTTTCTGCCTCTTTTATTTGAAGTTGAGCTGAGACTACTAAACAGTAATTATCCACTGATGCAATCCAATCTAATACGATATTTTGTTCTCAGAAACATAATTAATGTTTCAATTTCTATTTCCAACTCAGACTCCCTTCTCCTGAACTCCAGTCTCATATATACAACTGCTTCCTCAACATCTGGATGTCTAAGATATCACAAACTCATCATGTCCAAACTTGAATTCCCAATTCCGTCTTTCCCCCCGAGAATTTGTTTCCTCTGAAGCCTTTACCATCCCAGTCAATGCCAATTCCATCCTTTTCAGGCCCCAAATCTTAAAACAGCTGTTCTTACACTTGAGTGTGCATCAGAATCACCCAGAGGGCTTGATCAAAATACCGGATTATTAGGGCCCCATCCTCCAGAGCAGGGGAAACGTGCCACACAGCAGGAGGTGAGTAGTGGGTGAGCGAGCGAAGCTTCATCTGCCATTCCCCATCACTCGCATTACAGCCTGAACCATATCCCTCTGCCCCCCAACCCCCATGGAAAAATTGTCTTCCACGAAACTGGTCCCTGGTGCCAAAAAGTTTGGGGACCTCTACTCCAGAGTTTCTGATTCAGTAGATTTGGGGGGGGGGGGTAAAGCAATTTGCATTTTTAACAGGTTCCCCAGTGATGTTGGTATTGCTGGTTTGGTGACCACACTTTGAGAACCACTGCCTTGGAATGATCCTTGACTTTCACATCCAATCCATCAGGAAATGCTGGTTCTATGCATAAAATTATACAGAATCTGACCACAAACTCGGCCAAGCCACCATCATGTCTTGCCTGCATTATTACAAGAGTCTCCTAACTGATCTTCCTTCTTCTACCTTTGCTTTCCAAGAGACTTCTGTCAGAGCAGCCAGAATGACCTTATTAAAGCAGAAAGCAGATTGTGTCACATTTCAGCTACAACTCTGCCGTGGCTCCTCACTTCACTCAGATTAAAAGCCAAAACCCTCATCACAGACAGAGGTCAAGATGTGGCCCCATCACCTCCTTCTGTCTTCCTTATGCCCTTGGCTCCAGCCACACTGGATTCCCACTACACCTTGAACACTCCAGGAATACACTTACTTTAGGACACATGCGTTATCCATCCCTTCTGCCTAGAATTCTCTTTGCCCAGATTTCAGGTGGCTAATTAACCTCAACCTCTATCAAGTCTTGCTCAAATATCACCTTCCCAATGAGACCTACCTTGACTTTTCTATGCAAAATTGCAATTCCCACTACTGATTCCTTTTTATCCTCTCAACTTTTCCTTTTTTCCTTCACACTTAATGACCTTCAAGTACACTGCATAATTTACTTATTTATTATGCTTATTTTTTGTCTGTGTCCTTCCACTAAAGCATAAGCTCCAGGAGGATGGGGATCTTTGACTGTTTGGCTCGCAAGCTATTATATACCAGTACGCAAAAGAAATTTTTTTGAGAATGAATGACTAACACATCAAATACATAAAACAGAAGTCACGTCTTTCATTGTAGAAACTCCTATTCTTAAAATCTTGCAGGGAATCCAAATCTTGATAGTTTCCTAATCAAGGAATCTTAGAAAATCTTGATGAAATATCTATTTTTTCTTCTTTTTTTGAAATACAGATTTACAAGAATACTTTTTATTTCAGAAATTGAGTAGGGATTCTTGCCTACTTTCTGAATAGGCAGATTGATGTTTCCTCCAGCATGTAAACAAACTTAACAGGGCAATATTAAGAAACATAAAATGTGCTGAAATAATTTATTGTTCCATAAATAGACAGTTGTAAATTTTATATAACATTCACTGTTATATGCATGCACTATAAAGCACTAATGTTAAGGTATCAAGCTTTAGACCCGAATTTTGGCCACCTGCTTATACTAACATCAACATCATCATCTCAAAAGTATTTATTTGTGCAAGACTGCTAGCTGCTATGAAAAATGAAATTAAACATAGTCCCTGCCCTGTCTAGACAGTCTATATGGAGACAATTCTATTATATTTCAAGAACATAATATTTAAATCTCAAACACATCGCTATCAGTGCAAAGAACAGAAAATCGGGTCGATTTTGGAAGAAGGTGGTGTCACCGCAGGTGAAGGTCACTCTTGTCTCATTCTTCCTCCTATTTGAAAATACGAACAGACTTTCTTGGGACACTATATTTTCATGTATAATATATAAGACATATTTAAGAGTCCTTTGTTTTGTTCCTTTTTTCTCCTGGTATAAAAGATTTACAGATTTTCTTTATTTTCCTTCCAAACCATCAATACTTCTGGAAAGTAAGTGCCTATGAAAATGAACCATTAACCATTTTAACGCCTTACTATGGATCAGGGTCAGGCCCTATAAAATAACATCTTTACAGATTTGTGACCCTGTAAAATAATATGGAACGCTTAAGTTTATTCAAGCTTTGGGTGTGCCCTACTCTGGGCCCACTAAGTGAATGCTGGTTACAGGTATATTAAAGAGCTCTAAACCAGTCCAAATGTGTTTATCCAGGTCCAGACATAAGAGACTCAAAATATATCACACAATAAATCATTAACCCCACCCTACTTACTTGATTAGAGCTTGTTATCTGAAAACAAATGCTCTGCTTGGCTAGTTTTTAATGTCTCCAGGCATTTGACAGCTGATCTAAGTAAAAACATTTAAAACATTTCATTTTAAAAGTTCGTTTTTTTTCTCCCCCGTTTGGGTAGCTTTTATTTCAGTGTGTTTCTTTTTTCTCCTTTGAACAATGCAGACTTTTGGACTCCAATTCCCTTGAGGGATTTGTAAGACTGGTTGTTGTTTGTCATATTAGACTCTTAAAATTCTCTCCATTTTGAAAATATTCATTCCCTGAGGGCTTTTATTGTTTTTAGTCCCTTTCTCTGAATTAGCTCCAATTTAGCAGTATCTTTTCTTAAATCAGCATTTCTGACTTTTTACTATTTTTTATTATTGTCTAAAATCAATGTTCTCTCCCTCCCCAAATTAACATATTTGAAGTGGTAATTTGTAATCCTTTTTGGAGCATGGCATACAATTTCATTTTAAAAGCATTCAAGTCTACAGGGTTTTTTTGTTTGTTTTCAGACTGTATTTACCAAAATATTTGTGGTGGACAGTCAGGTTAGAGGAAGGACTCATATAAGGGAAATATTTTAGCATGTAAATACTTAAGCTGTTACTACTGCTGGGACCTGCTGCATAACAAATTCATTATGTTTCTATTTATAAGTGGGAAAGGTAATAAAGCTTGATATATGACAAAGGAGCAAATACGGAGGCTGAAGTTGTCTTCCGGTGCTTATGCCCTGCTTAAAGAAAACTGGAAAAAGATACCACCCAGAGCAATTCAAAGATAAATACAGTAATCCCCTGCTTTTCCAAAGTTCGCTTTACGCCATTTTGCTTTTACGAAAGACCTTACATTAGTACCTGCTTTTGCCAAGCAAAAGAAATCCGAAGAGGATTTTTGCTTTTACAAAATGAGGTGAAAAGCAAAATAGTGTTCAGTGTTTATTTTGCAGCAGGCCTAGACACCCACCCCAAGCAGGGAAAGTGGCGCCACCAAGCTCCTTCCCCAGGAACTACACTCTGCATCTCAGCATCAAGCCTACATTTGAACGGTGTCTATGAGCATCTGTGCTTTAACTCCATTTATTCTGTGCATCTCTTAGCAAGATGCATCCTAAGGTAATTGTTTCTTTGTTTTATGCCATTTCAACTTAGAAAAGGTTTCATAGGCATGCTCTACTTTCAGATAGGGGAGAAACCTGTACCATGTTAGACAATTCAGAGAAGACCATAGTATTCTCTTCTCCTCTTCTCCATCCCTGTCTATAACAAACTGCCTAGTGTTGCCTGCAAGCTTAACTTCTTTTCGGCTGTCACTGAATCCTGACAGCTGTCTGTTTTCCTGGCACTGTATCTAATCAATGCTCTTTTTTGGAGGCATGTAATACAGTACCATGAACACCTCTTGAAATACCTCTGTCCTTGAGTTCTTGAAATACTTCTGGGCACTCGATAGGTAAGTTTTTTGAAGCAAGCAATTTAAGGTTCCCGAGTTACTTCCTACAAAGCTGACATCAGGCTGCTATTTGAATTATTATCCAGTCAGTTCACTGAAGTTTATATTAGGAGTGAAGCTGCTTCCCAACTTGGAGAAGGTTCCAGGTCAATGGGTAGAGGAGAAAGACATCTATTCTCCAATCAGTGGAATGGAATAGCGCCTCCTCTCAGCCAGATTCCTCTTTGGATGGTAGATTCTAACCCTGACCACAAATACAAGTCATCCTGGCAAGAGACAGGTTTCCAAAGAGAGGAAATCAGATGTCCTCAGACTGTACATGGTACCAGTGAAGATTAGCTGAATCTTTCCTTGTAGACTGTGGAGTGAGGGGAAAGAGTAAGATTACCATGGATAAAACGATCAAGACTTAATGACGTTCTCTTCCTTCCCTTGTCTCTTTCCAACTTCTAGATCAGAATTCCTATTCCAGACACCCACGTTCATGATTTACGACATAAACTGACCTTTTAAATGAAGTATTCTCAAGTGGCTGGAAGCTTCATCATGGGTATGGTGACAATACTTTCCACAGCAAATGTTAGAATTCATGCTTGATAAATTTGAGGATACTTATGGCAACACCAGGGAAATCATTGAAAGTGGGATTATCTTAGAAAAATTGGGTAGCCATGGAATCAGAACAAAGCAGAAAGTAAAACAAGCAGGGTGGGGAGTTTCAACTCAATTGGTGTCAGGCAGTGGTCCTGGGTAGAAGGGAGACCCCCTCCCCCATAGGTTTGCTGTAGGGTAGAGTAAAAGCTTCCCTTACATAACCAGAGAAAGAGTCCACCCTTCCGTTTACTGTGGTCAAGTGGGACCTAGAAATTGTTTGCTATCTTTCCCCAGTTCCCTTTCTAAATTTCCTTATTTTCTCCATTCCTAGGAGCCCAGGACCTACATGCTGTCACAAATCATACCTCTGCCTTCTCTTTTCACATCCCAAACCTCCTCTTTACCCTGCACGAGAGGATGGGTCCATCACTGCTCCTTTAATGCTTTTCTTACCAGCTTCCAAATTGGCAGCTATAAATTGGACAGCTGGGCACTCTTTTCAGAACACAGTGAAATGCGTCAGTTCCTAAAAAAACCCCCCAAAAGTCTATCCCTCTGGAGGATCTCAATATTCACCCTGGCATAAAGGGGACTGGCACTGTCATATGGTGGCTCTGTAGGCAAATGGGACAGAAATGAGTACCAGTAAAACGTTTAAATCAGTATTGGCACATAGTAAGCACTCAATAAATGTCAGGTATTATTAATATTACCAACACCATGGAGGGGAGCATTATACAGCTCCTGGGGGCTTCAGAGGAGCCTGAGACAGTGCTTGTTTCATCTAGCTTTGCCTTCCCCATTGCCTTGCTGCCTCTAGCACTACTTTATTTAGTTGTTTTAACATAATTTTAATTAAAGGGACTTAAATGAATGTCTTAACATATGAGTCTAATCAAATACTATCCTGTGCTAAATTTCTTGGGTTATAAGTTTGATGGATGACAACACTCAGCTTTGTTTATGTGTGCTCATGCTTCTTAGTTTGTTGATCTTGGACTATGGACATATTTTAAGAAACCAAAAAAAGAATTAGAGAAATATATTTCCTGACCCCTAAAACCCAGTATTTTCAGGTTGTCCTCTGAAGCCTGAAGCACTTCCCCTGAGCCCCAGTCTCATCCTGAAGAGCCCTTGGCTTCCAAGTTGATTTTCCTCTCCTTTTCCCCTAAAACTTCCATTTCCTTCCGTGGGCTGTACTAGGGAAGAGGGATGACGAGAGCAAACTGATTCAAGCTATCTACAGTCAGGTTTGGATGAATCACAATGCTTTCTAATTAATCACTCCCAATAGCTATTAATTTCCATGTGTTCACAAAACACGGAGACACTAGCTGAGCACTAGGCTAGAGTGAAAGGTCAGATATTCTCCCTGCCTTTACGATGCTCACAATTTAAAGGGGGAAGATAGGTATTGTGACCATAAATCAAGCTTTTATTCTAACGATAGAATTACAGGCAGAATGACAGACAATTCAAAACTGGAGGATAAGTTTTGGACAGAAGTCACCTCCCTTCTTATTTGGTCTCCTTTAAGGCTGAATCTGAAAAAGGAGTGAAGGAAAAGGGCCGCTGAAACTGTTTCTCCCCCTGAGTGTCCTCAGTTTTGCTGTGGGGTCAGTCTGCTTTCTCTCTTCTATATGGTGTGACAATACAACAAATACCTCAGCAGGTTTCTGAAGGGAGCTGACCTAGCTTTACCTGTTCCATAGCCTCAGATCTCCCCTCTTCTCTCCATCCACCCCACACCTTATATCAGAATAGCTGCCATTCCCTCAGTGCTTTGCTGCTCTGGTTTACATTATCCAACATGGCCTCCCTGTATTCACCTGGCTGAGTCCTTAAAGCTTAAGTATCACTTCCTGGTTTCCTTCTACAACAACAACTTCTTATCCTCAGGCTGAGAGAGGCAGCTCCCTCTGAGATGCCACAGAATCCTATACATACCTTCATCCTTGGACTTAACACACTATATTATATTCTTGGTTTACCAAGGGCCTAGTAACAGCCTGGCACAAAATCAACGCTAAATAAATATCTGTCAAGCATTGAATTAAGGGACTTCCATATGCAACAATATATAGAGCCAGATATTTTGACAAAGCTTCCCACTACACAACACCTAAAAATTCTACATTCAAGTAAAAATAACATTTAAAAAAATGTTATATGCACAACTGAACTGGCAAGGAAGTTTCCATAGAGACAAAAAATTTGAGAAAGCATAAATTCACAGAGGAAATTGATGGATGTCCAAAAAGGACCTGTTGGTTTCTGGTGGTTTACAACTTTCCATTTTAGTAGGCTATAAGAGCAGGAGACAATGGATAAAGTGTATAGACTGCAAGATGTGGAAGAGGATCAGATCCCCTCATAATGCCAAGACCCTAAGCAAAACCCTCAGAGAAAAAGTAAACTAGGAAAAGAAACAAAACACTTAGCTTCTGGAAAAGGCCAAAAAATGTAGATAGTAAAAATATTAGTGGTTTCTGGGTATGGAGGAGGGAGCAATGAATAGGCAAAGCACAGAAGGTTTTTAGGGCAGTGGAATTATCATATTCTCTATAAAACTACAATGGTGGATACATGTCATACATTTGTCCAAACCCATAGAATGTACAACATCAAGAGTGAACTCTAATGTAAACTATGGACTTTAGGTGATAATGATGTGTCAATGTAGGTTCACTGATTGAAATAAATACACCACTCTGGCGGGGAATGCTGATAGTGTGGAAAGCTGTGCATGTGGTGGGCAGGGGGCACATGAGAGATCCGTATTTTCTGATCAGTTTTGCTGTGAATCTAAAGCTGCTGTAAAGTTTATTTAAAAAAATAAAACGGGCTGATATCAACAAACCAAACCAACTCAGCTTCATGCAGGGAAATAATAAGGAAACTTGCCTATCTCAGCTTGGCTATGGGTTAAGGATGGGGCTAGAATTCTCCTTCAGAATTCCTAACAATGGGACTCATGAGAGTTCAGGACACAATTCGCACAACACGGACAATGGAAAATGTAGTTTAAAATGGTCTTGATGATCTTGAGAAAGAAAAATGGAGCTGGAGGAATCAGGCTCCTGGACTTCAGACTATACTACAAAGCTACAGTAATCAAGACAGTATGGTACTGGCACAAAAAGAGAAACATAGATCAATGGAACAGGATAGAAAGCCCACAGATAAACCCACACACGTATGGTCACCTAGTCTATGACAAAGGAGGCAAGAATATACAATGGAGAAAAGACAGCCTCTTCAATAAGTGGTGCTTGAAAAATTGGACAGCTACATGTAAAAGAATGAAATTAGAATACTCCCTATCAAAAAAACAAACAACCTAATCAAAAAATGGGTGGAAGACCTAAATAGACATTTCTCCAAAGAAGACAAACAGATGGCCAAGAGGCACATGAAAAGATGCTCAACATCACTAATTATTAGAGAAATGCAAATCAAAACTACAATGAGGTATTACCTTACACCAGTCAGAATGGCCATCATCAGAAAATCTACACACAATAAACGCTGGAGAGGGTGTGGAGAAAAGGGAACCCTCTTGCACTGTTGGTGGGAAAGTAAATTGATACAGCCACTGTGGAGAACAGTATGGATGTTCCTTAAAAAACTAAAAATAGAACTACCATATGACCCAGCAATCTCACTACTGGGCATATACCCTGAGAAAACTATAATTCAAAAAGAGTCATGTACCAAAATGTTCATTGCAGCTCTATTTACAATAGCCAGGACATGGAAGCAACCTAAGTGTCCATCAACAGAGGAATGGATAAAGAGGATGTGGTACATATATACAATGGAATATTACTCAGCCATAAAAAGGAACGAAACAGTGCCATTTGCAGAGATGTGGATGGACCTAGAAACTGTCATACAGAGTGAAGTAAGTCAGAAAGAGAAAAACAAATAGCGTATATTAATGCATATATGTGGAATCTAGAAAAATGGTACAGATGAACCTATTTCCAAAGCAGAAATAGAGACACAGACATAGAGAACAAATGTATGGGCACCAAGGGGGGAAAGGGTGGTGGTGGGATGAATTTGGAGACTGGGGTTGACATATATACACTACTATGTACAAAACAGATACTAATGAGAACCTACTGTATAGCACAGGGAACTCTACTCAGTGCTCTGTGGTGACCTAAATGGGAAGGAAATCCAGAAAAGAGGGGATATATGTATACATATAGCTGATTCAGTTCTCTGTACAGCAGAAACACAACACTGTAAAGCAACTACACCCCAATAAATAAAATAAAATAAAATGGTCTTGGTTAGTACTGATCACCACCTCATTCCAATATCATCGTCCTCAAAAGCAAATGTAAATTCTCCCAGAAAGTACACATGTAAATCCAGCCTACAAGAAACTCTCTCTTAAATGCCAACAATCATGAAAGCACATAGAAATATCACAACATATATGAGGAAACAAGGTAACATGAGACGACAGAAGCAAGAAAATCAAACCGACAGAAAGTTACCATAGTTAAATTATTAGACACAGGATACAAAATAAGAAAATACAATGTACTTAAGAAAAAATTTTAAAAAGAATGGTGAACATATAACCAAAGAAAAGTGTAATCAGATATACTTTAAAAAGAAACAAATAGAACTTAAGTAAATGACAAATATAAATGACATTAGAAATTTGATATGCGGAATAAGAAGCATATTAGTCACAGCAGGGGAGACGAACTGTTCAATGGAAGAAAGAGTTGAACAAATTATACAAAATCCAGGACAGAGAGACAAAGATACAGAAAATATGAACAACAGAATAAGAAATATGGATTATATAGAGCAAATCATTTCCTGAGAATTTTCCAGAAATAATTAAAAATACAAATCCCCAGAGTTAGAGGCCAAATGAAAATCAAACAGGATAAATAATGATCTGTTCCTACACAAACTATAGCTAACTGAAGAATGCCAATAATAAAGATAAAATCATGAAAGAAGTAAGAGAGAAAAGACAAAGGAAGAAGAATTAGAATGACAGCTGACTTCTCAACAGCTACAGTGGAAATTAGAAGTCAGTGGACAATTATCTTCATGTTGAGAGAAGATAACTGTCAACCTAGAATTATTTTCACAGCAAAAATAAATTTTAAGAGAAATAAATACAGATATTTTACATAAACAAATACAGAAAACAACTAAGAGAACTTATTTTCACTGAGCCCTCACCAAAATACCTCCTAAAGGATATACTCCAGATTGAAAAAAATAGAGCCTTAAAGAAGATCTGTGATTTAAGAAAAAATATGGATCAAAGAACATGGAATATTTTCAAGTATACCTAAATAAACAATGACTATATAAAGTAATCTGATAATAAAGGTGAGCTGACTATATAAAGCATTGATTGTATAAAATACTAAATCTGTGAGGTTAATAAAAATAGAGCTAAAACACATGACAACAAAAGCTCATAAGTCTGAAAGAGGGAAATCAGAGTTAAAATGTTCTAAAAGATTTAAATTGTTTGATAGGCAGGTATAGGTGCTACTTAACTTTGGTCTTCAAGTATGCACATTAAAATTTAGAGTATCCATAAAAGAATAGAAATTGACGTATAACTTTAAAACCAGCAAAGGGAAAGAGTAATAAGAAAAAGAGAGTCTCAATAGTTCAAAGAAGGCAAGAAAGATTAAAAAACCACTGGAAAAACAGCACAAATAGAGATTACAATATAAGATGGTAGAAATAAATCCATATTACCAGTGAACACAGTGAATGCAAATAGAGCAAATAAAGCAAAAATCATCAGATTGCAATTAAAAATTTGTTTACATTAGATCCTCATAAACTTAAAGATAGAGAAAGGTTGAAAGTAAAAGAAGAGAAAAAGATGTATGAGACAAACCTAATCAAATGAAAGGTGGATTGGCTATATTAATATCAGATAAAACAGATTTAAAACCAAAAGCATTACTACTGATAGAGATGATCACTACATTATAAATAAAGGTTAAATTCCCCAGGAAGATAAAACTATTTTAAAATATATATCTATCTAATAAGACAGGTTTGAATTATTCCAGACTACAAGGTGAAATTGGCAAATTAACCATTCAAGTATAATAGTTTTAAAATCCTTCTCTCAAGCAGGTTAAAAAAAGAATTCATTGAAGATGTAGGAGATTTGAAAAACACATTCAAAATGCTTGACATAAATAGAAGCTTACACCCTCAGATCAAGGAATACATGTCTCTCCAAAAACACATGGATATTAGGTCATAAAACAAGTCTCAACAAACTTCAAAGAAACAGAATGCAAAGATCATTTTTAAAAACTCACAATGCAGTTGTTAGAGATTAATAAAGAAAGATAATTTTTCAACTGCCATATATTTACAATTTAATAAACAGGCTTGTAAATAATTTATGACTTGAAGGGACCATAATGGAAATTGAAAAATACCTAGAACTGCATGATAATGAAAAATCTCCTTATCACACCATGGGAAGCAACCAAAGCAGTACTTAGTGGAACATTTACATGTGAAAACAAGACAGGCTGAAACTTAATACACTAAGCATCAAACCTAAGGCGTTAGAAATAGTACAGTAAGATAAGTCCAAAGAAAGTAGATGAAAGAAAATAATACAAAGACCAATGAAACAGAAAAAACAAAACCATAGACTCAACAAAGCCCAAGAGCGGTTATTTGAAAAGACTAAAAAAAATAAACTTCTGACAAACTTTATTCAATGATAAAATTAAGAAAAAAGAAATCCCAAACATACACTATAAGTGATGCAAAAGTGGAGACAGCTATGGATTCAGCCAAAGTTAAAAGATAGTTACAGGGCCTCCCTGGTGGTGCAGTGGTTGGGGGTCCGCCTGCCAATTCGGGGGACACGGGTTCAGGCCCTGCTCTGGGAGGATCCCACATGCCACGGAGCGACTAGGATCGAGCGCCACAACTGCTGAGCCTGCGCTCTAGAGCCCACGAGCCACAGCTACTGAAGCCTGTGCGCCTAGAGCCCATGATCCGCAACAAGAGGGGCCACCACAATGAGAGGCCCACGCACCACAATGAGGGGTGGCCCCCACTCGCTGCAACTGGGGAAAGCCCACGCATGGCAGCGGGGACCGAACGCAGCCAAAAAATTAATAAAATAAAAAAATTTAAAATATATATATAGTTACAGAAAAAATATGGCCAACTTTAAGCCAAAAACTTTGAAAACTTAGTCAGAAAAATAATTATTCAAGAGAGAAAGGGAATGATTCAAGAAGAAGCAAAAATAATAACAATAAAAGTAAATATGTATGTAGAATTGACTATGTATCAGGCACTGTCCTACATTGTTTATGTATACCCCCTCCTTTAATCCTCACAACAACCCTATGTGGCCCATTTTATAGATCAGTAAACACAGGCACAGTGAGGTTAAATGACTTTTACACAGCTAATAGGGCAAAGTTGAGATTAAACCTAGATAGTTTGGCTCCAAATTTCATTCTTTTGCCCACTATGCTATGTTTTGTATGCCTTTAAAGAAATTCAATCAGTTAATTAAAAAATCGTCCTACAAAAAACCCCCAAAAAACCTCACTCCTGAGTTTATAAGCCAAGTTTACTAAACATGCAAGGAACAGACAACTGTATCTAAAATAAACTCTTTCAAAGACTAGAAAAAGAGAGAACATTCCCAATTCATTCTATCAAAACCAGATAAGGATTGTGTAAGAAAGAAAATTACTCATAAACATAGAGGCAAAAGTCTTAAACAAAATATTAGCAAAGTGAAACCAGATGCTATGCAAAAAAATATACATGACCAAGTTGGGTATATTCCAGAAGTACACCCACATGATTAGACACAAATTAAAAAGTCATATAATATCAAGCACTCGCAGGGGTATGGAACAAAAATGTGTACAATTCTGGTGGGAGTGTGAATTGAAGCAATCACTGTAGAAAACTTTGGCATTACCTTGTGAAGTTTGAACAAGCGCTAGCTTGCTTTGTATTTGTTTACTGTCCTTTCTGATTATTTTTTCTCTAACTTTTATTTAATTGGTAAGATTCTCTTTATTTTCTAGTATTTCTTCTTCTTGTTTTGAAACTAGAGATTATATTTCTATTCTTTTAATGGGTATTTTATTTCTTTTTCATATACATTTCAACTTAAATTTTCTAAAACTCTAACTTTATTTTGTTTTTATCATTTTCCCAAAGGAAGGAAGGATTTTAATACATGCTAAACACTGAGAAGCTATTAACACACAAACATGAAATAAAAACAAAGCTAATGGTCAACAGCTGGTTTACTGACTGTATTCATTTTCTATTTGCTGCCTTAACAAATTACCATAAACTTAGGTGTTTAAAACACAAATTGATTATCTCACATTTCAGTAAAACAGAAGTCCAGGTACATGGCGGCTCAACTGGGTCCTTGGCCTAGACCTTCTTTCACAAGGTAAAAATCAAGGTGTTGGAAGGGCTAAGTTCCTTTCTAGAGTCTGGAAATGAATCCACTTCCAAGTTCATTTGGGTTGTTGGCCAAATTCTGTTCTATGGGATCGTAGGACAGATACCCCTCTTTCCTTGCTGGCTGTCAGCCAGAGGCCATACATACTTCCGGAGGCCTCTCTCTGGTCCTTGGCTGTTACCCCCTCTACCTCAGAGCAGTAATAAGTAGCACATGAAGTCCTTCTTGTGCTTGGAGTCTAATTTCTTTTGCCACATCTTTTCTGCCTCCAGTTACAGAAAGTTCTCTGCTTTTAAGGCTTCACATGATTATAATCGGCCTACCTGGATAATCCTGTCTACCTTTCCTGTCTTAAGGTCTATAACCTTAATCACATTGGCAAATTCCTTTTCACTATGTAGCATAGTACATATTCACAAATTCCAGGGATTAGGACATGGATATCTTTGGGAGACCATTCTGCCTACCACACTGACTATAGCTGTCAGGATAGGTTAGCTGATTCTGAAAATACAAACCTTTGGTTTACCAGCACAAAGGTTTATTTTTTACTCATGCAATCTTAGACTCTCCAGAGCAGCTGTTATCTATAAGGTAACTGAGTGACCCAGGCTGAGAGAGGATGTCCAATAGTGCTTCTCAAACTTTAATGTACGGAGGAGTCATCTGGGGATCTTGTTAAAGTGAAGATTCTGATTCTTCAGGCCTGAGACGGAACCTGATTCTCCAGTTCTCACACGAGTCCAGCAAATGCTGATGTTGCTGGTCCCCAAACAACCCTTTGAGGAGGGTTTCAGAACACAGTTTCCTTGGTCAGTACTACAAGGGAAGACAGAGCATGGAGACCATCAAAGTGACCTTAAATGGTTTCATCCTGAAAGTAATATACTCACTTCAACTCACACTGCAGTGGCCAAAGCTACTCATATGGTCATGCCTAGCTTCAAGGGGTTAGAAAAGTTCACTCCTCCCATATGCTCATTAGAAAAAGAAAACCAGGAATATTAGGGCAGGGCAGAAATGTAACATGTGTGCATAGGCAAGACACACTGTCACACCACTTTGGCCTCATCACTGTTTTCTTCTATGCCTACCCGTTTTAGGGTCCAACTTTTTCTTTCTGAA
Source organism: Delphinapterus leucas (assembly GCF_059928025.1). Classification (NCBI taxonomy): domain Eukaryota; kingdom Metazoa; phylum Chordata; class Mammalia; order Artiodactyla; family Monodontidae; genus Delphinapterus; species Delphinapterus leucas. Next base: position 57,547,601 of record NC_143134.1, read on the forward strand.
CCACATCCTATATTAATTATTTTAGTGAAAGTCTGTGGGTGGTAAACTCTCTTGTCGTTGTACATAAGAACATGTTTTGATTTTGCCTACACTCTTGATTGATAGATGAAAGTACCAAATTCTACGCTGACAATTATTTTCCAGAACCACTCTGAAGATACTTAGCTCATTACCTTCTGGACTCTTCTGACTGAGAAGCTTCTGCCATTAATCTAATTTTCATTCCTTTGTGGGTCACCTGCTGTTTCTCTGATAGCTTTTATGTTGGAAAGCTAATGATGTTGACTATGATATGTTTGGGTGTGTATTCTTATTTTTCCTGCTCAGCACGTTCATTGCAATTCTAGTCTGAGGACTCTTGTCTTTTTTCCTTTCTGGAATATTCTAAATGTCATTCCCTCCATTCTCTTCTTTGGAAACTCCTTTTACATGCATGTTGGAAGCTTTTATTCACTGTCTATCTCTCTTAAGGTCTCTTTCATATCATGTTTCTCTGGAATTTTGAGCTGTATTTTGGATAAATTTTTAACTGCTATCTTCAAATTCACTGCTTTTCTCTTTGCAACCAGTCTAGAATTTATCTTATCTCTTGAGATTTTTATTTCAATTACTACATTCTTTTATTGGAAAATTTCTAATAGTTTTTTTCTTTATCCATCTATATATTTCTTCATTTCTACCTAGTTTTCCTCTCTCATTTACTGTTTATTTTTAATGGTTACTTCTCAATGAGTTTCTTTTAAACACACAGCCAATTCTCAATACTCGTGGTAGTTACGTTCTATAAAGTTGACACAAACACTGAATTGGTGAATTGTGAACCACTGCTCCTAGGAGAAATACAGTTCCTGTGTGTTACTGGTCACAACACGTTAGTCAACAGAGCAATAAGTAGCCTTGCATTATGTGTGTTTCTATTTAAAGACATCTTATTTAAAATACATTGATGACTCGTTAACATTGAACTCACAGCCAACAGCACTCTGAAAACTGAATAAAGCTTATCTAACAGACTCTTTTCCTCCATAAGCACTTCCCAGCCTTCTTGAGCTTAGAAACACTAGGCAGCACTTCAGCTGGGGTTATTTTAAACAGTGAAATCACCAACAAAAAAGCACAAAGATGGGAAACGCTTGGCGCTAAATAGACTAAATAGAACACTTGGCGCTAAATAGACTAAATAGAACACCTGTTTACGGTCTGAGAGCCGAAACAATAAGGCAGCATATCACCTTGTTCCACCTCAGCTGGGAACGTGCTCCTTGGGCAACTCAAAATTTGGGTCCCTCTGCGCATGTCTGCGAATGACTAAGGATAGATGGACTTCAGAAAACTGGTGAATTCACAATGACTGGAACCCACAAATAATGAGGATCGACTGTACCCATTTTAAAGTTTTTGTCAAACTGTTTCAGATACTTTTATCTGGAGTGAATGTTAATTTTGTTGGCATTCTTGGTACTGTATTTCTTGCACGTGCTTTGGAAGTTTTCTTTGTAGGCTTATTTTTAATGGAATGATTTGGCTTTTCTTTTTTTCCTCTCCATCCTTATCTCTTCTAATAGTTTCGTGATTATGTCCACATGGTTCACACAGCCCCCAGTTCAGAATCTCAAAACTTGGATTTTGGGTTTTAATCCGTAACGAGGAAATTGCAAGTCCATCACAGAGCTAAAGTGTAGTTTGGTAGGTGCAGTCCGTGAAGTCCAACAGTCTCTTATCAATGTCCACCAGCCTTTCTAGACTCACAGTTTCAGATAAGCACTCATCCCAAGCAATAGGTCATGATACTTTTAAAAAATATTCTTTAATTCTCTCCACAGACATGCCCTCCAAACTCCTGACACGGAGTTCTCTACCTGGCTTTGGTGCCCCTTACTCTATAAAATAAGTTCAGTCCCTGTTATCCCACAGGAGTTGAACTACTGCTAATCTTTGCTGACTTCCAGTCACGGAGCCAAAATGCCTTTGATATCAGCCCTGTTCACCACCTTGCATTTTGCTTCATTTTTGGTCCATGGACATTTTGATCTTGCTTTTGAACCTGGCTATGTCATTGTTTTATCACTTTATATTTTATCTGACATTGCTGCTTGTTTGGAAATGGAAGGAATAACAGATTGATTAGAAGCCTGCTTAGCTCTTTCCTTATACTTTTTTTTTTTTTTTTTTTACACCTTACCTTATTCTACATAGGATTAGAAATATCTGCATTTGTGTCTTTTTGGTCTTCCTGCCTCCAATTTCAACACATTTGAAAATAGAAACTGTCTCACATAAATCAAGTATTTGCACGCTTAGCAACCTATGCCTGGCAGCTTGTTTAGTTTCATTCCACGAGGCACTCTGCCAGGAGATGAGCTGCAGTAGTAATTTCTTCCTAAGTCTCTGTCACATTCCCACTTCAAGCTTCTATCTGGGTCGCCAGAGACCAGCATATATCTTATGCAATTCAGAAACTGGGACTTGGGAAAGTAGATTTTAAGAAGTTTGACTCAATAAATTTATATCCTCTTGACAGGTGGAGAAGCTCAAAGGGGAGGGAATTTGGTATGTTTTCAACAAGAATTTTTGGGTTTGCCTTTTCTGTTGTATTTAATTTGCACATTGAAAGTCCTTAACAGTTCATATACTTCTAGCCTTGAAGGACGATAATTGCTACAGTAAACTTATTTGACTGTTTTCTTAAAAGGAGAAACATGTTGGAATAATGTTTGACCTTTTAAACTCTTTGCATTTCCGTTTTGTTATTTGCTAAATGAGAGTTAGTCTAGATCATCTGTATAACTGATTGTGTTACGGGCTTTGGCATTGTTCAAAACACACAGCCCCACTCCTAGCATGACCTAGATAAAGTATCCAGTGTGACCTAGATAAAGTATTTCATCTCTTTAAATGGTCAAATTTCCTTATCTGTAAAATCAGGATAATATTCACTTTTCAAGGTGGTGGTGAGAATTGGAAGAATTAGGGAGTGGAAAGTCATTAGCACCATGCCTGGCACATGACAGATACCCAAACTATACTACTTTCTTTCTAATTCTACCATCCTATAAGTCTATGACTTTGCCAGGATCCCTTTGAAGTGTATGATCAATGTTCTAGTCTTTTTCAATAAGGAGGATTTGGCACACAGAGGTTAAAGCTGTATGCCCAAGGTTGTGGAGTTTGCTGGAAAATGGGGCTCAGAGCAGCTATTCTCAATCTAATAAGTCCTGACACTCTATAAAATGATGAATTCAGCCTTCAATCCTCTTCATCAGTTGAGTGATGAAGGATTTTTCTTTCCTCCAAAAGTCTATTAAGCCATTACTGTACCATTAATAATGAGACACACACCTGACAAAAGGTCCAGCTGAACTTTTTCCTTAGAAAGTTTCAATATGGCAATGGATCATGATAATATTGAAGGAAACAAATTCTGGGTTGACCAAGCAGGCCTTCTGTTCATACTAATAGCCTTAGGAAAACAGCTGCTTCACACTGTCTATTCACATTGTCACACTGTCATGAAAAGAACATGGCTGCTATATGAGGCCCTCTGATTTCTAGTCAGTCAGCATCACATGTGTGAACTGGAACTCCGTGTGTGACTCTTCAGTTCAGAAAAGCCAGCTCCTATCACTCAAAGGCCATTTACAAGTATTTCCAACACTCCTTCTGACTTCTCCATGAGACGATGCTGGCTTAGAAAAAACTAATTATGATCAACTTAGGGGAAAAGATCTATGATATTTTTTTTGTTTTTGCAGTACGTGGGCCTCTCACCGTTGTGGCCTCTCCCATTGCGGAGCACAGGCTCCGGACGCGCAGGCGCAGCGGCCATGGCTCACGGGCCCAGCCGCTCTGCGGCGTGTGGGATCTTCCCGGACCGGTGCACGAACCCGTGTCCCCTGCATCGGCAGGTGGACTCTCAACCACTGCACCACCAGGGAAGCCCTCCTATGATCTTTTAAGTATACCAGAAGGATGCCAAGGAGCAGAAGTCAGTCGTCTCAATATATTTCTCTTTATATCTTCCCCACCAAATCGGAAGCTCTTTGTATTACCGTGAGTTATGGAAAAGAGGGAAAGTGTCCTTAGCTGGAGAATTCAGCTGTTCTGGGATAAAGCGTTTAATGCTGTTGGGATGCTGTGGGCGGCTGTTTCACTAGGGCCCTGTGTTCTATAAGACCATCACTTACTTATCTTTGCCAAAAGAAGGTGGAAGAAGGAACTAAAATTTCTTGAGTATATTCCGTGTACTTACATGATCGCATGGATTCCTGGAAAGGAAGACTCTAAAGTGACTATTACTCTTGCTTCCACTTCATACTTGAGGAAACTGAGGCAATGGGAAATTGAAGAGCTGGCTCAACCACAAAGTGAGTAGCAGAGCCCCGAGCCTGTGTTCTCTCCATGGAGTCGTGCTTATCTCACAGCACTCCTGGAGCATAAAAGGTTGAGGCAATTGTAAACAGCACTGCAATGAACATTGGGGTGTGTGTCTCTTTTGGAATTATGATTTTCTCCAGGTATATGGCCAGGAATGGGATTGCTGGATCATATGGTAGTTCTATTTTAATTTTTTAAGGAACCTCCATACTTTGCTGTACACCTGAAACTAACACAACATTGTAAATCAACTATACTCCAATATAAAATTAAATTAAATTTAAAAAAAAAGGTTGAGGAAGAGGATAAGAAGCTGAGAACACATTAAGGAGAAAGGAAAAAGAGAGAGACTTAGGAGGGGTCCAATAAAGACATGTCAGAAAAAGCATTTAAAAAGAAAAGAAATGTGTACAGCAGTCAGGAGAAGGCCTAGGGGAGAAGGAAAGCAGAAGGGCCCAACCCACTCGGGAGGAAAAAACCCAAAAAACTTGGCTGACTGCCTGGCAAAGAGCACGGCAGAGAGATCTATATCCACCAGATCCACCAAAGGAAGGAATCTGTGAATCATTAAAAAAAAATGTTTATTTCTTTATGCCACAAATGATAAAACAGTCAGTCATAAAATGTGAGGGTATTTTTTCCCAGAGTAAAATTACTGCAAATATTTTTAACCATTATTCTGAATGCTCAGTGTTTCACTCTTGAGAAAGAAATGGTGTGTTCTGAACCAAAATCAATCTCCAGTTATCCCCATGGCATGCTGTATACTTGCATTTAGAGATGAATTCATTTGCACGATGGCCAAATAAAGCTTAGTTAGCATAGGTTGGAGAGGGTCTCTGTCCTCAGAGAAACAATAAAAGTCATTGATCACTTCTTACTTCCTAAAAGTTATTTTCCTTGGTTATCTAACTTCAGCATAAACAGAACTGGGGCCCAAGTCAGGGAAACATGGATTTTTTGAAAATGTTTTCCTTAAAGAACATCCTTTTGTTTCAGCAAAGTCAATCCTTCTCAATGTTAAAAGGGAAAACACACACACTAACCGCAAAGCCCTACAAGTAGTTAAGTCGCATTCTACATTTGTTCTAGCTTTGTGGTAAGCTGGACTTGTTATGGGGGCTATTGATTGGTCCCCTGGGATATGTTTCTGAGAATACACAGCAATTCCAACCAAGTATTTGGCCAAAAAACAGCCAAGCTTTATCGCTGCCAGAGACCTAACTGTCCAGCCTAAGGACCGGGCAGGGTATAGAAAGTCTGTTTTTCTATAGTTCCTGCAAAGGAAGGGGCATTATAATTCTGCAGTTCTGCCAGAGATGAGGTCTGATGTTTTTGTTGTAAAAGACCTGGAACCTGTTACTTAGCAAAATAACCAGAAGTTCCCCATGATACCATATAGTAAGGCTGACTTTCAGAAATTTAAGTGATCAGATTTTCACTTTTTTAAATAGTGTATTCTCCTGGAAAGGGTACTTTGCCACAGAAAGGGGGAAGTTGATTAAAAAAAAGAAAAAAAAAGGATTGAAGGAGGGCAGAACCAACATTACTGAGTCAGGCACCAGGCTGAGTGATTTTTAAGCTATTTTCTCATGTAAAACTCCTGTGAGATGGTATTTTTTTCAGTTTCAAAAATAAATATATATCCAATGACTTTTAAAATACTTTAACCCAACCTCATTTTTGAGATAGTTTAAAATTTATACCAATCACAGAATACACGTTCACTGTAAAAAACCCCAAACTCTACAAAAGTATATAGAATAAACAAGGAAAAGCCCTCTTGAACAGTTAAAATTCTCTCTCTCTGCATCACATACACACATAATCACTGTGATCAGTTTGATGTGTGTCCTTCAAGACTTATGATATGCCAGGTACATTTCAGTTTAGGGATTTTCTTTTAACTGACTGAGATCATGTTAAAGATATTACTCCACAACTTGCTTTATTTCACACTTACTATGTCTTGGAAGAACTTTATTATAGGTTATTACCTAGAGATCTACCCTATTCTTTTTTTTTTATTGGAGTATAATTGCTTTACAATGTTGTGTTAGTTTCTGCTGTACAATGAAGTGAATCAGCTATGTGTATACCTATATCCCCTCCCTCCTGGCCCTCCTTCCCACCCCCTCCCCCATCCCACCCATCCAGGTCACCACAGAGCACCGAGCTGAGCTTCCTGTGCTTTATAGCAGGTTCCCACCAGCTATCTATTTTCCAGGACATGGAAACAACCTAAATGTCCAACGACAGATGAATGGATAAAGAAGATGTGGTACCTTATTCTTTTTAATGATTGTATAGTGGTCCATGGTATGGACATACCACAATGTATTTAATCAGCTCCCACTCCATTTGTTTCCAATTTTTAAACTACCATAAACATCCAATTAACAGACATTCTTGGTACATATATAAGAAGGATATTTTTAAAGGTAGGAAAGCTGAGATTGAAAGAGGTTAATGAATTTTATTTGAAAGCACATAATTACTAAGTGGCAGGACTCAGAAAAGCCTGTGTACCTTCTGCTCTTCTTTGATGCTTTTAGTTCTCTGCATATGTGGGATTAAAAATGAAGAGCGTGTCCTTTGAACCACTCTCCCCTCCCCCTCCCCACACATCCTGATGGCCTCTTAGAGTCTGCTCAGATACAAATGCATGTGGGATCTAAAAACCAGGAGAGCGTGGCCCCAATTTTGTTATGTGAATGGATGTATATGAAGGAACAAATGAAGTCCTAATAAAGTTACTTGGAAAAGACACGTCCTACTAGACCTCAAAATGAGAGCACTTTCCTTCTCAGTGAAGATTACAGTATAAGGAAAGTTCCTGCTTTTCAGCTGGATGGATCAGTAAGAAGGGAAGTGTGGGTAGATTGGACAAGAAGCCCATTTCCTGGGTCCACTGCTGGAGAGAGCTGAGTAGTTAGCCTGGGGGAGAACCGCCCAGGAGATCCACAGTGCCCCTGGGAAGCCCCCTCTAGCAGGTGGTGAGTTTTGAACATTTGTTAAGAAGAAATGAACATCTTTCCCTCAGAATTGCTTTACTACTTAAGACACTTCTACTTGAGGTTCAGAACTCCCTCTACTGCCTTTAAAAGATCCTAGTCTGGGGTTGACTGGCTCTGGGCCTGGGAGAAGAGGCACACACACAAAGGGGTAGTCAGAGCAGCCGGCTTTCTGTCACCCTTCTGGTCCTCTTCCAAACAATACCTATCAGCCTAAGGGCTAAGAATGCCCCTCACAAAATAACATTTGGGGCTAAGTTCAGATTCTTCAGCACAGATAAATACCTCCTTCCCCACAACATACCTTGTACCGCATCTCAAAAAATGACCCGGCAGGGCCTAAACCAAGCAGGGCTACTTCAGGTGTCACCCTTCGCACATACAACTGGGCCCCAATGTCACCTCAGAAGGAATTTCCTGACAACCTCATATACAGCAGCCTCCCTCCGTCACTCTCATTACCCTGCTTTATTTCCTTCATTGTCTTTCACTATCTGAAACTGTCACACTTTTCTCTATTGTTAATCATGCTTTCTCCCACTAGAGTATAAGCTTCATGAGAACAGGGGTCTTCTCTTTCTCTGTCACTATTATACCCCAGGGCCTAGAAAAAGTGTCTGGTACATAGTAGGTCACGGTAGAAATTGCTGAATGAATTCCATTCCCATTTTCCATAACACTTTCTCATTGGAACCCATTTTCTTGAAAGGCTCAGCTCAAGTGTCACTCTATTTAGGATGTCATTCACTCATTCACTATATGTGTTGAATGCCTACCATGTGATAGAGGTTGCCAAACCTCACCTGTTCACAGTCCTTTTAATGTCTCAGTAATCTTTTTTATGGTGCCTTTACGCAAAGCGGAATACCCTTGGTTCCATTCATTAAGTAGTTAGGTCCAAAAAACTTAATAGGTATTTGTGTCCTAACAACTTAGTGGCCATTGGAAAAACAATACATGTGACTTGAAAGAAAAATAATATTTTATTTCAATCATAAGTCATCATGTTTTCTGACTGGTGGGATGTATTTACCCGTTGTGGACTGCACAACTTCTCAAAGTCTGAAATCAGACTGGAAAATGCCACCCTCATTTCCTGTCCCATGTTGGTTTTCTGAAAGGACTTGCTTTTTATCAAAGCAAATGCCAACTTTCCAAAGATAAGACATCATATAAAAAATACAACATGATGTGGTAGTTTGTACAGTGCCCATCAGATGTCAAGTACCGCTGTGTTTCCCTTGAGTATTTAAAACATCCCCCTGCAGCCCTGGGGCCTTGCTGTGCTTCCTGCACACAGTTTCAGAAGCATGGTGTTTACACTTCATGCTAGGCAACTGGTGTACAGCAGTGAGAGAATCAGGCGTGGTCCTTCCGTGACCTCTTAGCATGTTGTGTTTACCTCCACACTGATAGTGTTTATCATACATTAATTCATTATGTGTTTGTGTATTTGTTTTTCCTGCTAGACTCTGGATTTCCCTGAGGACAAGTGGCCCGTCTTTTTATAGATAGCAGCAACTCCTAAAATCCCTAACGCAGAATAAGAGTTGGGTGCTCTATAAATGTTGGTTAAATAAATGAACAAGTAAACAAGACAATGAATAAGCGAACAAGTGAACAAATGAACGGCCCTGACACACAGCACGATGTCTAATTTTCAGCTATTGAATAAGGACTTGATTATGAGAAAGTAATCCTTCTTCCTATCTTAGACATGCCTCTTGGCTGGAAAATGGCCCAACGTGCAGGCGCACTGACTCCTGAAGTTGTCGTTATTTACTACAGCATCTGTCTAGACTCTAGGGGTATTTCACGGGTCTGAATGTTACTCCAGAAAGCTAAAAGAAAATTCTGGCCAAGAAAGGCCTGTAGCAGAATGTTCTTTCCTTCCATGAGTTACTATTTGACTCTTGACATAAAGCACCAAATGTGCCCTGATTTTATGCCGTACAAAGACCTGATGAGAAAAATGAACATGGGGTCAAATGGAAATTGACCTTAGATTGACCATTAATAAACATGTGAGCGACTTTAGGAAAGCCATGAAACTTTACAACCTCAGGGATAAGAATCACTAGTTAAGATGGATGATCAAGGCCTACAGCAAAGACAGGAAACTTTGCTTCTACTGTCCACGTGGGGTCACTTCGATCTGACTCTACTTTAGTGCTGGCTGTAAATCTGTTCACTACAGTACTGCCCGTCACTAAACCAACAGAGATATCTTCATGGGTCTGCATTTAGATCCAAATCTGCTAGAGCCCAGACATTAAAAGTTTTGAAGAATTACAGAATTTTAGAGCTGGAAGGGGTCTTTGAAATCATTTAGTTCAACCCCCTCGTTGTTTAAGTGTAGAAACTGAGGCCCCCAAAAGTTATAAACTTGCCTAGGATCATTCTGTCCTCTCTGGCCATTATAGCCGCTGCCTTTGTCTCTTGTCAGAATGCTGCACATAAGGCATTCCATAGCAACGATGCTGGAGACCATAAAAGTGGGTTGTATCAAGTGGCTTAGGAAAAGACATTCTCCCTCTAAAACATAGCTCACATCTTCCCACCAGTGCCTACTTAGTCTAAGCATCCATTAGTGCTCATGAAAACTACTGGAATCGCTTCCTAACTGGCATTTCTGCTTCCACTCTATTCTTTGCCATCTATCTCTAGAGTGATCCTGCAGCCAAACCTATTTTTTAAGATCGTTAAGTCCAACTCTATTTTGCCCTCCTTAAAATTCTCAGTAGTTCCCCTTTGTGCTTAAACTATAACACTTTATGACATCTAGCACGGTCTAGCTTCTGTCTACCTGCACTTTTATTTTTTTTTATCTTCTAATACTCTTCCTCTTGCACACTATACTGGGTTTTCTTCTTTGAACACACCACGTTCCTTCACTCTTCAGAGCCTCTGCACTAGCTGTTCCTCTCTCTGATTCACTCTTCCTTTGGTGTTCCCAGAGCTCATTTCTTCCTGTCATTCAAGTGTCACTCCCCAAGTGGACTTCCCCAACCTTCCAATTTGAAGTCGCCACTGATCACTTAATTCTCTGCAGAGCACTGATCACTACCTGATATTGTTTCCTTTAAGTAACTTGTCTGTCTACTGGTTTGTAATCTGGTTTCCTCCATTAGAATGAAAGCTTCAGGAGAACTAGGTTTTGGTCTTATTCACCAGTATACCCCAGTCCTGAGAACAATTCTTCTGCTCAATTATTCTTGGAATGAATGATGTTTTGTCCCCACGTGCTAAAAACGCTTTTAGTTGTTTCAGCCATTCCTCGGAAGACAGAAATCCCTGCCCACTCACCTCACCCCCACTTCTGATTACTCCCTGAGAGTTTTAGAAGAGATATGGAAATGTGTTTCCCAACTGTAATCTTGCAAATGTATTTTTTTGAAGAACAGTAAAGTGTTGCAAAATACTGTGATAAAATCTTAATGAAGAACATGAGAGTGCCATCAGCTACCACAGGCATCTTGGCCTAATAGGATGCTAACTGTGGTCACTGTCTCCTAAATCTCAACTCTAGCGAAGATTAAGGACAGTGACTGAAGAAACGGTTTGTAAGAAACACAGCATTTCTCTAAACACATTGAAAGTCAATTTTAAATGCCTAATTAAGATCAAGGGGTTCAGATTTGAGGCTATTGGAATAAACAGGAAGATGAAACCTAAGGAGACCTTTGTGAGGGGCCCCAGGGAAGGTCTGAGACATAGTGAGCCACTTGACTGGTTTGCCAGGTTCACACCTACTGTTTCTCCCAATGGTATCCTTAGCTTTTTCTTTCAGAAAGAGAGAGCCTTGCCACATTCCTAAAAAAGAGAAGGGACAGTCCAATGAGAAAGGTTGGATGAACTATGTCCTTATGAATGAAAATAGCCTACTTGGACCAGCCAGAAGTGATGTTAGAAAGTACCATGACTCCAAGAACCATGCAAACATCATGGAAACTTTAACTTTCTTATACTGATACACTCTGTCTATAGAGTGATTAACAATAAAGCCTTAAAAGTACATGAGCTGATATTTCAGTCAAGCCAGAAAAATTGGGAGTCTAAGGAGATGTTTTCTCCCCCTCTTGTTTTGGGGAACAAGAACCTAAAGAAATGTTGTGTGTAGCAAGTACAAAGAATAGAAATAGACGGTGAATCTCTGGAGAAGTGGTCCAGAAGGGACGTAGGAAGCTGTCCAGGGATTAAGGAGTGACGCTGGAGGCTTATCTAACAAGAGGCCCTCAAGTTTTTCCCAAACAAGCATCTAAAAGGGGAATACTTAAGGGGAAACTTCTTAGTTTGAAAAATTGGAGTGTGATTATGAAAAGATTCTTTCTTGTGAAGTTTTTCGTTTTTTGACAATGTTGCCTCTGTCGTAGCCAAAAGCCAGAAAAAGAGCATCGAATTACTTGAAGACTCCAGGTTCTCATAAAAAATTCAGTGTCAGTTTGATTCTACAAGCTGTAAAGAGTTGGCTGGTGCTGTGGGTTTTAAGTAATGTTAGGTCAGGCTTAGCCTGCATCTGTCCATGGAAACGCTCATAATGATAGCATGGGAGTTGGGGGCTGTTTCTGAAGAGCTTTAAGGAAAGAGCAGGCAGACATCTGCTCATGATGTTTTAGGCATTCATCTACTAAAAGTTAGAAAGAAAAGGAATGGACGTTAAAGAGATTCTTTAATAACATCATGTGTTTTTTTCATATTTCATGATTCATTTAATTAAAAATTTTTTTTGCATTGTTTGTTTTTTTGTGTGTTTTTTTTTTAATTGGAGTATAGTTGATTTACAATGTTGTGTTAGTTTCAGGTGTACAGCAAAGTGACCCAGTTATACAGATATATATATATATATATATTTATTTTTTTTCATATTCTTTTCCCTTATAGGTTATTACAAAGTCTAGGGTAGAGTTCCCTGTGCTATACAGTAGGCCCTTGTTGGTTATCTATTTTGTATATAGTAGTGTGTATATGTTAATCCCAAATTCCTAATTTATCCCTCCCCTGCCTCCTTTCCCCTTTGGTAACCATAAGTTTGTTTTCTATGTCATATGTTTTTAAAACCATGATATTTATATGTCACTACAATAAAAGGGATCACAAAGAAAACCAAGGAGCTATAGTATATTTACATCAAATTTTTTTCTTACTATTACTACAACAAACTGTCGATACCATTTTTTAAAAATGTAAAAAGAAGCACTACAGCTATTTGATCTTTTTAATCAATCAACAGTTGAGTGAGGTATGTGTGTGTGGTGAAGAAGACAATGCTATGGCTTGTGGCACCCAGTGTCCTATATGGAAATAGGGAAACAAACTAGGCAAAATTTTCTATTGAACAATTACTTCCACTCCCAATTATCAAGGCTTTTAGTTCCTTACGCTCTCCCTGGTCAGGCATTTAAAAATATATACTGTTCATTCATTTTAGTCTTTCTCGTCTCATCTGTATTCTGGCCAGGGGTCACCTCCACTGTCCATTTTCTTTTTTTTTTTTTAATTTATTATTGTAGTTGATTTACAATGTTGTGTTAGTTTCAGGCGTACAGCAATGTGAATCAGTTATAGATATACATATATCTACTCTTCTTTAGATTTTCTCATATAGATTATTACAGAACATTGAGTAGATTTCCCTGTGCTATACAGTAGGTCCTTACTAGTTATCTATTTTATTTATAGTAGTGTGTATATATTAATCCTGATTTCCTAATTTATCCCTCCGCCCCCTTTTCGCCTTTGGTAACCATAAGTTTGTTTTCTACATCTGTGACTCTATTCTGTTTTGTAAATAAGTTCATTTGTACCATTTGGATAAAGAAGATGTGGTACATGTACACAATGGAATATTAGTCAGCCATAAAAAAGAATGAAATAATGTCATTTGCAGCAACATAGATGGACCTAGAGATTAAGTGAAGTAAGTCAGACAGAGAAAGACAAATATTATATGCTATTGCTTATATGTGGAATCCACTCTCCATTTCTCTTTTGTGCATCTCGGTATTGCCAGACTAAGTCCTAACACCCTCCTGACCACATACTCTGTAAGGGCAAGTTCTCTAACCTCAGTTGAACCCTCTCTGCTACTACTAACAGTTCTTTAATTTTGCTTTGCTGGCTTCCACTCAGTTACCCCAGTGGCTATGCTAGGCCTTCATGCTTACTGTCCCAAGTCCAACTTCCCTCCTTCCCTTTCAGCCGAGGACTTAGAAGACTTCTCTATAGAGAACCTTGAGCTTGTTCATCACGAGTAGCCTCAACTTGTCTCATCTTCAAAAGCTTTCTATATCCTCATCCCTTCTTTCTCGATCTGTGTGTTTTTTTAAGAATAGAGTGTATGTCTTTTTCCTTTATCAAGAGTCCTTCTCTTCTTGTCACCCAATGTCTACTTTGGGACCTGTGGCATCCGGTATACCCTCACCTGCACATATCATCAATCTCTCCCTCCAGATCAACTCATCTCTTAAGGGGTCTCTTATTTTAACAAACAAACAAAACAACACGCCCTCCCACCCTTCTGTGACTCTACAAATGATGAAGTGTCTCTGTTAACACTTTATAAGAATAACTTAGACCTATTGATTCCATTTCCTCATTAATATGCTACACCCACTGCCATCCTGATTCTATTCCTAATACACTAGAGAAACTGCTCCCCCACTGGCCTTTTCTTTTTCAGAATTCGACCTTCTGGCAACATTTATCCTATAGAACATCTTTAAGAATTCTCTCTTATTTCTTCTGCTACCTCTTTCATGATGCTTTTTATGGCTTATCTCTTACTATGTCCTCTTTCTTCCTGAGTACAGACATGCACCAAAGTTCCGAGGTTCCCTTCTCCCATTATTCTATTTGCTCTACCTACAAAAACTACTGCCAAATCTTTAAATTCTGTATTTCTTGCTTTGTGCTTCTGTCTCTTGAGCCCCGATCTCTTTCCTCAGATCAGCTCTCCCCCTAACCTAGTTGAATATAACACCTACAAGTCCAGCCTGCATATCAAACTCAACAGTGTCCCTAAATCAAATTTACTATTTTCCTCTCCAAAACCTCCTCTCAATATTCGTACTTCTGATAATGACATTCACTGTTCTTCTAGAAGATGGGTACTCATTTTGTATTCAACAAATATCTACCTCAGCCATAAAATATTACTCAGCCATAAAAAAGAATGAAATAATGTCATTTGCAGCAACATGGATGGACCTAGAGATTAAGTGAGGTAAGTCAGACAGAGAAAGACAAATATTATATGCTATTGCTTATATGTGGAATCCACTCTCCATTTTTTTTTTTTATGCATCTCAGTATTGCCAGACTAAGTCCTAACACCCTCCTTAATACATGTAAGTCAGCCATTCTAGGCACTGGGGATGAAGGAGTGGACAAGGTGAACGAGGCTCTATCCTCATGGAGTTTACATTCGAGAGTGGGAAAGCAGAACACCAACAAGTAATCAAATAAGATAAATTCTGGTAGAGATAAGACCTTTAAAAAAAAAAGTAAAATGTGGTTGATGGACTATTGTGAGGAATGGGGCCAGGCAGTGGGACCACCACATGAGATAAGGTGGACAAGGAAACCTCTTGGAGGAAATGGTATCTGAGCCAAGATCGGAATAAAGAAGATGCCCATCATGCAAATATCAAAGAAAGAGCTTTTCCAACAGAGGGATCAGGCAGTGCTAGAGCTCTAAACACGCATATGCCTCTGTTTCCTTTATTCCCATTTCAACTCATCACTCTCATTTAAATCACTTGTTAAGTTGTGCAGAGTGACCTTAATTTTGTTCTCTCCTATATCTATTTCCTCCTGGTTTCAGCCCTCATTACTTCTTGCTTCCCACCTGTTTCCTGTTCCAGTGCATCCCTCATATCACCACAGAAATAAACTTCCTAAAGTGGAACTCTACAATATCCTTCTCTCGCTCCACAATCTCTGGTGACCCTCCATTACTCACTGAACTAATATAAACTCAGAAGCTTAACATTCAAATCTGGTCATGGTGTAACCTCAAAATACCTTTCAATTCTTCTCTTCCATACCTCTAAGCACAATCCTACCCAAACTCATGTTCAGAACACACCTTCAACATTCTTGTTTCCAAAGTTGCCCATTATGTCTCCTCCATTTGGACTGGTTGTCATCCCCTCCCACCCAATCTGAGCCAGTCACAGCGCTCCTAGCCTTCTTAGCCCTATCTCAAATCACCTCCTCCTTGAAGGCCCTTCAGATTTCTCTCTGCTTTTAACCCACAAGAACTTTATCCCTTTCTTACTACGTTTGTCATATTTTGCCCTAGGATGTGGTTATGTGCACATCTGTCTTCTCTTTCTACATCCATTACCGTAAAACAGATGTTTTAAGACAGTGACCACACGCTATTTATCCTTGTAGTAGTGCCGTGCCTCACACAGTTGGCATTGAATAGTATTTGCTAAACAAATGAATTTGGCAAATCTGAGTTTGATTAACTGATATTTATTTCATGATGCCCAAGTGGTTTCCCTTTTATCATTCCTCTTATTTGTTCTCAAGAGACCTGGATGTGAAAAGCCAGAAAGCAGAGAGGAAACAGAGAGATTCCTTATTCTGAAGTTTCAATCTGGCCAAATGATTAAAAGTTTGTATTGAGGAACATTAAAAATACCTATTTTTTTTGATGTGAATAATCCATACACTGTGAAATAACTCTTGCTGAAATACTACTTGGTTGATTTCTGCTCAGGATACGTGAAACTCCTTAGCATTAGTCAGTGCTTCAAAAAATACCTTATCACCTGGGCTCCTTGGTGGGGCTAATGGTGGACTCTGGGAGGGCTCACGCCAAGAAGTACTTCCCAGAACTTCTACTGCCAGTGTCCTTGTCCTCACGATGAGACACAACCACCCCCTGACTCTGCAGGAGACCCTCCATTACTATCAGGATAGCCTCATCCACCAGAGGGCAGAGAGCAGAAGCAAGAAGAACTACAATCCTGCAGCCTGTGGAACAAAAACCACATTCACAGAAACATAGACAAGATGAAAAGGCAGAGAGCTATGTACCAGATGAAGGAACAAGATAAAACCAAGAAAAAACAACTAAATGAAGTGGAGATAGGCAACCTTCCAGAAAAAGAATTCAGAATAATGATAGTGAAGATGATCCATGACCTTGGAAAAAGAATAGAGATAAAAGATTGAGAAGATGCAACAAATGTTTAACAAAGACCTAGAAGAATTAAAGAACACACAAACAGAGAAGAACAGTACAATAACTGAAATGAAAACTACACTAGAAGGAATCAATAGCAGTGACCCGGAAGACAGAATGGCGGAATTCACTGCTGTGGAACAGAAAAAAGAAAAAAGAATGAAAAGAAATGAAGACAGCCTAAGAGACCTCTGGGACAACATTAAACGCAACAACATTCACATTATAGGGGTCCCAGAAGGAGAAGAGAGAGAGAAAGGACCAGAGAAAATATTTAAAGAGATTACAGTCGAAAATTTCCCTAACGTGGGAAAGGGAATAGCCACCCAAGTCCAGGAAGCGCAGAGAGTCCCACACGATAAACCCAAGGAGAAACACGCTGAGACACATAATAATCAAACTGACAAAAAATAAAGACAAAGAAAAATTATTGAAAGCAGCAAGGAAAAAAGGCAAATAACATACAAGGGAGCTCCCATAAGGTTAACAGCTGATTTCTCAGCAGAAACTCTACAATCCAGAAGGGAGTGGCATGATATACTTAAAGTGATGAAAGGGAAGAACCTACAACCAAGATTACTCTACCCGGCAAAGATCTCATTCAGATTCGATGGAGAAATCAAAAGCTTCAAAGACAAGCGAAAGATAAGAGAAATCAGCACCACAAAACCAGCTCTACAACAAATGCTAAAGGAACTTCTCTAAGTGGGAAATACAAGAGAAGAAAAGGACCTAAAAAAACAAACCCAAAACAATTAAGAAAATGGTCATAGGAACATACGTATTGATAATTACCTTAAAGTTGAATGGATTAAATGCTCCAACCGAAAGACACAGGCTTGCTGAAAGGACACAAAAACAAGACCCATATATATGCTGTCTACAAGAGACCCACTTCAGACCTAGGGACACATACAGACTGAAAGTGAGGGGATGGAAAAAGATATTCCATGCAAATGGATATCAAAAGAAAGCTGGAGTAGCAATACTCATATCAGATAAAATAGACTTTAAAATAAAGAATGTTACAAGAGACAAGGAAGGACACTACATAACGATCAGGGGATCAATCCAAGGAGAAGATATAACAATTATAGATATATATGCACCCAACATAGGAGCACCTCAATACATAAGGCAACTGCTAACAGCTATAAAAGAGGAAATCAACAGTAACAAATTAATAGTGGGGGACTTTAACAGCTCACTTAAACTAATGGACAGATCATCCAAAATGAAAATAAATAAGGAAATAGAAGCTTTAAATGACACAATAGACCAGATAGATTTAATTGATATTTACAGGACATTCCACCCAAAACAGCAGATTACACTTTATTCGCAAGAGCACACGGAACATTCTCCAGGATAGATCACATCTTGGGTCACAAATCAAGCCTCAGTAAATTTAAGAAAATTGAAATCATATCAAGCATCTTTTCTGACCACAATACTATGAGATTAGAAATAAATTACAGGGAAAAGAACATAAAAAACAGAAACACATGGAGGCTAAACAATACGTTACTAAATAACCAAGTGATCAGTGAAGAAATCAAAGACGAAGTCAAAAACTACCTGGAGACAAATGCCAATGAAAACATGACGATGCATGGGATGCAGCAAAAGCCGTTCTAAGAGGGAAGTTTGTAGCTTTACAAGGCTACCCCCAAAAAACAAGAAAAATCTCAAATAAATAATGTAAGCTCACACGTAAAAACTAGAGAAAGAAGAACAAACAAAACCCAAAGCTAGCAGAAGGAAAGAAATCATAAAGATCAGAGCACAAAAAAATGAAATAGAAACAAAGAAAACAATAGCAAAGATCAGTAAAACTAAAAGCTGGTTCTTTGAGAAGATAAACAAAATTGATAAACCATTAGCCAGACTCATCAAGAAAAAGAGGGAGAGGACTGAAATCAATTAAATTAGAAATGAAAAAGGAGAAGTTACAACAGACACCGCAGAAATACAAAGCATCCTAACAGACTACTACAAGCAACTCTATGCCAATAAAATGGACATCCTGGAAGAAACGGACAATTCTTAGAAAGGTATAACCTTCCAAGACTGAACAAGGAAGAAATAGAAAATATGAACAGACCAATCACAAGTAATGAAATTGAAACTGTGACTAAAAATCTTCCAACAAACTAAAGTCCAGGACCAGATGGCTTCACAGGTGAATTCTATCAAACATTTAGAGAAGAGCTAACACGCGTCCTTCTCAAACTCTTCCAAAAAACTGCAGAGGAAGGAACACTCCCAAACTCAATCTATGAAGCCACCATCACCCTGACACCAAAACCAGACAAAGATACTACAAAAAAAGAAAATTACAGACCAATATCACCAATGAATATAGATGCAAAAATCCTCAACAAAATACCAGCAAACAGAATACAACAACACATTAAAAAGATCACACACCATGATCAAGTGGGATTTTTCCCAGGGATGCAAGTATTCTTCAATATATGCAAGTCAATCAATGTAATACCCCATATTAACAAATTGAAGAAGAAATACCATATAATCATCTCAATAGATGCAGAAAAACCTTTTGACAAAATTCAACACTCATTTATGATAAAAACTGTCCAGAAAGTGGGAATAGGGGGAACCTACCTAAACATAATAAAGGCCATATACAACAAGCCCACAGCAAACATCATTCTCAATGGTGAAAAACTGAAAGCATTTCCTCTAAGATCAGGAACAAGACAAGGATGTCCACTCTCACCACTGTTATTCAACATAGTTTTGGAAGTCCTAGCCTCAGCAATCAGAGAAGAAACACAAATAAAAGGAATACAAATTGGAAAAGAAGAATTAAAACTGTCACTGTTTGCAGATGACATGATACTATACATAGAGAATCCTAAAGATGCTACCAGAAAACTACTAGAGCTAATCAATGAATCCGGTAAAGTAGCAGGATACAAAATTAATGCACAGAAATTTCTTGCATTCCTTTACACTAATGATGAAAAATCTGAAAGAGAAATTAAGGAAACACTCCCATTTACCACTGCAACAAAAAGAAAAAAATACCTAGGAATAAACCTACCTAAGGAGACAAAAGACCTGTATGCAGAAAACTATAAGACAATGATGAAAGTAATTAAAGGTGACACAAACAGATGGAGAGATATACCATGTTCTTGGATTGGAAGAATCAATATTGTGAAAATGACAATACTCCCCAAAGCAATCTACAGATTCAGTGCCAACCCTATCAAACTACCAATGGCATTTTTCACAGAACTAGAACAAAACATTTTACAATTTGTATGGAGACACGAAAGACCCCGAATAGCCAAAGCAGTCTTGAGGGAAAAGAGCGGAGCCGGAGGAATCAGACTCCCTGACTTCAGACTATACTACAAAGCTACAGTAATCAAGACTATATGGTACTGTCAGTAAAACAGAAATATAGATCAATGGAAAGAGATAGAAAGCCCAGATATAAACCCACACACCCATGGTCAGCTAATCTATGACGAAGGAGGCAATGATATACAATGGAGAAAAGACACAGTCTCTTCAATAAGTGGTGCTGGGAAAACTGGACAGCTACATGTAAAAGAATGAAAATAGAACACTCTGTAACACCATACACAAAAATAAACTCAAAATGGATTAGAGACCTAAATGTAAGACCAGACACTATAAATCTCTTAGAGGAAAACATAGGTGAACACTCTTTGACATAAATCACAGCAAGATCTTTTTTGATCCACCTCCTAGAGTAATGGGAATAGAAACAAAAATAAACAAATGGGACTTAATGAAACTTAAAAGCTCTTGCACAGCAAAGGAAACCATAAACAAGAAGAAAAGACAACCCTCAGAATGGGAGAAAATATTTGCAAATGAATCAACGGACAAAGGATTAATCTCCAAAATTTATAAACAGCTCATGCAGCTCAATATTAAAAAAACAAACAACCCAATCCAGAAATGAGCAGAAGATCTAAACAGACATTTCTCCAAAGAAGACATTAAGATGGCTAAGAAGCACATGAAAAGCTGCTCAACAACACTAATTATTAGAGAAATGCAAATCAAAACTACAGTGAGGTATCACCTCACACCAGTTAGAATGGGCATCATCAGAGAATCTACAAACAACTAATGCTGGAGAGGGTGTGGAGAAAAGGGAACCCTCTTGCACTGTTGGTGGGATACAGCCACTATGGAGAACTGTATGGAGGTTCCTTAAAAAACTAAAAATAGAATTACCATATGACCTTGTAATCCCACTACTGGGCATATACCCAGAGAAAACCATAATTCAAAAAGACACAGGCACCCCAATGTTCATTGCAGCACTATTTACAATAGCCAGGTCATGGAAGCAACCTAAATGCGCACTGACAGACGAATGGATAAAGAAGATGTGGTACATATATACAATGGAATATTACTCGGCCATGAAAAGGAACGAAATTGGGTTATTTGTTGAGACATGGATGCATCTAGAGACTGTCATACAGAATGAAGTAAGTCAGAAAGAGAAAAACAAATATAGTATATTAACGCATATACGTGGAAGCTAGAAAAATAGTACAGATGAACCGGTTTTCAGGGCAGAAATTGAGACACAGATGCAGAGAACAAACATATGGACACCAAGGGGGGAAAGTGGCGGGGGGTGGTAGTGGGATGAATTGGGAGATTGGGATTGACGTGTATACACTGATGTATATAAAATGAATGACTAATAAGAACCTGCTGTATAAAAAAATAAATAAAATAAAATAAAATAAATACCTTATCACAATCATAGAACCTTAATACTTACCACATTACTGCATGTTCTATATCGGATATTTCTTCCCTCACAGGTCCTAGAAAAAAAAAAAAAAAAAAACTCATTACAACCTATGAAGGGCCCCAAATTTGAACTGTTTTGTTACAAAAACCATTTCCTCTCAGTACCAATATAAAAGCCTCTCTTTTATTCTGAGTATGCTCTTAGAGGAATTACTATCAAATGTTAAATTGAGCAGACCCCAAGGAGTTGTATACATAAATTGATTTCTCTATGAGGGTTGAAATTAAGCATTCATTTTGCTTCAAAAGTTGTCAGAGTAAGTACTTGTAATGAGTTCTTATTTAATCAAATAGATTTAATGCAAGGTTTTCTGATTAATATTAAATGAATCCTCTGTTAATTATCTCTGGTATAAAACTAAAGATAGGTTTCACTAATTTGATAGATCTTACATTTAGAATATGATAAAAATTGGACTTAACATTCAACATGGCTTTTAAAATTACACATCTAAGAATATGAAAGTCATAATTCTTAAAGAATTATCTTCATTTCTAAAGTACATCCTCATTGTGGAGGTTTTAGAAAAGAAAGACGACACAAAAGAACAAAAATCCCCCATAGCTGTCTCATCTAAAGATAATCACTATTATTTTGATTTATTAATTTATTTCCAATGCAGAGGAAATAACATCACTTATACAATTTTATAGCTTGCTTTTCTTCCACGTAAAAATTTTTGGAGTTATTTTTCCACACTACTAAATAACTTTAAAGACATCATTTTGAGAGCTACATACTATTCCGTCAAATGATATAACTTGTGTAATCATTCTTCCATTTCTTGTCATTTAAGTAGTTTCTAATTTGGGGTTTGGTAAGTGATCATGTGATAAACCATGTCCATGCGTATGTTTTATCCAAGTTTCTGACTATGTCTTTAGGAGAGATAAGTTTCTAGAAGGGGAATTACAGCACTAAAGGGAAAGAACTTTTATAAGGCTCTTGATAAATATTGCCAAATTGCGTTCCATAAAGGTTGTACCATTGCATTCTCCCACCAGCAATATATGGGAGTTTCCATTTTACTGAACTCTTGTGAACAAAAACAATCAATTTTTTATTAAGTGTTCAGTGATGACACTTAAGAACAGCAGTACTCTGCTCTTTCAAAATAAGTCACACTTACAAAAAAAAGTAAAATATGAAATTCTGAGAGAATTATCATACTAATAACTAATAGTTATGGAATTCCAGGTATATTTCTAAGTTTGTTATATGTATTAATTTATTTACTCTTCTCAAGAACACTGGGAGACAGGGTACTATCATTATACTTGTTTTACAGAAGAGAAAATGTAAGCTTAGGGAGGTTAAGTAACTTGCCAAAATCACACAACTATTAAGTAATAGAGCTGAGATTTGAAACCGAGCCATTCAGAGCTTACACTCATAACCATGATGCTCTACTGCCCCCTAATTCACTTGTTTGTTCAGCACACGCCCATTGAGCTCCTATTATATACTGGGCAATACATTTACTTCTGGGAATACAAAGAAGAATGAGCATGACTTGGTCTTCGCTATTAAGAAAATATTCATATAATTCAGTGTAAAAAATGCTAGATAGTATTTGTGTTAGGTCTCAAGAACGTCATCAAAAAGAAAATGTCACCTGAAAATACAATTACACAAAGGCTATCTTAGAGAGATAGAAAGGTCCCAGGCTTGAAGACTTGACTGTAACCAGACTGACTATATTAATATGCACTCAACAGTAGAATGTAACAAAGGAAAAAAAGGGCTGGCCAGAATCATAGAAAAAAAGGAGAATGGAAGAGATACTAGGTTGCCAGTGCCCAGCCCAGCAATGTCCCAGGCTAAGGGCCAATGAACTTCACGTCCTCCTCATCCCCTTGGCTAGGCTGTTGCTATCACAGTCCAGATGCCTCACACTAACCTAGCTGATGCCAATGAATTTTTTGCTCATCTCAGAAATATCCCTCATTACAATGCCATGTTGATCAAAGCAATTTGCCAAGCGTGGTCTGTTTTTACATGACTGCTAAGAGGCAGAGGCACTGGTCATGCTGACATGGGAATGGTCCATGTTATGGACAGTTCTACTTCTCACTGTAAGTTAATAAACTGGCATTTTAACTTGAAATATTAACCTCACGGGCCAAGTCATTGCAAGTCCACCTCCAAGAGAAGGATTTGTTCTTGGTGTGACTGCTGAAAAATATCAGGTTTCTGAGTTTAAAAAGATGAGAGCTAGGCTCCAGTTGATGGTAAATTTACAAGGTAATTAATGCTATGACCTGGACGCCTTTGGTAGCATGCCATGTAGACATCAATGTTGGCTGAATGTGATATATTTTTCAATTTTGAAATTCCTAGTGCATATGTGACATACTGTAGTGGTTAAGAGTACCCAGTTTGACAGCAGAACCTTCTTTCTGGAATCCTGATTCCTTAGTTTCTATACCTCAGTTTTGTCATCTTTAAAACGGGATAATATTGCTTATCTCCTGGGATTATTATGAGGAGTAACTGAGTTAATATCTGTGAAGCACTTCAAACAGTGCCTCACACATAGTAAGCATTATATAGACATTTAACAAATTAATTATATAATAGATGTAAAAATATAATAGATATTAAAAGAGGGTGAAGGATATGTGGAGAAGAAACCATAGGCAAAGGCATAGAGGAAAGAAAAGATATGGTGTGTTTGTACATTTTCAAGCGGTTTGGTTGTGTAGTTTTGGGTGTATGTGGGGAACTGAAAGAGATTTAAAAAAAGCCTTCTAACTGTGAACTTTGCAATAGGCAGAGGGGAACCACTGAAGGTTTTAAAACAAAGGAGATCCAATGATGACTTCTTGCCTTAAAAAAGTGAACTCTGGCATTAATCATGAAGACCTTAAAATGCTATGTTTTTCACCCTCCTTTTATTTTCTTTTCCTAACCTTATCTCCCTGAAGGGAATAATGGAAACACATCTGAATTAGGAGTTTGACAATCTGAGTCATAGACTTTGCTCTTCCCCTTGCGTAAGCCTCTTGTCCTCTCAGGGTTTTTCCTTCCTCATCTGTCAACTGGATATCACTGCATACGGAAACGGCAGTGCCTAAAGTTGTGATCACCAACTGAGATAACTCACAAAAGTTCTATCCAAACGTCAATGGGGTTATTAGAGATAATGCTTACTAAAAAAAATTAAAAAGCAGAAAAACATCTAGTTCAATAATTTAAATGAGACTTTTCCCAGATATTTTAAACTATGAATACCTACTATGTATGTTCTAAAAGCATCCTTGAGATGGACCTAGAGATTATCATACTAAGTGAAGTAAGTCAAATAAATACAAATAGTATATAATAGCACTTATATATGGAATCTAAAAAAATAATATAATTAAACTTATTTATAAAACAGAAACAGACTCACAAATATAGAAAACAAACTTATGGTTACCAAAGGGGAAATGCGAGGAAGGACAAATTAGGAGTTTGGGATTAACATATACACACTACTATATATAAAATAGATAAACAACAAGGATTTACTGTATAGCACAGGGAACTATATTCAGTAGCTTGTAACAACCTACAATGGAAAAAAATCTGTAAAAGAATACATATATATAGATAGATAGATACAGATATATAGATATATAGATACAGATATCTGAATCACTTTGATGCATGCCTGAAACATAATATTGTAAATCAACTATAGTTCAATAATTTAAAAAAAGCATCCTTAGGTAACAGGAAAAGTAAGCATATAATGTAAAAGATTGAATTAAACGCTTCTCATTCAGCAAAAACAAAACAAAACAAAAACAAACAGCGGTGGGGGAAGAGAGGGGTTCCCACACTAGGAGGGGCCCACCCACAGAGTGGGGATTAGCAGGGACAGGGAGAGACCTTCGGGGGATCAGGGGATCAGAGGGGAATGCGGATAGCGTTTCCCCAACCCACTCAGGCCTGGCAAGCCTACTGAGGTCCCAGGCCTGAACCACCGTCCTCCAGGGCCCCCTCTGGCCATGCTGAGCCTAAGCCATGCCCCCCAGCCCACCCCCAGGGCCTTTTCTGGCTGCACAGTTCCTGATCCCCAGCCCCGCCCTCCCTTGCTTACCCCCCCCACCCCCACCAAGGCCTTTTCGGGGTTTTTTTTTTTGGCCGTTGTGGTTCTGTTTTGCCTTCTTTTTGTTGTTTCACTTATATTTTTGTAATACATTTTTAATTTTTCTAATTTTATTGTATTTTTATTCTTTGTTATTATTCTGCTCCTTTTTGTTTGTTGCCTTTCTTTTTTTTTGCCATGCTGCGCAGCTTGCGGAATCTTGGTTTCCAGGCCAGGGGTCGGGCCTGAGCTTCTGTGGTGGGAGGACAGAGTCCAAATCACTGGATTAACAGAGAACCTCAGGCCCCAGGGAATACTGATCAGTGTGAGGTCTCCCAGAGGTCCTCATCAGAGCACCAAGACCCCGCTCTACCCAACTGCCTGCAAACTCCAGTGCTGGATGCCTCAGGCTAAACAAGCAGTAAGACAGGAACACAGCCCCACCCATCAAAAAAATGAGACAACAAAAAAATATGTTACAGATGAAGGAGTAAAGATCAAATAAAAGACCAAATAAATGAAGAGGAAATAGGCAACCTACCTGAAAAAGAATTCAGAGTAATGATAGTAAAGATGATCCAAAATCTTGGAAGTAGAATGGAGGCACAGATTGAGAAAATACAAGAAATGATTAATAAGGACCTAGAAGAACTAAAGAACAAACAAACAGTGAGGAACAGCACAATAACTGAAATGAAAAATACACTAGAAGGAAATCAATAGCAGAATAACTGAAGCAGAAGAACAAATAAGTGAGCTGGAAGACAGAATGGTGGAAATAACTGCTGAGGAGCAGAACAAAGAGAAAAGAGTGAAAAGAAATGATGACAGTCTCAGAGACTTCTGGGACTATATTAAATGCACCAACATCTGAATAATAGGGGCCCCAGAAGAAGAATAGAAAGAGAAAGGGTCTGAGAAAATATTTGAAGAGATTATAGTTGAAAACTTCCCTAACATGAAAAGGGAAATAGCCACCCAAGTCCATGAATTGCAGAGTCCCAGGCAGGATAAACTCAAGGAGAAACATGCCAAGACACATATTAATCAAACTAACAAAAATTAAATTCAAAGCAAAATATTAAAAGCATCAAGGTAAAAGCAACAAATAACATATAAGGGGATCCCCATAAGGTTATCAGCTGATTTTTCAGGAGAAACTCTGCAGGCCAGAAGGGAGTGGCAGGACATATTTAAAGTGATGACATATTTAAAGTGATGAAAGGAAAAAACCTACAACCAAGATTACTCTACCCAGCAAGGATCTCATTCAGATTCGATGGAGAAATCAAAAGCTTTACAGACAAGCAAAAGCTAAGAGAACTCAGTACCACCAAACCAACTTTACAACAAATGCTAAAGGAACTTCTCTAGGCAGGAAACACAAGAGAAGAAAAAGAACCACAAAAACAAACCCAAAACAATTAACAAAATGGTAATAGGAACATACATATTGATAATTACCTTTAATGTACATGCATTAAATGCTCCAACCAAAACACACAGACTGGCTGAATGGATACATAAACAAGACCCATCTATATGCTGTCTATAGTAGACCCACTTCAGACCTAGGGACACATAGAGACTAAAAGTGAAGGGATGGAAAAGGATATTCCATGCAAATGGAAATCAAAAGAAAGCTGGAGTAGCAATACTGATATCAGACAAGATAGATTTTAAAATAAAGATTGTTAAAAGAGACAAAAAAGACACTACATAATGATCAAAGTATCAATCCAAGAAGAAGATAGAACAATAATAAATATTTATACACCCAGTATAGGAGCATCTCAATACATAAGGCAAAAGCTAACAGCCATAAAAGGGGAAATCTACAGTAACACAATGAAAGTGGGGGACTTTAACACTCCACTTAAACCAATGGACAGAGCATCCAGACAGAAAATAAATAAGGAAACACAGGCTTTAAATGACACATAAGACCAGATAGATTTAATTGATATTTACAGGACTTTCCACCTGAAAGTGGCAGTTCTTCTCACATGCACATGGAACACTCTCCAGGATAGATTACATCTTGGGGCACAAATCAAGCCTCAGAAAATTTAAGGAAACTGAAATTGTATCAAGCATGTTTTCTGACCACAACACTATGAGATTAGAAATCAATTACAGGAAAAAAAAAAACTGTAAAAAACACAAACACATGGAGGCTAAACAATACACTACTAAATAACCAAGAAACAACTGAAGACATCAAAGAGGAAATAAAAAAATACATAGAAACAAATGACAATGAAAACACAACAACGCAAAACCTATGCAATGCAGAAAAAGAAGTTCTAAGAGGGAAGTGTGTAGCGATTCAATCTCACCTCAAGAAACAAGAAAAATCTCAAAAAAAATAAAATAAAATCTAACCTTATACTTAAAGGAACTAGAGAAAGAAGATGACGAACAACAAAATAACCCAAGGGAAAGAAATTATAAAGATCAGAGCAGAAATAAATGAAATAGAAACAAGGAAAACAATAGCAAAGATAATAAAACTAAAAGCTGGTTCTTTGAGAAGATAAACAAAATTGATAAACCTTTAGCCAGACTCATCAAGAAAAAAAGGGAGAGTACTCAAATCAATAAAATGAGAAACGAAAAAGGAGAAATTACAACTGACACCGCAGAAATACAAAAGAGCACAAGAGACTACTACAAGCAACTATATGCAAATAAAATGGACAACCTGGAGGAAATGGACAATTCTTGGAAAGGTACAACTTTCCAAGACTGAACCAGGAAGAATTAGAAAATATAAACAGACCAATTGCAAGTAATGAAATTGAAAGTGTTATCAAAAATCATCCATGAAATAAAAGTCCAGGACCAGATGGCTTCACAAGTGAATTCTAACAAACATTTAGAGAAGAGCTAACACCTATCCTTCTCAAACTCTTCCAAAAAAATTGCAGAGGGAGGAAAACTGCCAAACTCGCTCTACAAGGCCACCATCACCCTGATACCAAAACCAGACAAAGATACCACAAAAAAGAAAATTACAGACCAATATCACTGATGAACATAGACATAAAAGTCCTCAACAAAATTCTAGGAAACAGAATCCAACAACACATTAAAAGGATCATACACCATGATCAAATGGGATTTATCCCAAGGATGCAAGGATTCTTCAATATAAGCAAATCAATCAATGTGACATACCATATTAACAAACTGAAGAATAAAAACCATATGATCATCTCAATAGATGCAGAAAAAGCTTTTGACAAAATTCAACACCCCTTTATGATACAAACCCTCCAGAAAGTGGGCATAGAGGGAACTTACCTCAACATAATGAAGGCCACATATGAGAAACCCACAGCAAACATCGTTCACAGTGGTGAAAAACTGAAAGCATTTCCTCTAAGATCAGGAATAAGATAAGGATGTCCACTCTCACCACTATTATCCAACAGTTTTGGAAGACATAGCCATGGCAATCATAGAAGAAAAAGAAATAAAAGGAATCCAAATTGGAAAAGAAGGAGTAAAACTGTCACTGTTTGCAGATGACATGATACTATACATAGAAAATCCTAAAGGTGCCACCAGAAAACTACTAGAGTTAATCAATGAATTTGGTAAAGTTTCAGGGTGCAAAATAAATGCACAGAAATCTCGTGCATTCCTATATACTAAAAATGAAAGATCAGAAAGAGAAATTAAGGAAACAATCCCATTTACCATCACAACAAAAAGAATAAAATACCTAGGAATAAACCTACCTAAGGAGGCAAAAGACCTGTATGCAGAAAACTATAAAACACTGATGAAAGAAGTCAAAGATGACAAAAACAGATGGAGAGATATACCATGTTCTTGGATTGGAAGAATCAATATTGTGAAAATGACAATACTACCCAAAGCAATCTACAGATTCAGTGCAATCCCTATCAAACTACCAATGGCATTTTTCACAGAACTAGAACAAAACATTTTACAGTTTGTATGGAAACACAAAAGACCCCGAGTAGCCAAAGCTGTCTTGAGAAAGAAAAACGGAGCTGGAGGAATCAGGCTCTCCGACTTCAGACTATATTACAAAGCTACAGTAATCAAGACAGTATGGTATTGGCACAAAAAAAGAAATATAGATCAATGGAAGAGGATAGAAAGCCCACAGATAAACCCAAGCACCTATGGTTACCTAATTTATGACAAAGGAGGCAAGACTATACAATGGAGAAAAGACAGTCTCTTCAATAAGTGCAGCTGGGAAAACTGGACATCTACATGTAAAAGAATGAAATTAGAACACTCCCTAACACCATATACAAAAATAAACTCAAAATGGATTAAAGACCTAAATGTAAGGCCTGACACTATAAAACTCTTAGAAGAAAACATGAAGAAACACTCTTTGTCATAAATCACAGCAAGATCTTTTTTGACCCACCTCTTAGAGTAATGAAAATAAAAACAAAAATACACAAATGGGACCTAATGAAACTTAAGAGATTTTGCACAGCAAAGGAAAGCATAAAGAAGACGAAAAGACAACCCTCAGAATTGGAGAAAATATTTGGATTAATTTCCAAATTATATAAACAGCTAATGCAGCTCAGTATAAAAAAACCCAAACAATCCAATCAAAAAATGGGTGGAAGACCTAAATAGATATTTCTCCAAAGAAGACATACAGATGGCCAAGAGGCACATGAAAAGATGCTCAACATCACTAATTATTAGAGAACTGCAAATCAAAACTACAGTGAGGTATCACCTCACACTGGTCAGAATGGCCATCATCAAAACATCTACAAACAATAAATGGTGGAGAGAGTGTGGAGAAAAGGGAACCTTCTTGCACTTTTGTTGGGAATGTAAACTGATACAGCCGCTATGGAGGACAATATGGAGGTTCCTTAAAAAACTACAAATATAACTACAGTATGACTCAGCAATTCCATTACTGGGCATACACCCCGAGAAAACTCTAATTCCCAAAGACACATGCACCTCATTGTTCATTGCAGCACTATTTACAATAGCCAGGCCACGGAAACAACCTAAATGCCCATCGACAGAGGAATGGATAAAGAAGATGTGGTACGTATATAGAATGGAATATTAGCCATAAAAAAGAACGAAACTGGGTCATTTGTAGAGATGTGGATGGACCTAGAGTGTGTCAGAATGAGAAGAACAAATATCATATAATAACGCATATATGTGGAATCTAAAAAAGTGGTACAGATGAACCTATTTTCAGGGCAGGAATAGAGACACAGACATAGAGAACAGACGTGTGGACACAGCAATGGAAGGGGAGGGTGGGATGAATTGGGAGATTAGGACTGACATAAATACACTACCATGTGTAAAACAGATAGCTAGTGGGAACCTGCTGTATAGCACAGGGAGCTCAGCTCGGTGCTCTGTGATGACCTAGGTGGGTGGGATGGGGGAGGGGATGGGAGGGAGGTCCAAGAGGGAGGGGATATATGTATACATATAGCTGATTCACTTCGTTGTACAACAGAAACTAACACAATATTGTAAAGCAGCTATACTCACCACCACCACCACCCCCCCACAAAAAAAAAGCTGAGCTGGGGGAGTACCGTCATCCCGAGTCTGTCTGTTACCGCTCATTCGAGATAAGCCTTAAGAAGACTCTCTGATTCCCAGGAAATGTGACTCTTCGTTCCTGCCGTCTACAATTTGATGTCTTCAAAAAAAATTATATTCCACACACCAGTCTCCCAATCCCAGAGAATCCAAGTTTATAAGGGCAATCATAAGGCAGACAGGTACACCCTTTCAATTTTCTGTTCCCACACTGATTTGCTGTCCTTCAAATACTGTCACTTTTCAAAACTACAAAATCACCCTCATTTTAGATAGATGTATCATATTCTATATAAAGAAATGTTACTTTCAATCTCAGTTGGACTTTAGCCACTTTTTGATCAGTGGTTCCTGCAGAAATAAAACTATTAAGAAGACAAACAAACAAACACAAAACACAGCAAAGAAAAAACCACTTGCCACCATTTCCAAAGTACATCCTATAATTGTCTAACACCTAATATTGATTTGCAAATAATTTAATTCTGCTCCTGAGTTAAGTCTTCCCTTCACTGTATTGTATTACTTTTTGAGTGAGAACTTATTTAATTTGAGTGAAATATGATAGTAAAGTGGTAATGTTTGAGTTTGGACAAGTCCTTGTTATTAAAAGACACTATCAAATTGTGGACAATAATATTAATACTAACGTCTACTATATATTGAATGTCTGCTATAGGTATCTGGTCCAGTATTAGGTATTCTGTACACATTATCTCTGCTTTTCCAACAACTGGAAGGCTTTATTATTCCCTATTAATAGGTAAGAAAACTGAGGCTGAGAAAGACTAGGAGGCTGAAAGCCATATACCTACTCAGGAAAGAGAGAACCAGGGATTGGAACTCAGGTGTGTCTAACTCTAAAGCATATACAACAACGATAATAATACAAAAGGAGCAAGATGTACTCAAGACGTGGAAAATCCTAACACTAGATTAAACCTTGGAGGCTGAGCCTGGGGGTTAACTGCCCCTTATTTTCCACATCAGTACATAACCTGCTTCTCAATTCTGGTAAAGCCAGTAAGTAAATGACATCTAGATCCACACTGTACATTGGGAACAACTCCAAGAGAACCACACTCATCAGTAAAATGTAACGTGAAAGAACTTCAGGGCGGGAAAGTTTGTATTTTTTGAAAGTTCAAGTTCGTTAAAGCGGAATGTAAATTTTACTCAAATAACAAAGTGACTATTCCACCGCAAGGATTTTAACTCTTGCCAAGCATGAATTTCTTCATTGAAGGCATTTATCTAGGCATAAAAGCCTCATCTGCGAATTACGCAGTAAAAAATATTTTCTTCTGTTTTTAAAAAAAATTCTTAAAAAAACAGTTAACATAAAACAGCTGAAAGATTTTCTTCACATTTTAACAAAATAAAATTCACCATTGGAAATGAAAACAAACATTAGAAATTTCAGTCCAAAATGGTTTCTGAGGAAAGTTATAGGCCACCAATAACAAAGGATTTAAGTAAGTGCATCTGCTCAATGAAAACTAAGAAACAGCTACAGGACTGTATTTAGTGAGTTAAATATTGTACCAATTAATAAATCAGAAACTGGTTCAAGTATAAAAGAACAAAATATAAATAAAAATATATTTTAAACCAAATTTGTAGAGAAATTTCCTTATTTATATCAGCTCTTTACTCCTAACCAGTCATTTATTAATTTTGGCTTAGTTCCTTTTCTCAAAAAAGGAAATCACCTAAACATCAAGCTATCATTTGTGAATTATTTTAATTCACTTATAATGAGATTAGTATAGGCTTGAAGCATACTTTATTGGTCTCTAATTAACACATAACAAACCATCCAAACTCTTCCAATACTTAACATCCTGATGTTATCTTAGTTTCTATTACCATAATTTAACAACCTTAGAAAAGATGAATCGCCATGGAAAATTAAAAGCTCTCTTTCCAGGCTTTAGCCATTTGTTGGCTTTTTTCCTCCCTGCTTACATAAATCTTTAAAAGAGGAAGGTATATTCGACTCATCTCTCATTAAGAATAAAAAAAGGATCTGCTAAATACATCAATTTAAATTAAAAATTCTTCACATCTCCTCTCTAAGCAAACAGATCTTTCTGGTGACGCAACCAGACTCATCCTTGGTGTTAGTGAACCGTTACAAGAAAATCTGATAAATGTGTATATTAAATGCCAGAGTTCTTAAGGGCAATTGCACTTGTGTTAGGCTCAAGAAGCTTTGCCTTTGATTTTCAAAAACCAAATGGTGCTGCTAAGTAAGAACAGGTTACTGTATTTCTCTGAGTACCTCCTGACTTTCAAATACAGACTCATGGGCAAAGAATTTTGAAGTAAGACAGTCCATCTGCTTATCTCTCTCTCTTTTTTTGGTCATCCAAAAGGACACTCTGAGCTTTTTACAAGAGAACAGACATAAAACCATGTCAGCGATTTACGCCAGAAGGACTCTGGGTCCTTTAGACCATGGGTCCGAAAATGATCATGAATCGGACAAGACCAGCAGATTGAGAGCCTCAGCTGGGACTTCACGGAGTACTGGAACACTGTTTTCCTCCTTCACTTCAAGCGAGCCTTTCAGTACTCACGGGAGCCATAGTGCAGGAGGGTGTCCCTAAGAAGCCGGTTAAAATACTTTGCCATTTCTAGGGCTTTTTACAAAGACCTCAAGAGGAATAAAAAATTCTGAGAACACCCAAGAGAAAGAAGTGCAAATGCACTGCTGGGCTGCTTTTCATGTTCCATGACATATTATCGTAACAGTTTCTTTCGGGAAAGAAAACTTGATACCAATGAACTTGGTCATTAAAAAGGAAGCTATATGAACCTGTGGACATGGTGTGTAAAGCTATCCTCAGATGCTCACTACCCTAATCTGGGGGTCAAACTGGATGCTGAAAACCTAGGGGCTAGAACTGGAGTCCGTTCTGGAGCACCACAGATGGTTAGTAGTGGTCTTGCTTTGCACAGGGAGAAAAGGAGTTAGAAGACATGCCATCCCTGTGCATCTCCTAAGTCCCGAGTTCTCATTTTCCCCTTAACTCTCTCTGTCTCACTCTTGTGCTTAAGAAAGTCATTCTTTAATGCTCTACATTTTATTCCACGTTTAAAATAATTATTTAATTCTAATTTATAATGTCTTTCATGAGAATCCAAATGAGCCTTTTTCATGTGGAAACTTTGTGTGGCACTTGGTCCCAACAGGATGAGTCGATTCAGCACTGTCCCTTCTTCAAAAAGTAACTACGTAAAAACAGAGAGTAGAATGGTGATTACCAGGGCCTCGGAGGCATGGGAATTGGGGAGATGTCCTTTAAGGGTATGAACTTGCAACTAGTAGATAAATAAGTCTTGGAGATTTAATGCACAGCCTAGTGATTATAGACAACAAGACTATATTGTAAACTTGAAAGTTGCTGAGAGACTAGATCTCAATTGTTCCCACTACAAAAAAAGAAAGAATAATTATGTGACATGATAGTAGCATTAGCTAATGCTAAAGTGATAATCATATTGCAATATATACATGGATCAAATCAACTCACATGCCCTACACTTACACAATGTTATATGGTGAATCATATCTCAATAAAAATGTATCTACACATGACTATGCTTATATTGTATATTCATTATATATCTCTGAATAACTGGAGACGTCCTAGTATGCATCCCTACTTATTTATTAACATTAATAGATTTGAAGTATTTTTAACAAACATTTCATGAATGTATATTGACTCTGAACATGAATCCCATTCTACCCACACCGATCCCCCTGAATAGTCACGTGCTCCCAGACAACCACCTATGTCAAATAAGAAATTTACTTACAAGAGTCTACATAACAAATAATGTTTAATCTGGTATCACTTGCTTATGAAACTTATCTTAAATGTTAAAGGTGTCTTGGACCTTCTTCCTGGTAAACTTGTTTTTTTCCATTTAAGGTTAAAGCTCCTTCATTAGACAAAGCCGCCAAAATTCTAGGAGTAATGTATCCCCAACACACATACGACCTCCAGTGGAAAAGTGCCTTTGAAACAAGGAGACAGACGTCTTTGGTGCTATGGGACTTACAAATGCAAGCATAAAAAATATCTCCCTTCTTAAGCATTTAGTTGAAAGGTCCCTGAATGTCATATAGGATGCCTATTTGTTTTGCACTGCCTCTTCTGCATGTGATGTATCACGTGGCTCAAACAGATTAGTGCTAAGGGAGAGTTTTGTTTTTTTTTTTCTGGCTAGATAGATAAGCAAGCCAAACTATTATGACAACTTGATAAATGTAGCTTTTGAAAATGCTTTCTGTTGTAATAATACAGCAAACAACAAGGAGGCACGCGGCCAGGCGTCATCCATCAGTAGGTGAGCTGGCGGGGAACAGACCAGACCCTGGTGTCACACCAGTTCTTCCTGATCTGCTAGGGGCTCTAATGTGGCCTAAGGACCCAAAAGAACAGTTGGCCTGAAAGCTGAATTTAAAAAGCAATTTTAAAAAGAAAAAGGGGTAACGGAATCCCACACTGAAAAACGGTGCCATAAATTGAGTCCTCGATGTGAAAGTGTTTCTTTGGCATAGGTAACATATTTTTGTAACATTAGTTTTACAATTCAACACTTCTGCTCTATACTAGTCTCTCATTATAGAAAACATTCTGAATGCTGTGCCAGCTTGGAGACTGTGATTTGTGTTTACAGAGAGAGTTACTAAAACTGAATGTGTAGACCAAATCCAGTATAAATGGAAACCACATAGGTTTAGGAAAAACATTCTTAAGATGACATCTTCTCTGTTGTTTGATCTTCTCTTGACCATAGGGAACCGTACTTTTACAGATTCCTGAGCAGCAGCTTAGAGGCTGCAGAGCTGTTCAATTAAAATATAGATACACATGAGGATACTACAGACTGAATTTTGGAGTTTGGCCTGTGAGTTTCAAATTGGTTTATTTGCTATTATGAGTGTCTGGTATGTTCTAAATTACAACTAGAAAAACCAGTGCCAATTTCTTTTCCCAAACAAGTATGATTTTACATATCTCTGCCTGTTCTTCAAAGACAGACATGCTACAACAAAGCATTGAGTTCTCACAAATATCGGCTAGGGTTATGAAAATGAGGAGGGTGCTCATGTAATCAAAAGAGAAGAAAGCAAGGACAGCGACACTGGAAACCACAGTGATCATGCCCAGCTTCTAATAAAACGAGAAACTGCCCCGAGCAGACTGCTCAGATAATCTAATGAGACAACATACAACACGCAATCTCAAAGTGAAGATGAGCCCCTGGGCAGGACGCTCTGGTTCACAAATTCTGGTGGAATGCTTTCTGTTTACAGTCACTTCACACATTTATTGAGCATCCAATCGGAACCAGTACTAAGCCAAGCCATTGTGAAAGGTACAAAAATGAGGACTCCCCTGACCCTTCTCAAAACTATAATTTAGTTGTAAAAGAATCCACAAGTCCAAAGAGAACACATATCAGTATAATGTAGCATCAACAGCTAACAGGCATGGTCTGGATACTAAATATGGAGGTATTAGACAAAGGGACCGACTGATGAGAGACAGAAGTAACTTACAAAGGTGATATCTCAGGAGGGGTGTCCTGTACGGGCCATACAGGTCCCAAGAGGGTGATGGGAGAAAGGAGAATTCAAAACACAACCTTCCCTCCCGGCTCCTGCTTCCTAAAGTACGGCAGTGGGTTACTGGCCCCCATAGTCCATTCGGTCAATTCACCCAGCACTGACTGAGTACCTGCTATGCAAAACAGGAAGACATAAAGAAAAGCAAGATGAAACCTGTGCCCATCGTGCTGACAGTCTAGTGGGGGACAGGGTCTTATAAATAACTATAACACAAGCCA
The DNA here is from genome assembly GCF_059928025.1 of Delphinapterus leucas. Lineage (NCBI taxonomy): Eukaryota > Metazoa > Chordata > Mammalia > Artiodactyla > Monodontidae > Delphinapterus > Delphinapterus leucas. The sequence continues at coordinate 57,584,560 of NC_143134.1, forward strand.
GGCTAGGTAAAAGTGATTAAAAGTGGTACAAACATAGTGCCTTAGAAATATAGCGAAGTGAGACTAGGGGCCACTGCTGGAGGTTACTTTAAGTAACACTGAGGGTTTGTGGGTGTGGGCAGTGCGAGGCGTTGTAGGAAGAGGGCTCATCAGGAGAAAAGGCACAGAGTCAGCAGCATGGCCATCAGTTGAAAGGATCAGGACACAGGCCTGCAGCCACCCAGGATACTTTTCACTTTTAGAAAATGTATTTTTGGTTACTTGCTTTTCTCCTTTGCAGTCCCTCTGTGTGATCTCTGAGCTCCAGTGCCCAGTGAAGCATGGTTTACTGTTAGCATTCCACAAGCATTTATTGAGAAGTGCAAGGAAGGAAGGAAGGAAGGAGGGAGGGAGGGAGGGAGGGAAGGAAGGAAGGAGGGAGGGAGGGAGGGAAGGAAGGAAGGAAGGAGTAGAACAGAAGGAAATGCTATAAGGATAATTTCAGGTTGCAAAGAATTTCTGGCCTCATATTTTCTCCAATTTTTGAACCTGAAACCCAATTAAAATCTTTCTACAATAAACCAAAGATGAAAAGTTTAAAACGAAAAACTAAATAGCTACCAAAGGAAAGGAACTTTGGCTCTTTTCTACGGACATGTTTATTTTCACATATTTACTCAAAGTTGTATTTGTCACTGCAATGCATTTGTTCCCTCTGAAAGAGGGCGAGGGGTGGGGGCCCTGGGGATTGCTGCCTTTGGCTAGAGATCCACCAGCAGGAAGGACATGTACTTTATAACACATACACACATGCCATAAGATTTGCAAATGATCTTACATTTGCTCCGGACGTGTACTTTATAACACATACACACATGCCATAAGATTTGCAAATGATCTTACATTTGCTCGGTAGCCAAAAGAGGCAAAGAATGAGAATAAAAACAAATGTGTTTTAGCAACATCAAGTCCAACTTTTCCATCTTCCCCATGAGGAAAATGTGTATTATGAAACTCTAGGACTCTCACAATCTCACCCCATACAGCCCTGGAACTGGGGATTTATGAATTATTTTGGCTAGAGACAAAAGTTCTTCAATCTGCCCGTATCACCCAGATGTCCACTGCAAAATGAGGGCCCGGAGAATCATAACATTTTTCTTTAAAACCATTCATATTCAGAGCAGTTTTAGACTCCTCTTCCTCTCTAACAGCAAAATGGGTCACACATTCGATTTGGAGTTGAAGGGCGCCTTAGACATTCTTTCAATATAAACATTTATTGAACACCTATTCTGTTCCAGGCACTGTCCACTTGACATCGTAGATGAGCCACCTAAATCCCAGAGAAACTGAGAACCTAATCCTACGTCACACAGCTAGAGTGGGGTCAATATTCAAAATTAGTTTGATAAAAAAAAAAAGGGATAATCCACAAAATAGGATAAAGTTTCCATCAGAGGCAATGAAACACACGGTTTTTCTTAAGAGTCAGGTTCCCAAATAGGTGACTGTTTCCCATAGGAAAGGATCTCTATCTTGACTAATGCGTCCTACCGCAAAGCCAAGGTAGAGCTTGGCCCTGAAGCTATCTGAGCTTGGCATGTGTAGCTACGGGCTTCAGCTGATGATCACACATAAATATGATGTCACTTAGCGTTCTGTACTTATTTTTTTCTGTCTCTAGGTTAAGTACCCACTCCCCAATGTATGTAATTCTGGTATCTCTCTTTTTTTTTTTTCTCTTAATATCTTGTGCTCTTTTATTTCAATCTCTCTCTCTCTCGCTCTCACAAACACACACGCACGCACACACGCAGGCGCACACCCTTTCGTCCCTTTATCCCGCACCCCCCATCCCCAGTGGTTGAAACTAAGCAAAACAGAGTTAGATAAACTCCTCTCTTCTATTGTATTGATACAAACTGGGGTCAAACCGATGAAACAGAATTCAAGGAAGTCTTTCTTTTTTTTAGGGGGACAGGGAAAATGATCGATGCTGAATTGAAGGTGGAAAGTTAAACTCTATGGTTAAGGAATTTAATGAAATTGAGGGGAACCTGATCTCAGAGAATTTGCATAAACCACCCCAGTCACTGGGAATTCACTTAGTCAGTCACTAACAACCTGGAGGTTTAAAGGGTCATATCTATAAGCTTAATAATGGAATGGAAGAAAATTTCAGAAATCACGAAGTCTATTCACCACTTAGGGTAAGGTTGATCTTGAGTAATACTAGACAAGCGGAGAACTATACAGAAAGGTTATTGCTGTAGCTCACAGGAGTACAGAGGAAATCACTGCTTTTATTGTCCTGACATGCTGGTGTCCATGACTTTTCCTCCCACACTGCAGATTAAGTCATTCTATAAAAACCTGAATGAGGAAGTTAAACATAAAGAAATCTCCTCTTTATCAGAAAATATCTTCTTTTCTTCATAACCCCAACCTCTAAATTCTCAGAAAGCTGGAGACAAACGTCATCATTTCACTATCGTGCCCTCCAATAGAGCAGCAATTCTAACACTGGATACACATTAAAGTCACTTGGAGAGCTTTTACAAAATTACTGATGGCAGGGCTCCAACCTCAGAGATCCTAATTTAATTGGTCTTCAGTGGAGCCCAGATATTTGTATTTTTAGTAAAGCTTTCCAGGTGACTCTAAAGTACAGCCGGGGTTAAGAACCAGCGCTACAGATGTATTACCTATTTACAGAACTGGGGGAAATTCTCTTAGTTCTTAAAATATCTTGCAACTATTATCAGTAGAAACTCAATATAATCAGTAGAAACTTAATAATATGATGAATTCCCAACAGCAAATTCTTGTCCCTTGGGCTTTATATCCTTAGTTACACCTAGAAATTTGCCTAATACATAGTAGATGTTCAATAAATATTTATTAAATGTATGCATGAAAACTGAGATTCAGTCTTAAAGATCATATGTTTCTGAGAATTTATTCATTTTTTCTAGGTTATCCTATTTTTTGGCATATAATGGTTCATAGTAGTCTCTATCACCCTTTTAATTTCTGAAGTATCCATTGTAATATCTCCTCTTATTTCTGATTTTATTTACTTGCATCTTCTCCCTTTTTTTCCCCTCAGTCTGGCTAAGGTTTTGTCAATCTCATCTTTTCAAAAAACAAACTCTCAGTTTAGTTGATCTTTTCGATTGTTTTTCTCTTCTCTATTTGATTTATTTTTGCCCTAGTTGTTATTATTTCTTTCCTCTGCTAACTGTGGGCTTAGTTTGTTCTCCTTTTTCTAGTTCAGGCCAATAACAAACAAAAATATTGAAGTGGTAATCTAAAACTTCCTGACAAAAGCCCAGGACCAGATGGCTTCACAGGTGAATTCTACCAAATATTTTAAAAATAATTAATGCCAATCTTTCTTAAACTCTTCCAACAAAACAGAAGAGGGAATACTTTCAAACTCAGAACCTGAACAAGTAAAACAAAGCTGGAGGCATCACATTTCCTGATTTCAAACTGTATTACAAAGTTATAGTAATCAATATACTATGTTACTGGGACAGAAACAGGCATATAGACCAATGGAACAGAATAAAGAGCCTGGAAATATACCTGTGCTTATACAGTCAACTAATATTTGACAAGGTGCCAAGAACACACAATGGTGAAAAGATAGTCTCTTCAATAAATGGTATTAGGAAAACCGGATAGCCACATGCAGAAGAATTAAACTGTACCCTTATCTCACACCAAGTACCAAAAATTAACTCAAAATAGATGAAAGACTTAAATATAAGTCTTTAAACTGTAAAACTACTAGAAGAAAACATAGGAAAAAAGCACCTTGACACTGGTCTTAGCGACAATTCTTTGGTCATGACAGCAAAAGCACAGGCAACTAAGACAAAATTTGACAAGTGAAGTTGCATCAAGCTAAAAAGCTTCTGTACAGCAAAGGAAACAATCAACAGAGTGAAAAGCCAACCTACCTAGTAGAAGGAAATATTTGCAAACCATATGTCTGACAAGGGGTTAATATCCAAAATATAGTTTTTAAAAAGTCATATAACTCAAGAGTAAAAAAAAATCCCAAATAACCCAATTTTAAAAATGGCCAGAGGACCTGGATAGACATTTCTCAAAAAAAGACATACAAGTGGCCAAAAGATACATGAAAAGATCTTCACCATCACTACCATCAGGGAAATGCAAATCAAAACCACAAGGAGATATCACTCACATCTGTTAGAATGGTTATCATCAAAAAGATAAGTGGGAGAGGATGTAGAGAAAAGGGAGCCTTATGTACTGGTGATGGAAATGTAAATTGGTAAAGGCATTATGAAAAGCAGTATGGGGATTCCTCAAAAAATTAAAAATAACTAGTATATGACCCAGCAATTTCACTACTGGGTATATATCCAAAGGAAATGAAATCTGGGTCTCGAATAGGTATATACCTGTGTTCATTGTAGCATCATTCATAACATAGCCAAGATATGAAAACAACTTAAAGGTCCCTTGATGAATGAATGGATAAAGAAAATGTGGTATGTACATACAATGGGGTATTATTTAGTCTTAACAAAATGGGAATCCTGCCATTTGTGACAACATAGATGAACCTGAAGGACATCATGCTGAGTGAAATAAGCCAGACACAGAGAGACAAATACCGAATTATCCTGCTTACATGTGGGATCTAAAATAGTAAAACTCATAGAAGCAGAGAGCAGAATAGTGGTTGCCAGGTGCAGAGGAGAGGGCGGAAATGAGGAGATGTTGGTCAAAGGGGACAATGTTTCAGTTATGCAAGATGAATAAGTTATGAAGACCTAAAGTACAGCATGGTAATGACAGTTAACAATGCTGTATTGCATACTTGAAATTTGCTAAGAACATAGATCTTAAATCTTCTCAACACACACACACACACACACACACACACACACACGCACACGCACACACCCACTAACTACGGAGATGGGACGGATATGTTACTTAGCTTGATTGTGGTGATCTTTTCACAATGTATACATTTATCAAAACATCAAGTTGTACACCTTGAATATATATTTTTACATGTCAAAGATACCTCAATAAAGTAGTTTTAAAAAAAGAAAACTGAGTAGAAATAAAAAACTTCAGAAAAGCTACTGAACAAACCAAATAAGGAATTTTTAAATAAACAGAAAAAGACAGCCAAGAGTTATAGATTCCCAATATGGCTAGTAAAGGTTATGGACACTAAACACATTTCCACCATCTTTTATTTCAACAAACCGGTTTATGGGACAAACCAGGCCATAAATTGGTCCCAAACATTCAGTCATTGGCCTTAGTGTATTTTCCTCCTGAAAGAACATCAGATCTTGGAACAAAACATCCCCCTAAGATATATGACCTGGAATATTAGAAGTCCTGGTAATACATTTAGAATAGGCTTTGACCCAAAAAGTTAAAGGAAGGCAACTGCAAAGTCTTAAACATATATCCAAAAATGTGAAATCTCCTCTAACACAATGAAAAGATCACCTCATATAAATGACATGACTAGTCGGACTCATTCTGAACTTGTATATCTTTCTGTTAAACAAACCTCAAACATTTCCAAGGAAAACAAGGCTGATAACACACAACATTTGATGAAGAATAACAGATAAATCTTGCTTTGGGGCTCACTTGTGCTGGAAGTCCTAAAACCTCTTAAGTCTTGTGAACCTTAATTGGATGTTATGACAGAGATGAGGTGACTTTAAAGGAAAAGACATCTGTTTAAGAAGCCAAATCTTAACATTAAAATTTTCCTTTTGGTATTTATTATTATACACCAAATCTTAAAATATTTCTTTCAGTATTTATTGTTATGCAGTGTATAAATTATTTGCTAATTAAAGCTTATATTCATGTAAGTATCAATATTATTATGGGAGAAAAGTTGTATTTGCAATTTAAAAAAAATCAGAGGAGTTAGCTTATTTTCCCTTAGCACAATTATTATGAAATGACAAGTTTGAATAATCTTCCCCATTCCTGTGAGATAATCTTCCTTGGGATATTTATGTTAATTTTTTTGCACTTATATTGATAACATTCTGGCAGCCACATCCCTTTGGAATAATATCACAATCTTAACTTTTTTTAGGCACCTCTACAGTGTGATGATTTTTATCTCTTGTTCATCTAATAATTTTGTTCAACTCAAAAAATTTTTATTCAACTCAAGAATTCAATTCAAAATTTATTAACTTTTTACAATGTTTTCATCCTTTATAGGTTTGCCTCTTTTTTTGTGTTATTTGGATATCTATGAAGTCAACGAGTATTTCGTTTAATCAGTTGGGATTTAACAAAATATTCGTACTGTTAATGTATTAAATACCTATTGTATTAATTTATTAATCCAGAGTATTAATTAGTCTGGAGATTAGTCTGGCATTTCAGAAAGTGAAAAAAGGTCATAAAAGACCTTTAAATCTTCTTCAGCCACCAATGCAAAGGCTGACACTACACTTAAGAGTATCAGCTGACTCACTCGCTATCTTTTTTTTTTTTCCTAAAAGATATCTGCACCACCATGTTCAGTGCAGCATTCTTATTTTTTAAAACATCTTTATTGGAGTATCATTGCTGTACAATGTTGTGCTAGTTTCTGCTGTATAACAAAGTGAATCAGCTCTACATATACATATATCCCCATATCTCCTCCCTCTCGCGTCTCCCTCCCACCCTCGCTATCCCACCCCTCTAGGTGGTCACAAAGCACAGAGCTGATCTCCCTGTGCTATGCGGCTGCTTCCCACTAGCTATCTGTTTTACATTTGATAGTATATATAAGTCCATGCCACCCTCTCACTTCGTCCCAGCTTACTTGTCCCCCTCCCTGTGTCCTCAAGTCCATTCTCTACATCTGCATCTTTATTCCTGTCCTGCCCCTCGGTTCTTCAGAACCATTTTCTTTTATTTTAGATTCCATATCTATGTGTTAGCATACGGTATTTGTTTTTCTCTTTCTGACTTACTTCACTCTGTATGACAGACTCTAGGTCCATCCACCTCACTACAAATAACTCAATTTCGTTTCTTTTTATGTCTGAGTAAATGAGCTGCAGTTTACACCTTTGACCTTGATCTTGGCACAGACCTAATATAGGGGTACATGTGATATTAGACACATTATTCTTAAGTGCCTTACGCATCTGGAACTCCTTTCAGGCAAAAAGCTAAATGACCTGGCTGAAGACAAACCTAGAGCTCTCAGAGACACATCTTTAGTATCAAATTTTTTAAAAATATGCTTAAGTCATTTAGGTTGCAGAAGGATCATTTCCACTAAACAACACACCATACGAGGTCAACCAGACGAATGAATTTGCTAAAAGTATGATTTCAGAGTATTTAGTGGGAGAGGTGGAAAACTGGAGAGAGAAGAAGCAGCTTCTCAAGGTAGTTGGTACATTGTTTAATTCATGTGTAATAAAACAAAGGACCATCATAAAGTACAAGTAGGTAGAGTCTGTTTTTTAATTAAAAAAAAATAAAAGCAGACATTATATACCACTTGGTGATTAGCAACAATTGCATTATTAGAGTTACTCAATGAAACCTAATGGAATCTTACAGAAATTATCAAAAGTTGTAGAAAAAATTTTATACAGTGCCTTCCTTTATTGCTCAAATTAAATTTGCAGCAAAAGGCAATAATCAATGTTGCAATATCAGAAATTGGGAATATCAAGCACTGCTTACTTTCTGTGAGCCTAGAAAAAAGACAGGGGAGAAGCCAAGGAAAGGATTCTGCTCAGTATCTCCCTGGGTCAGGGCTGTTTTCCCAGCACTAAGTACTGCCGGTTGAGAATGAAGGATTTTATATTTAATGCTTGTTTATATTTTCACTGTGCTTTGCCTCCACTGATTTTTTTTTCCCAAAAGATCACTCAGAGAAGATGTTCTATACTCAGGGTTTTAACCAAGCCTCCTCCAAGCTCCCAATCCATCAGGGAACATACTTAACTCCAGAAGTTGAGCTACTGTCATCTATTCCATACAATCTGACTATTTTAGCTTCCATTACAGTTCTATCATATTGGGAATAGAATAATTATTATCTGATATCAGACCTAAATGTGACCTGTGAGATCATATCACCAGGGCTAGAAAATGGGCCTGGCAGGTTAACTCGGCAGGTGGATGGGAGTTACTTGGGCTGAATTGGAATGCTGACCATTACATTACAACACACATTCTAGTTACCAGCTGGGCCTGTAAAGACATATACATTCATAACCTCTGACCTTTCCCAAGAGTTATAAGGTGACTAAATTGAATTTGGATGCCTAAATATGGAGTGGAGAGATGAGAGAAAACTTACTAAGTCCATTAACCATTAGAAATGAATTGCCACAGAAGACCATCCATGGTAGATTGCCAAAATGGTCCCAATTCTTTACGTGCCCTACATCGCATGGCTTTCCTTGTAACATTTTTGCTCTTGCACATTGACTTTGGACTTGGCTAGGTAACTTACTTTGGCCAATGTACATCTTTTAAAATAATTATGACAGGACTATTTATCTGCTCCCGACATATATTTTGACACCATTCTTCAACAGGGCTTGTGTTGTGAAGTGACTTTATGCTGAGCTGTACTGATTCTGGTTCTCTTGAGAAAAACAACACATAGGTTGATTCAGCTGTGCAGTCACTTCTTTTATTATTTCTTTATGTTCTTACCAGATCTGGGAATGCCATCTGTTTGAAGATTTTTTTCTTTTTCTTCAAATCCCTAAAGAATAGGCGGTCCACTTCTCTCCCCATTCTTTTTTTACTTCCTATCCACACCAGTATGAGTTTACTGAATGTGTTTTTTCAATATTTGAGAGTCAAATAGAGACATATATACATTCATAATTTTAGAATTTACATTCTACTTTTTCAGTTCATTATAAATAGATGACAGCCCTGACCCAAGTAGATGACACTGATACCTCCCATAGTATCTTAATAAAACCCTAACGACTGGAGCTTTAATTTGCTAGGTGACAAAAATGGTAGTTTTGAATATCACAGGACATCAATATTTGATGATTTTCCAGATGACAGACGACTTTCACTTGTGGTTTTAATTCATTCCTGAAGTTGTTTCTCACTCAGTACAAGGTTTTCACATCACTGAGCCAATGTGAAAGTTCCCATACATTTCTTACCAGCTTTGTGAGACACATGTTTTGGTTCATCCCTACAGAATATTCAAGCATGCTTACTTGGGCAAACTACATAATAGGAACATTCCAAATTTGTACCCTTTGGCTTTACTGATGTGTGTTTATTATCAGTTATGGCCCAAAGTGCTATCACCATATAGCACAGATTTAGGAAGTTTTTGATATTCATGATTAAGAGAACAGGTGAATCATTACGATGAAAGGTCTATTCTTTCTTATCGGTTCACAGATCTGCTTTGATATGAAGCTGGCCTCCAATGAAGACAGACAAACTCGCTAGTGGATTCAACCAACAGACTGATCTTCAGTGTAGACCCAAACACCAGAATGGCTAAATACCAGAATTGATCCGGTATCTTTCAAGATATGCCCATTGGCCATTTTCCCCCTGGGTATGTTATTTCCACTGGGGCCTCTCTGGAACCAAAACGATATCTAGTTATCAATGGATTCAGTGAGGAAACATCTATTGAGCTCTTAATATCTCTCAGACCCTGTGCAGACCTGGGGGATACAGAAAAAAGTAAGACCTGGACCCTGATTTCAAGAAATTCTCACTCTTATTAGAATAAGTTGACATTTTCCTGAAACTGTATCTCACCACTTTCTGCTGTTCATGTAAACTCTAGAAGAATCAGCAGATGAATAATCTTTCCTTCTTCTGTTTCATGTTTTATTTATAATATATAGCAATTTTGATCAAACCTCTTCCTTGCCACATATAACACTTTTCACTGTCAAATAAAATCTTTCATTAAAAAAATATTACCATAGTACTCTGTATTTTATACTTTGGAGAAAAATCTAGTCATAGACCACACAGTTCAAGAAGCACTTTTGAATTATTATTATTATTCTAAGTAAAGACTTTCCATTCTAACACCTCCAGCCTTTTCCTTTCAGCTTAGGAACTGTCAGCCACTCTTACTTCCCTTTTCATCATCTCTCCCAGTGTTCATGCCCCAATTTCCACTGCAGTTCCTATTCTTCCAAACCTCGTAATATGTAAAACTCATCATTCAGGAAACTGAATGACCTTGGGGAACCTCTGGTCATTATAACATCTAAAGAAACGAAATCAATATATCCTTCATTTTCAAACTACTTGGTAACATTGGAATCCAACATAATATGCTATTAACATTAACGTTAATTTTTTTGTTATTATTGTCACCATAATTAAGATGGTACCAAAAGTATAATATGTTATGGAGCTATAGATACTAGATCCATTTCTAATAATAAATTTTCCTTCCAGTTCTAACATGAAAACAGATAAGAAAATTTGCTTGGTGAATGAGATAAATTCTATATTGCTTATCATATAAGAGTATCTGAATACTTAGCTGGAGATGGTCATATTTAATTCTTTGGACCTTCCTTTCATTCCTTCATCTGGATTTGTGTGCAACAAAATGCTCTGCGTTTCTCCAAATGTATGCCTCCAACCTGCTCCCTCGGGGCCTTGCAAAAGCTCCAGGTTGTGGGTTCAGGACTTACTTGCTGCTAAGACAGCGCCTCAGCGAGTAGGAGGCCCCTCCACCGCAGGTGCGTGAGCACTCACTCCACGGGCCCCAGGCGTCCCACAGGCCGTCCCGGTCCTCCTCAGAGCGTGCGGTCCTGGAGCTCTGTGAGGAACGAGAGGATGGTCAGTATGAGTCCTCAGTGAACGGGGAAACGTGCGCCCTAAAGCGTGGGTGGTCTGTGTGTCTGTACATGCTGGCCTTGCTGAGGATGAAGATGGGCTCAGATTCTCAGATTCTTTCCAATTTAACACTGTGCATATGTTTAGGGAGAGGGATATTTGAGTTCAAGGACCCTGGGCTGTGACTGAAAAGGGCAAGGGACTGCATTTATGGGAGTGAACAGAAAAAGGTGGCCAGAAATAAGAATCTGGGTCAGAGGAAGATAGATTGCACTGAAGTCACAGTTTTGCCCAGGGTTCATGAGTCTACGCTTGTTGCTTTGTGAAGAGAGAAGCTGCACTCAGAGATGTTTCTGCTCTGAGAAGACTGACATGTGCATACCAGCACTGCTTTCCAAAATTTAACGTTTTATACAACTGACTTTTCTTTAAATGAAGCAGCATCATTCCTAGTATTCAGATGTGTTAATGAGAATAATTGCATGAAGTAACTTCAGTAATGCAAGGATTGGCTCCAGACAGACAGATTTGCTTGTTATTGACAGACTCCCTAGTGAAATCTGCATTTACTGTAAGGAAAATTGTTATGTGTAGGTCTCCGTGTAGTGCTTCACATTTCTTAGAAGAGTTAAAGAGAAAATTTGTGCCAGTTACATAATAGAATAATAATAATAGTTAATAGAACAGGTTCTGAAGTTAGAAACTGCCTGGGTGGGCTTCCCTGGTGGCACAGTGGTTGAGAGTCCGCCTGCCGATGCAGGGGATGCGGGTCCGTGTCCTGGTCCGGGAAGATCCCACATGCTGTGGAGCAGCTAGGCCTGTGAGCCATGGCCACTGGGCCTGCGCATCCGGAGCCTGTGCTCCGCAACGGGAGAGACCACAACAGTGAGAGGCCCGTGTACCGCAAAAAAAAAAAAAAAAAAAAAAAAAAGAAACTGCCTGGGTTTGGATATGGATTGTTTTTTAAGTAATTATATGTCCTTGTACAAGTAACTTACCACCTCTTTACACTTCAGTTTCCCTTTCTACAAGATGGGGATAACATTATAACCATGACACTACATCCACGTGTGTGCGTGCACACCCACACACACACTGTAGAAAGACTAGTTATACAAACTAAACTTAGGACTAGTTTCAGAGTAAATCACAAATAAATATTACCTATAATTATTATGTTATTATAAATTGAGAATGTGTCACATATGTATGTTCACAGTTGTATTAGTCTGCTCATGTTGCCGTAACAAAATACCAGCCTGGGTGTTTTAAAAAATAAAAATTAATTTTTCCACAGTTCTGGAGTCAAAGTCCGAGACCAGGATGCCAGCATGGTTGGCTCCCAGTAAAGACTTTCCCTTTGGGTTGCAGATGGCTTCTTTGTCACTATGTGGTCACATGACCTCCACTTTATGTAAGAGCAAGCTCACTGGTGTCTCTTGTTAGAAGGGCACTAATCTCATCATAAGGGCCCCACCCTCACCACCTCATCTAACCCTAATTATCTCCTAAAGGCTCCATCTTCAAATAACATCACATTGGGCAGGAGGGCTTCAACATAGGAATTTGGGGGGGATATAACTCAGCCCATGGCAAGAGTTCTACAAGTAGCTAGTGTAAACTGTGGCCAAGTTACTTTACTGAATAAACCAAGTGACACCCATATAGTAAAGGTGGTATCACTTCATGTCAATAGCATACACATGACAAATGTTAAAATTTCAAAACTATTTATATTTGGAAAAAGCAAACTGTAAAGAAAATGTGCATGATAGGCAATATGACAGTTCATCTTCAGTTTTTTTCTCTAAGGAGAGAGCATAGGCAGTGTATAATACTGGAAGAGCATGGAATACAGAGGCGGCAGGAGGGTAACCTCTTATAAAGCATTGTGAGAACTTGAGATGATGCAAGTAAAATGACCAGCATATAGTAGGCTCCATAAATGGTAGCTCTTAAAGACTTTCTCACGCCCTATCTAGTTTTACTCAAGGCTATATCATCCAATTAGGAGGAGCTCCTGAAAAAGAAAAGCACATTGTTTCACCCCTAGAAAACTATTTATTTTGCAGTAATGGGATTCCTTATAAATATGTTGCTATGGGGCTCATTTGTCAAATTGACTACTCCTTGGAACTTTTACTGCCGGTATAAATGGAGCCACAAACCTGGCTTTAGAGTATTATATCAAGGATTGTCTAGCTGGTGCATGCTATATTTAGAGTCCTAAATCATTTGAAATGAGCAGTAGGATAGATAGTGGTTAGAAGTAGGGACTACAGACGTACTCAGCCTGGAGTGGAATATTGGCTCCAGAGCCTCCCAGCTGGGATGTTCTCGTGCTTCACTTTTCTTATCATAGAATGGAGATAATAAAACTATCTACATCACTGAGACATTGTGAGGATTAAAATAGTTAATATATAAAAAGCACATAAGACAGAAATAATCCAAATGTCCGTGGGGGGATGAATGGATAAACAAAATACGCTATAGTCATACAATGGAATATCATTCAGCCTTAAAAAGAAAGGAAATTCTGACACATGCTACAACATGGGTAAACCGAGGACATTATGCTAAGTGAAGTAAGCTAGATACAAAAGGATGAATATTATATGATTTCACTTACAGGAGGTACCTAGAGTAGTCAAATTCATAAAGACACAAAGTCGAATGGTGGTTGCTAGGGGTTGGAGGGAGGGGGGAATGGGGAGTTATTGTTTAATGGATACAGAATTTCAATTTGGTAAGAAGAAAATAATTCTGGAGATCGACGGTGGTGATGGCCGCATAACAATGTGAATGTATTTACTGCCACTGAACTGTACACTTAAAAATGAGTAAGACAGTATATTTTATGTTTTATATACTATGCCACAATGAAAACAAATACATATGCACGCTTTAAAAAGCTCATAGGGCCTAAATAATAAATACTATGTAAGCATTTGAAGCTATTATTAACATTATTATTTAATATTACTTATTAGCATCATGGGTAGCAGTGCTTTTTTTTTTTTCTGCTGAGCTTAGTTGAAACACTGCACTATGTAAGGTTCATCTGTCTTAAAACCCTGACTTTCCCACAGCAGAACCTTCCAGTCTCCTGCCACATGACACTGACGTGGTGATATGACCTGCCAGGAGCTTGAGGTTCCTATAAAATGCAGCACTGAATAGGAAACAGAAACACATTGGTTACCCCCAAACTTGTCCTTTCTAAAGGAAGTATTTACTGAGCTCCAAAGCCTGGTTTTTAGGGTTAATAAAGCCGATCTCTAATCACAGCAATACGGGGTATTCTGTTTCCAAGCTTAATAGGGTAGTGAGGGAGGAAAGACCCTTTGCCATTTAAATATTCATACCGAGTCTCTTGCTCCCCCAGTAAATTCATTCCTCAGGTTTTTAAAAAGTTTATTGTGTACCTCCTGGCTCCCGTTTTGTTTGCTCTGTGTGACTGGAAGATGGTTCTGTTGAGAGAGTATTTGCCTGATGCAGTAATTATTTCCGTGACACACATGCATTGTACAATGCAATTTCCCTTATTTTATTAAAATTCAGTCTGACTGAGATGAAAACCAGCAACACAAATGCTAGCCTGCATGAAGTAATTAAACTAAGCGAGATGAGTGATTACAAATTATGATACTATCCAATTACTACAACTGAAAAAAGAATTCCACGTGCAGCATTCACATGTGAACTCTACTCCCATGTGAGGTAAGAACACCAGAATGCCAAATCCTGCAGCAGTTTCTCTCTGGCAGCTCTCTGGATAAGATATTTAGGAAATAATGTATGGCTGAGATTTGGTTTTTCTAGAGAAGCAAATTGTTTCAAACTCTGTGCTAAAGTTGCTTGATATTTTTCATGTGCCATGTCTGGAGAGGCACTAAAATGGCTCTAAGGTGAGGGTTCATTGACTAAACATCTTACCTCATCACCAGTTACAAGTTTCCACACAACTAGACGTACTAGGTGCCCACATTTCCCTGAAGGACACTGCACACTAGCCCAGAAGAAAGTCATGGACCTATTCCTTAAACTGGAACGAACTCCAACTTTTCTTTTAACCAGCGGAATAAACATAATTCATTTTAACTGAATTCATGTTTAATGTTAGAGAAAGTAATTTTCCTCCTCTTTAACTGTGCCAGATTTTTACATCTATAACCAGAAATGACATTTCAGCAATGCCTTGCAGGGCATTTGCTTATTACACTTGTTAAGAGGGCCTTCATTATAAATAACTTTCATACTTAAGTGCAGGTGGGACTCATGTTTATTACTCTCTTATTGTGGAATGTGCATTCCACTTCACTTCAAAGTAGCATTTCTTAAAAAGTGTAAACTTTGAATTGCATGTAGGAAGAAAAACTGAAGCAGAAGAAAACAGGAATAGATAATGAGTTGCCTAGAGGCAATGCTGCTTGCTTCTGAAACCAAAATTCTAAGCTTTCCCATTACATCCCCACCAATGTTTCTTGATTTGATTTCCATCACATAAACCTAATATTTTAATGTCAATATCTCAGAAACAAGGTCATGAATGTTATAAAAACACAGTGATCAAGAGATTATTCCTGACCACTGCTAGAAATTTCAGCAACAGTGTCAGGTGAGACGATGGTCTTTAGCTACTAATTGACAGAGGACAAAAGTGCAACCATTAAATTCTGTATGTAAGCCAAGATTCCACCAATAGGAGGTTTATCAGAAAAGGTCAAAACTGCATCTGATGTTGAACTTGAGGGGAAAGCCCATTTTAAATTTCCTTCTTAGTATAGCACTTACTTTTTTCTATAGTCACTGGCTGGGTTAGAATGGATAACTGGCACCTCCTCTGAGTTGACATTTCAGAAATCTAGCGAACACTGAGAGGAGAAAGGCCTGAGTCTTGGTTCTACAATCCTACGAAAATCAAATACTTCCCATGAGTTATTCAGTTTAGAAAAAGCCTAGCTATTTCTAGATCTTTGGTGCCACATGATGACCTTTGAATATAGCACTGATGATGACTCGTACATCAACTACAGTTGACTCTTTAACACTTGGGGGTGAAGGGTGCTGACCCGCACTCAATTGAAAATCTAGGGTAACTTATGGCCGGCCCTCTCTACCCACAGTTCCTCCATATCCACAGGCCATGTAGAGCTACAGTCTTTACTATTGAAAAAATCTGATATAAGTGGAGCCACGCACTTCAAACCTGAGTTGTTTATGGGTCAACTGTAGTTTCGTTTTAGAAAATTCAGCCATCAACTTCTCAGTTTCCATCCACCCTTGTTCCTGGTCAGTTACGTGACTCTAAGCCCCAGTCCATGCCAACTGCCTGGAATATAGACTGTGGCCGACATCACTGTATACCTCCTAGGAATATTCGAAGATGAGAAGAGCTTCTCTAAATCCATCAACCTCAGAATGGTGTCATTTTCTCGCTATTACTGCTTTGTCTAAACGTGGTTTTCATCTGATCATTTTGTGGTTAATTTCAGAGGCAATTGCAGCAGCCAAGTCTCAGGTGAACAGCTTTAAGCCTGGCAGCTACAAGTAGTTAACACAGAGTAATCACACGAAGCTATTGTTTCCCTGCACCTCGCAGCCCAATAGACACTTAACCTCAGAATGACCTCCTATGTACCTCCTTAGCCAGAACCCTCTTCCACTGGAACCTGAAGAGGTTATCAAAGACTTAGGAAAGATGCTGTAGGACAAAGCACAAATTAGCAATAAGAAGACGGAACTATATCTACTCGGAGATACATACACAGAGTACCTGGAAAATATTTTTTCCAAATGTTGTAACAAGAGGTCAAGTTATACAGAACAAAATGAAAACAAAAGTAGGTTCTGAGGAAATGGATGACAGGTTTTTGTAGAATTGAAGTCTTATAGCAAATGAAGGTATCTTATAAGCAAAGTGTTTTTCAGACATCAACAGATCCTCAAAAGTAGGAAAATGGGTAATGGGATGAATGGAAGAGCGGTTCTTACTCTTTCAAAATCAGCAAGGAGGTTTTCCTCTTCTCCCAGACAGACAGCATTTAGCTTAAGCCATCTGGACCTGTGTATGTGACTGTACTAAATGGATGTTACACACCTCGAAATTAAAAAGGGGGGGAGCAACTCCTCCAGCGATGAGAGAACCATTTTTCCTGTGGTGTGCCCATGCAATGTGGAGAAATCTATACACAGGAACATCCCATCTGTGTACCAAGTTTTGGAAACGAATTTGCAGACTTCATTTTTAGCTTCCCTACATCAGGTCCCTATAAATCTTACCTAATCCTTGGCTTCTTTAAGAACTTGGAATACGGGTTCTGCCGCCAACTGTACATGGTAGGAGTTGTGATGCTCTGCTCCTGAGAGCTTACAGGTGTTAAGCAGTAACTGGGCTCTTGTAAAACTCCATTAGCTTTTTGATGTACTTTCTTAAAGAGCAGGGTGTGTGGATGGATACTGAGGCATGCGCCTTCCCAGATACTTGCTGCTGGCTTTGCTGAGGAAATTTGGATCATCTGGTTCTTATCACAGCTGCACTGCTGGGGTATATGATGAGCTGACAGTGACACAGTGCACAGTCTTTCAGAGGCCACTACGTGAAGCCTGTCCCTTGCTACTGAGGAGAAAAGTCAGTTCTGTAACAGGGTGGAAAAGCTATCTAGGCCACAGCAGGACTTTTGGGTACTCTTCTCCTTTTCCTATTGCTGTGTCCATGCATGCACACAGAGGTGCCCCTTTCACATTGCTGTAAGGGCACCTAGCTGCACCTAAACCTAGGAGGTGGGTGGTGAGGGGAAAATGCTGGGATTGATTAAGTACCTATGTGCCAGGAAGTATGCTAGAATTTACATGGGTGATCGTATTTAATCCTCAAGATGAGCCACGTCAGGTAGGAGAAGTTCTTCCTATTTTACCAGTAAGAAAATTGAGGCTCAGAGAGGTTGAACACCTTGCATCAAGGTACAGGAGAAAGAGCACAGGCTTGGCGGTGGGACAGACCTTCCTAGACATATGTTAGTAAACTTGACGAGAGCCCTTTTTCAGATCTCTTTGAGCCTGGGTTTCACCATCTGTGAAATGGGGATATTTATGCTTCTTTTCCTGGGGTGATGGTGAAGATTAACTAGAAAATCATATGTAAGGTGCCTAGCGTAGTTTCTAGCAGGTTGGTGTTAATTATTTCATCTCTCCACTCAGGTCACAAACATTTGTCCCCCTGCCCCACTCCCCTCTCCCCTTGCCAAATCACACAGCTAGTACCTGGTGGGACCACGTTGGTTTTTGTTTTTTGTGTTTTTTTTAACATCTTTATTGGAGTACAATTGCTTTAGAGTGTTGTGTTAGTTTCTGCTGTATAACAAAATGAATCAGCTATATGCATACGTATATCCCTATATCCCCTCACTCTTGCATCTCCCTCCCACCCTCCTTATCTCACCCCTCTAGGTGGTCGCAAAGCACCGAGCTAATCTCCCTGTGCCATGCAGCTGCTTCCCACTAGCTATCTACCTTACGTTTGGTAGTGTATATATGTCCATGCCACTCTCTCACTTCGTCCCAGCTTACACTTACCCCTCCATGTCCTCAAGTCCATTCTCTACGTCTGCATCTTTATTCCTGTCCTGCCCCTAGGTTCATCAGAACCAATTTTTGTTTTGAGATTCCATATATATGTGTTAGCATATGGTATTTGTTTCTCTTTTTCTGACTTATTTCACTCTGTATGACAGACTCTAGGTTCATCCACCTCACTACAAATAACAACTTCGTTTCTTTTTATGGCTGAGTAATATTCCATTGTATAAATGTGCCACATCTTCTTTAACCATTCATCTGTCAATGGACACTTAGGTTGCTTCCATGTCCTGGCTATTGTCAATAGGGCTGCAATGAACGTTGTGGTACATGACTCTTTTTGAACTATGGTTTTCTCAGGGTATATGCCCAGTAGTGGGATTGCTGGGTCGTATGGTAGTTCTATTTGTAGTTTAAGGAACCTCCATACTGTTCTCCATAGTGGCTGTACCAATTTACATTCCCACCAACAGTGCAAGAGGGTTCCCTTTTCTCCACACCCTTTCCAGCATTTATTGTTTGTAGATTTTTTGATGATGGCCATCCAGACTGGTATGAGGTGATGCCTCATTGTAGTTTTCATTTGCATTTCTCTAATGATCAGTGATGTTGAGCAACCTTTCATTAGTTGGTTGGCAATCTGTATATCTTCTTTGGAGAAATGTCTATTTAGGTTTTCTGCCCAGTTTTGGATTGGGTTGTTTGTTTTTTTGATATTGAGCTGCATGAGCTGCCTGTAAATTTTGTAGATTAATCCTTTGTCAGTTGCTTCATTTGCAAATATTTTCTCCCATTCTGAGGGTTCTCTTTCTGTCTTGTTTATGGTTTCCTTTGCTGTGCAAAAGCTTCTAAGTTTCACTAGGTCCCATTTATTTTTGTTTTTATTTCCATTACTCTAGGAGGTGGGTCAAAAAGGATCTTGCTGGGCTTCCCTGGTGGCGCAGTGTTTGAGAGTCTGCCTGCCGATGCAGGGGACACGGGTTCGTGCACCGGTCTGGGAAGATCCCACATGCCGCGGAGCGGCTGAGCCCATGAGCCATGGCCGCTGAGCCTGCGCGTCCGGAGCCTGTGCTCCGCGACGGGAGAGGCCACAACAGTGAGAGCCCCATGTAACGCAAAGAAAAAAAAAAAAAGGATCTTGCTGTGATTTATGTCACAGAGTGTTCTGCCTATGTTTTCCTCTAAGAGTTTTATAGTGTCTGGCCTTACATGTAGGTCTTTAATCCATTTTGAGTTTATTTTTGTAAATGGTGTTAGGGAGTGGTCTAACTTCATTATTTTACACGTAGCTGTCCAGTTTTCCCAGCAGCACTTATTGAAGAGGCTGTCTTTTCTCCACTGTATATTCTTGCCTCCTTTATCAAAGATAAGGTGATGGAGTCAAGATGGTGTATGAGGAGGATGTGGAATTCGTATCTCCCCACAACAAAGGCACCTACCAGGCACCAGTGGGGGACCATGCACACCTAAGGGGATGGGAGGAACCCCAAGAGACCGGTGATCTCTCCTTTTGGCTTGTTGCCCCCCACCCTTTTTTTTTCTTTTTTGTTGTGGTTTTATTTTACCTTGTTGCAGTTGTTTCAATTATAGCTTTATTTTTCTAATTTTATTTTTTATTCTTTGATATTGTACTGCTCCTTTTTTCTCTTTCTTTCTTTTTTTTTTTTTTTTTATATAACCATGAAGATTGTGGGATCTTGGTTCCCAGGCCAGAGGTCAGGCCCCAGCTCCTGTGCTGGGAGCTCGGAGTCCAAACCACTGGACTAACAGAGAACCTCAGACCCCAGGGAATATCAATTGGAGTGAGGCCTCCCGGAGGGCCTCATCTCAGCACCAAGATCCAGCTCTATCCAACTGCCTGCAAACTCCAGGGCTGTACGTCTCAGGCCAAACAACCAGTAAGACAGGAATACAGCACCACCCATCAAAAAAATGAAACATCAAAAAAATATGTTACAGATGAAGGAGCAAGGAAAAAACCTACAAGACCAAATAAATGAAGACAAAATAGCCAAACTACCTGAAAAAGAATTCAGAGTAATGACAGTAAAGATGATCCAGAATCTCAGAAACAGAATGGAGGAAATACAAGAAACATTTAACAAGGACCTAGAAGAACTAAAGAGCAAACAAACAGTGATGAGCAACACAATAACTGAAATTAAAAATACTCTAGAAGGAATCAATAACAGAATAACTGAGGCAGAAGAACGGGTAAGTGAGCTGGAAGATAAAATGGTGGAAATAACTGCCAGGGAGCACAATAAAGAAAAAGAATGAAAAGAATTGAGGACAGACTCAGAGACCTCTGGGAGGGCATTAAACTCACCAACATTCGAATTATAGGGGTTCCAGAAGAAGAAGAGAAAAAGAAAGGGTCTGAGAAAATATTTGAAGAGATTACAGTCAAAAACTTCCCTAATATGGGAAAGGAAATAGTCAATCAAGTCCTGGAAGCACAGAGAGTCCCATACAGGATAAGCTCAAAGAGAAATACACCAAGACACATATTAATCAAACTATCAAAAATTAAATACAAAGAAAAAAAATTAAAAGCAGCAAGGGAAAAGCAACAAATAACATACAAGGGAATCCCCATAAGGTTAACAGCTGATCTTTCAGCAGAAACTCTGCAAGCCAGAAGGGAGTGGCAGGACATATTTAAAGTGATGAAGGAGAAAAACCTGCAAACAATATTACTCTACCCAGCAAGGATCTCATTCAGATTCGATGGAGAAATTAAAGCCTTTACAGATAAGCAAAAGTTAAGAGAATTCAGCACCACCAAACCAGCTCTACAACAAATGCTAAAGGAACTTCTCTAGGCAGGAAACACAAGAGAAGGAAAAGACCTACAAAAACAAACCCAAAACAATTAAGAAAATGGTAATAGGAACATATATATTGATAATTACCTTAAATGTAAATGGATTAAATGCTCCAACCAAAAGACATAGACTGGCTGAATGGATACAAAAACAAGACCTGTACATATGTTATCTACAAGAGACCCACCTCAGACCTAGAGACACATCCAGACTGAAAGTGAGGGGATGGAAAAAGATATCCCATGCAAATGGAAATCAAAAGAAAGCTGGAGTAGCAATTCTCATATCAGACAAAATAGACTTTAAAATAAAGACTATTACAAGAGACAAAGAAGGACACTACATAATGATCAAGGAATCAATCCAGAAAGAAGATATAACAATTGTAAATATTTATGCACCCAACGTAGGAGCACCTCAATACATAAGGCAAATGCTAATAGCCATAAAAGGGGAAATTGACAGTAACACAATCATAGTAGGGGACTTTAACACCCCACTTTCACCAAGGGACCAGGTTTTATGCTCATAATCCGACCATCTTTTGTGCTGCCTGGCTTCCAATTTTGACCTTCCTTTCCATTTTAGACAGAATTTTATCAGTACACAATTTTTTTAAATAGAATGACAAATACTAATGTTGTTGCTTTTCTTGTGAAAAATGATTTTGTCCTCAGCATCCTTTCTCAATCTAGGAATAACAACTTGGAGATGGAATTAAGACAGCTTCATTACTTTTTAGGAAATGAAAGCCTGCCTCTGCTCCATGTGAAATGCTTCAGGAAGATTTTCATTTCAGAACGAGGGTAACTTGATTTGTTTGTATCCCATCCAAGGCCCAGGCTGGATTACATCTCATCTCGGAAACTGCTGAGAAACCTCTGGGCATTCTGGAAGGCTCAACCAGACACAATTTCACAGCCAGCTGAATTCAAATCAATAATTGCTGATATGAGCAAAGATTAGTATTCAGGATATTTGTGACTGGTCATGGAGTATTTTGAGCCAGTTTATCTCAAGGAAAGGCCTAGTAAAATATTCTATCACTGTCAGTTTCTACTACTTTAAAAGCATAGACTTCACACATAGAAAGACTCTGCTTTGTTGTAATGCTGATAGAATATTAACATAAATACTACTATACATTTTTCTGAGAGAGATTTCAAACAAGTTTGGATGAAAATCTATATATATATGTATATTTATGTGTATACATATACATATATGTATGTATATACACATATACATATGTGAGTGTATATATGTGTTTGTGTGTGTGTGTGTGTGTGTGTGTGTATAAATCTTCCAGACACACTCTCTGAGAGAGTCTGGAAGATTTAAAGAGATTTTCTACTAGAAAGAGCCTGTCAGTCTGGTTTTCTTTTTTCCACTGTAATAATTTTCTTTTTAATAACAACTGTAGCAGCCAAACTCCTAAACCTAGGGGCCGCTCAATTAGGAATAGAAGGCTGAAACTGGTAATTCCATTTCTTTTACAAAACAAAATTGGACAATAGGAGAATTGTATGCTGTAGAAACTGCAGTCATTTAAAAAAAATCATCTATTCCCATGTTTGCACTGACCGTCATTACTTCCATGGCCTTTGCACTGTATGGATAGTTTGAAGACATTCTTCTATTTCTCCTCAAATGTGAAACTTAAGCCATTTACCTGGAGTTCTAAAACTGAAGCTCGTCTTCCTGGTTGCTGTTTTTTTCTAAGAAAGAAAAAATCTCCAGTGCAAAATAATCTATAAGCCAAGCACCAAGGAAAACAGTGACGAGTCATCTCCTGGGACGTCCACACCCCTCCACTCCCCAAAACAGGCATATCTGAAAAACCCCCTCAAGTGAAATTCCTTCTTCTGCTCTTTTTGTGAATTCCTGACTTCCTGGTGAGCCAGTTAGAAGTTTCAGTTTCCGTTTCCATCTCATCTAACCCGAGCTCTGTCCAAACTGCAACTCCCATCAGCCATACTTTCTGCAGCACAGGCAAATTTTGCTGCAATGCATTTACAAAACATCTGTAGAACTAATGAAACATCAGAGGCTCTGGAAAGCACATGTTGGGGTTTGGAATCAATGGAGAAAGAATTCCTGACAGAGGAAACACTCACTTTGTGATTCCCTGAGAAAACTGGAAAGTTAATAGATTAATATGGCTTAGAGTCTGCTGAACAAAACCCCCAAACTGCAATTGATAATAGAGAAGCAGAAGAAATGACTTTCACTTCACGCCACAATCAAGCCTTTGGTTTTAGAAGAACTTTCCTAACTCTTCTTTGGTTGACCATGGTGCCATCTGAGCCAAGAAAGAAAATTTGCTGAAATGGTTCTGAATGAACTTCCAGAGGACTTTGGGTGTGTAATTTACGCTCCTTTCCGACGCTCATGATCGGGTCCTTTCTCTCTCAAGTGCCATTCAGATACTGCGGGATGAATGTTTGGAATCGAAATCTAAAACATTCTCTCTGACGCAATATTATATTTTCTTTTTTCCTATATTCTTTTTTCTACTTTTGCGCACATTAAATTCCCTTTACCCAGAAAAAGTATTAGAATGATAAGCGCTTACCTCAATATTTTAATTTGCAATTATTTGATGTTGCATCCATGCATTATCAATTTGCAAGGCTACATGAAACCAAAAACAAGACTTTGTAGCTCTTTAGGGTGATCATTTTACATAACAATGATCTTCCCAGTTAGACTGTAAACTTGCTGAAGGCAGGAATTATGCTTTCTATTTTTGAACTACCTACTGTTGGCACTGCAATAATTCCTATGCATGCCTTTTAGAAGAAAATGTAATAGATGTGGACAAATATTTAAGAGAGGGTGAAAGGCTTCGGAAGTATGTTTTGTTCTAAATCTTAGATTACTCAGTTACTTGTCATCTGTTTCTTAAAAACGTACATAGGATATGCAATAAGCACAGGAGTGGGGGTGGGGAGGGGGGAGAGAGGGGGAAGAGAGAGAGAGAGAGAGAAATATCTAGTTACTTAAAATTTCCAAGTGGTCTCAAGTTCTAGGACTTTATTATTTTCTTCAGTTCAAATGCATACCACCACCCACCCTCCTCCACACTAGGAGATAAATTTTGTCAACACACTGCACCTATGACTCAGATCCATTTTTTTTTTTTTTGCGGTACGCGGGCCTCTCACTGCTGTGGCCTCTCCCGTTGCGGAGCACAGGCTCTGGACGCGCAGGCACAGCGGCCATGGCTCACGGGCCCAGCTGCTCCGCGGCACGTGGGATCCTCCCGGACCGGGGCACGAAGCCGCGTCCCCCGCCTCGGCAGGCGGACTCTCAACCACTGCGCCACCAGGGAAGCCCTCAGATCCATTTTTAAAAGCAACAGCTCTCTCAATTACCATATCTCTGTATCTTCAACAGATAACATTCCCTCTAGTTTTAACCTGTAACTGTAGCTATAGGTAGCAGTTTGAATAACTGGAACAGGTTCACGAGTTTTGCAGGATGGCAGTAAATCATTTTGAGGGTCTACTTATGGTCCTGATGATCCTCTTCCATCATTAAGGTAAAGCAAACCAACCCGGCGTCCCAGCAATCCAGAAGCACCATAATTGCTTAATGTACATTGACGCCAATCATCAGATTTCCTTCGCATCTATACCTGATGCGATGTGTTGACGACACTCAACGTGGGCCGGGAAGCCTTGTAAGCAACGCATAGGCGGTAACCAGCAAGTTAACTTGCCGCTTTGAAATGACTGTCTCCCATCCACGTGTACCAATTTCAACAGCTCCCTATTCGGTTCTCAGCGTCTCCCAGTAGGTATCAGCAGAGCTCACTACCGCATAGCCCTCTGCCTCTTGGCTTATGGAAGAACCTGTTGCTTTCTCGTGGATCTTAAGTTCTAATCCCGCACGCTTATGTTTCCTTTATAATCTACTGAGGAAGTGAGATAAACAACAACAACAAAGTATCTGACTGCTCAACATTCTCTGCATTTAATCAGATACCAAGTCTCATCACTTCCACTTCTGAAATGTCTCTCTTCCACTCCCACCCTCCCCAATCCCTACTTTCACTGCCTTAATTCGGGTTCCAGCATCTCATGCCTGGCACTCTGCAGTAGGCTTCCCATCTGATTTTTTGCCCTCAGCCTCTCCACCCACCAGTCTGTCCTCCACACTGCTGCCAGTTATCTTTCTAGAATGCAGAGCTAAAGTTCACTCCCTAAGGGGCTTCTGGGGTTCCACTACCTGCCTAGAGCTGGTGGCATCAAGTATTAGATTTCAGATGGGCTGTGAGGACTCAGAAACTGAATGCAACATCTTTGGTGTATGTGTGTCATTATTAAGCTTCTGGCAAGAGGATTTATAGCTTTCATCACGTTCTCCAAAAAAGGTTAAGAACCACCGAGTATAAGATAAAGTCCAAATTAGAGTGGCATACAGCACCCTTCCGAACTTGACCCTAAATCAACGTTCTAGACTCATTTCTGTCGCTCCTGGTCACTCAGGTCCTCGACACTCCAGTGACAGGGCGCTGCTGCTCAGTCAGACAAGCTGCTTGGGCACCTCTGATACTCTGTTCATGAGCCTACTGTTGCCTAGATTGCCTTCCTCTCCGTGTTCCTTGCATCCTTTTCTTTCTTCGACTTGTATACTTCTGCTCCTGCAGCTCCCACGCCATCTTCTAGTGCAATGTTCTCTAATCTCCAGGTAAAATCAATCACTGCCTCTCCTGTATGCTCTGAACATATTGCTAGGACTTGAGACGCATGGCTATTTTAGCATTTGTCAGCCACTGTACTGTAGTTACTTATTTATACATCTATCCCAAAGAATGGACAGTGTGTTTCTTAAGGGCCATGACAAAGATGAACATGCCTTTGTACCCCCAGTGCCTCGTACAACACCGGGCATGTAATCGGTCTCAGTGCACATTCACTGAATGAATAATTAACGCAAGGCAGGCCAGGACAAGTTGTAGTTGAGTGTCTAATTAACAACCGATGTCAGCTTTCACGCTCATTTATATACATTCAGATTCTCTGAAGACAGAGGGGGGAAATATATATGCAGAAACTGCAGATAAGTAAGGAAATGGAAGAGGAAAAAAATTAATCTGACGCGTGGAAGAAAAAGACGATCACATTTCTGCTTCTTCACGTGTCTTTTTACGCCAACTTGAAATTTACCCAAAATGTTAAAAGCTGATTAACCTGTCACATCTTGCCTTAACTTAGCCTAATTCAAATCCTAGATGCTTATCTGCCAAAGAATCCTCATCACTGAGTAAACAATAGTCAGTCCTTCGGCAACACCTGGGAAGCAGCACTTTGTGGAGACGAGTGTGCTGGGTTGAGGAGGGAACAAGGATGGGTGGGTGAGGGAGTCCTGACTTGATCAAAGGCATAGGCCTCTACCAATAGAAAAGTAAAAAAAGATGACTTAAATTGTATTGTCATTAATTAAATTGTACTGTCATTAAATTGTATTAAATTGTATTTTCATTAATTAAAGAGTATTTTCATTAAATTGTGTCAAAGGGAATTCCTTTTGACACCCCTAATTTCTAAAACAGGGCTTGATACAGAGATCAATGTTCAATGGATGTGTAGTGTTCAACTGACTTTTTTGTGAGCAATTTTAATTTTACAATGCATCACAGAACAGATATGGATAATACTGATGGCAAAACTTCTAAAGAGGGACACAGGCTGAGGGTCAGGACCTGGCCATAGTGGGATTTGGGGCCAGATACTTTCTGAAACATCCCTAGCCATAAATATGTCTACAGTTCTAAATGAGCATACTTACAAATAAATTTTCTAACCTGGCGATGAGACATGAACATTTGCTCAATTTAACTCAGGATTGCTATAAAAATTGTTTAAAAAATAAAAGTTCTAAAATATGAAAATGTTGACAGTACTAAATTGCTAATTCAAGTAGAGATGATCCTACGGCTTCAGCTGTTAAGAATCGTTTCATTAAAAGTAATTCTTGAAACAAATAATCTCTAATGGGGACTCCTTTATAATACAATTATCAGCTTCCAGAACCTCTGTCAAATCATTGACTCCTGAATAATAAAAAAAAAATGCTAAACTACACACTGTATTTTTGTTGATAAATGTGTATTATTTAATTATTTAAAAATCACTAAGTACTGGTAAGCAAAAATTTCCCAAATGAGATAAAAGTTAGCTTTATATGATGGTTTTCAGTTTCTATATTGACTTATTTCCTATCCAGGTGGTAAAGAATAATGGTTTTTCATTTTATGCTGTTTCTACTAATGGCTATATCAGTAATTTTCATGACATAATTTATTTTGTATCAAAACAGAAACTGCTATTGTGGTTCTCTACGAGTATAACTTCTAGTGGTTATTTAAAAAGATTTTCTGATTTCTAGATATATTTTCAACATATTATTAAGTCCTTTATCAGTAACAGTTGAGAGTCAGTAACCTTCATACAGCTTTCGTTGTCTTAACTACAGCAATGAGGGTAGACGTTCCCTAGTGAAACGATGCTGTCTTTCATAAATAGCCTACAATTTTTCTGTAATATTGTAGGGAGTAGACTGTAGAATAAGTCCCTTATTTTAAATCACTGCAAGAAAGACTTTGGTTTTCTAAAAGGACTTGTCTTTCTCAGTCATAGTTTGTCATTATTTGTAAACAATACTGATCTACTTAAATTGAGATGGAATATAATATCAGTGATTAAAGACGTATATACCAGTTGTCTCTATCTCCCAGTCAAGTTCATGAAAAGTATTTGTGTTTCTGAGCTGGCTAAATTCCCTGTACTGTTAGCATTTTGAAATCATAGTTGAAAAATATCAATCAGTATTGTATACATGGGAAGTAATGCAGTCTTTCATTTGTAAATTAAATGACAATGTCTAGGAGCCATTAGTGAAACCTTTTATAAATGTTTACTAGCATATGAAACATAATATGGTTTTTGTGAATCTCCTCAGCACTCCTCTGACCCTCAATGCTTGATAAAGTAGAAGCAAATAGTTTCCCTGAGAATTCATAAAACTTAATTTCTGCTTTCAATGTTGCAAGCATTTTGAGTCTGTCATCATTTTGTTTTCAGCAAGAGGAATTATTTTTCCTGCAGCATCATTCAATGTTATTTAATGGTAGGGGTGCAATGCAATGTATGCATTGCATTAATCATGGTTTAGTAACGTGAAAAGTTAATAGGCTGATGCTTCAAGTAATGTTATAATCACTAAAATGCCTCAGGAATATATTAAAATGGATCTTGGCCACAGACAATATCAAGATTGCCGAGATGCACCACAGGCATCTTTTTTAAAGCCCGTTTTGTAATAAGCACAGAAAGCGAAGGTGCTAAATCATGGTTTACTACCCCATTGGCCTCACAGCCTGTCTGTCTCTGGTGCTGGGCCTCAGAAAACAATTTCACACACGGCTGCTATCAGCATTCTTTGAGCCATTAAGACGAGAGCACTTTCTCCTCTTTTTATTAAAACAAGCTCACTTTTATCTCACGGCTCCAGCTTTGTGCTTTCCTGCCTTTACTTTCCACTTTGTTAGTGGTAAGCGTTAAACTGTCTTCTGCCTCCTTTCCTTTCACTTCTAAACTTCTTGAAAGGCTAATCCATGCGCACGGCACCCACTCCCTCAATACTCTCAATTTCTTTAACGCTTCGTCATCTGCCTTCCGCCCTGCCACTTGAGTGATGTGGCTCCTCTGAAATTCATCAGGAGCCTGTAACTCACCACATCCGAAGACCTTCCCTCAGACCTTCCTGTGGGACGTGATCCCCTGGCTCTGCTGGCAGTGACTCCTGGCCGGTTCCTCCCCTACCTTTTCTTACTCATACTGACTAGTAAATGCCGAAATCCTCAAGATTCTTTCCTTGGGCCCCTGCTCTTCTTTCTACCCTCCTGTTGATCTCACCCACTCTCCCTTGCCTGCACTCTTCTCTTTGTAGATGAGAGACAAAAACGTCTCTACCCCAATCTCCAGGCTTCTGTTTCGACTCACCTGGACGCCTCGGTAGTACCTTAAACTCAACATGTCCAAAACCAGACTCAATATTTGGGTCCCCAATCCTTCCTTTAGCAGTCCTTCCTCTTAACCCAGTTACAGATATATAAACATTTCTATAAAACATTTCCCCTACCTTCAGCCCCTCCATTCTCCACCTCAACCCAGCCTACCCATCCACCCACACACATATACCCAAACAATTACCTGTACTAGATATTTTACTTTGGTGATGTACCTACCTTCTGTTCCCTCTTTTCCATTCCAGCTGCCAGCGCCCTAAATCAGATTCTTCTTACTGTCATCTATATAATACACAATTGGTACCTCAGTCTGCTTCCAGTCTGGCAGATCGGTTCCCCTGCAGCGTGGCTCTCCGTGTGTCAGAACAGCCAAAGACAAGGCTGGAATGGTGGTCTGGGAGAGGGCCTTGAGTTCCAGCTGAGGGATTGCTCCTTAAGTAGACTGACAGCTGAAGCCAATGAAGGCTTTTGAGCAGGGCATGATATGATGGGAGTTTTACAGTTTTCAAAGGGCTTACACATATTTGTTTGATCCTTATAATATCCCTAGAGCAGGCATAGCAGGTTTATGGGCATTTTAGAAAAAAAGAGACTACTAAGGTTGGCAGATAGAGAGTGCTATAAAAAGGATAAGAGAGAAATCCACCTTACAACCACTTCCCCAACAGGTAAGAGGACTTTAGAATCTCTTTATGTCTAAGTAAGTGGGATAAGGAGAGATAAGAGTCAGTCAGTCATCTGGACAGGAATTAAACTTAGCTGTTTGAGGAAAGCTGGGGAACATAAGACCAGATACTTAATCTATTACAGTGGCCATCCAGAAAAAGAAAATAAAGAAAATAAAAGATTATATGACTAGTATATGCAGAAGACTGGATACCCTCAGAGTATCTGGGTTTTTTAAAATTTTATTTCTTCAAATCAGGCTCAGAAAGGTTCTATCTTGTACAAAATGTGCATGGTTCCTATTTCTGAATAAAAAATTTATGCATTCAAATGGCTGGTAGATTAGACTTCAGCTTACACTACACCCTATTAACTGGAAGAGCTCCAGGTCTCTTTGTGCATGCTACCTAACATAATAGGAAAATCATCTTCCTATTATACATCATAATCCTCCCTTTCTCTTTTTCTTTGTGTCTCCCTCACATACACACACATATTTACAATTTACAAAGTGCATTCACGTCAACTGTATGAGTTATTGGAACTGGTATAGCATCTCTGTTTTAGGGAAGAGGGTCTCCTAAGGTTTTTTTTTTTTTTTGAGGTGGAGAGAGTTCTATAAAATATCTTCAAATAAGAGACAAATCCCCTAACAGGTGAGAGGTGTTTAGAATCTTTTAAACATGCAGTTGGATCAATGGCTATCAACTCTGACTGCATACTCAAATTACCTGGGAACTCAAGAAAAATCGCCCATGTCTGAGCCCTACCCCAGGCCGCCTGAATCTGAATCTCTTGTGTGAGGGAGCCTGGAGGCTGCCCAGACATTTTTTAGTTCTCAGTTCCTACAGTGATTTGGATGCAGGGGAGGGTTAGAACCCTGAATTAGGCAAGCATTTACAAGTGAACTCACAGTGTGACTTTTTTGAACCTACCTTTATCCTTATTCTGTTTTATACTCCCTGGTTTCAACAGACTCCAGACCTCCCCCTGCTCATTAAAAAGGAATCTTAGTTTTTCTTCTCAGTCCTATTGTTTGAGATAACATGGGAGACTCGAGTTACCAAACAAAGCTGTCAGCTGCCCTGAATCTAGGAAAAGATGAGATTGGTTTCTGGGAATGAGATAGAAAATTTCAGCCTTGTAGGAAGGGAGTAATGAAACGTGATGTTTATTGGGCACTTGCTACATGTGTTAGGCATTGGGCTAAGTAGGTTGCATGGCTCATTTGATTAAATTTCACAATAATCCTTTGAGGTAGATGCTGTTGTTGGTCCCTGTTTTGCAGATAAGGAAACTGAGACACAGAAAATAACAGGAAGGTTACACGGGTGGAGCCAGGACTCGAGTCCAGGCAGTCGGGCTCAAGAATTCCTGCTCTCAACAGCTACACCAGTGAGTCTCAAACTCGTGTTTATCAGGATCACCTGGAGAGCTAAAAACAAGTACACAGAGGCCCAGGCCCGTTGAAGTCAGCAAGAGAATCCTGGGCCGTCATAATTTTAATAGGTGCTCAGCTGATTCTGATATTGACCGAAGATCAGCAGCTACCACATTATACTATATTGCTTACAGGTGAAAATACTGAGGCACATTTAGATTAAGAAGAAAAGAGATCTTCGGTAAGGGGGTTTGACCTTTGTATGGGACAGAAGTAAGTTGAGCTCAAGGTACAAACTCTCAATGTCTCAGACTGGCAAGCAAAGACAGGAGCCATCTGCATCAGAGGACTGTGAACGGCAGGAGAGGGTCGGGGGTCCATAATCCTGTTTCTGTAACTGAATCTCAAGCTTTGCTCCCATCATTTAAACACTGGAAAGACCCTGGTACACCCTTCCACCGAATCCAAGATGACACAGATTGAAGTCACATTATTTTATGTACCATTAAGAATAAAAAAAGAGCCACCCATTAAACAGTGACCTGCTGTCAATGATAAGATGCGTCAAAGTTTCTAAAATCAGAAAAATTATGTATCTTAGGATCTATGAAATACGGTACAAGCAGTGAACTCTAAAGAATTTGGTTCTGAAACCGTGGAGATCACTCAGCAAGTTGGGGAGGCTCCTGCTGACCGTCCAAATAACATAGTTCCAACAACAGGGAAAATATTCTGTACTGCATATTTTAATATAATTTGTTTGCTATAAGAATTGAGTACGTGTACACTAAAAGTGGAGGCATTCATGCCACCTTTTAGGTTTTAGTACTCAGTTTTCCTATCTATACGAGGATGTGG
Organism: Delphinapterus leucas; assembly: GCF_059928025.1. Lineage (NCBI taxonomy): Eukaryota > Metazoa > Chordata > Mammalia > Artiodactyla > Monodontidae > Delphinapterus > Delphinapterus leucas. Next base: position 57,616,742 of record NC_143134.1, read on the forward strand.
TAAGGCTTATCTGAGATGACATATAGAAACAAGTAGCCCAGTACCTAGCACATAGGAAGACACTAAAAATCACATTTTCCCCCTTTGCTAAGTCTGACGAGATTTCTGTGTTGTTTGCAGTCAAGTTGGGGGAAGAAGGAAGGAAAGGAAAAGTAGCAAATGTCGAAAATTAGAATGAAAGTCAGAAGGACCATACGTTTTAAAACATAAATACCTGTTTGATGCTGTTCCAAAGTAAGTCTACTTTATGAGGTGAGGCCAAGCTATAATCAATTCTGTAATAATGCTAAGTAGATTGGAGCCTATTCCTCGTTAGGAGCAGGAGAAACGATATACCCACAGGATTCCGATGGCTGATTAAAAATCTGATGCCGATGCAACGGGATTCATAAAGAAAAAATGTAAAGAATATAATTATGTGACATTTAACTCACACTTCTTTAATAAAACGTGTGGGTTATTTTGTTCAGTCGCATTATGCTTTTAGTACAAAATGATGAACTGATGAATTTCAGATATGGTTTGACTTTTTTTCTGAAGACCACGATTACTATTCCATCAGAGCAGCTAACTTAAATTTAGACACTGAATGCAGCATCTTTTACTGGAGTTTCAGTTGCTTTCAAAGGGAACTCCGCATGTGGAGCCCATTTTAGCTAATGTGGAGCGCTGCAAGAATTAGGGCAAAGATATTTGCTGGCTTCCCGTGCAAAGATTCATGACTGTGACATGAATAACAGTTGAATAAAGCACTGTCTGGTGAGAAATCAGATAAATAACCACAAGTGGGAAAACACTGCCGTCTCTGAGGACAATAATCACCCCAAAGTACAAAACTGACTCCCCACGATGGCCTCTGTGTTACGTGAGGTCATACAGCTTTCCAAAAAGTGCAGGAGTGCCCCTTTGAAATAGCCTCTATGTATTTGGAAAGGTTCACTGAGAGTGTGGCAATCTCTTCAGAAAGGTTGAGCCTGAACTCTCTCTTTCCTGAGAGAATGACAGAAAGTTCTTCAGGTTTTAAAGACTGAGACATTGGTTACTCCAGAAGGCCTTTTATAATTTAGTAAAAAAAAAAAAAATCTCTGACTGTAGGGAAGGGATTGAACAGGGAAGCCTTGAATACAATGATTCACTCCTTCGCGCATTCCTTCTGCATACAATTGAGCACCTACTCAGTGCCAGGGTACAGGCTGTCTGCTGAGCAGGGGGACCGACAGAGCACACAGCTGGTGCTATAAGAGCCTCTGAGCCCAGAGGACCACAGGGCTTTTTCCTGCAAGTGACTATGTAGCCGTATAGGTGGATCTTTCCCCCTCTTTTCCATCACTGGGGCTGCTGCCATCTTCATGGCTTCTCACTATCAGCGGTGTCATAATCAAAGGGCCTTCCAGCCTCCATTCTCGGGGTCTCTCCCCTCTGTGCGGCCAGCACAGCTGTCTTTCTAAAACACAAACTTGGGCCGAAGCTCCCAGGCATGGCATGCCAGGCCCTGCAGGAGCTGTTATGCTCTGGCCACTGCGATTCACTCACGGCTCCTTGGACTCAACTTTTTTTCCTTCTTCTGTGCCTCTGCCTGGGCAGGTCCCTCTGCCTAATGCCCCCTTTCCCTCTCTTGTCTACCTGGTGAACCTCCACTGATCTCTTAAGGCTCACTTTAAATGTCCCATCTTTTAAGTCACCCTCACTGACCCACCTAGAGGCTGAGTGATTCTCTGCCTAGCACAGAGCCTGGGGCACTGCAGCAAATAAATGCCAAATTCCTTCTCTCATTTTCTTCCTTGTGCTGCCGTGGCATCTTATATCCTCCACTCAGCCTCAGTCTGTTACCTTTTTTTTTTTTTTTAATAAATTTACTTATTTATTTATTTTTGGCTGCATTGGGTCTTCCTTGCTGTGCGTGGGCTTTTTCTCGTTGCAGCGAGCAGGGGCTACTCTTCGTTGCGGTGCGCGGGCTTCTCATTGCGGTGGCTTCTCGTTGCGAAGCACGGGCTCTAGGCACGTGGGCTTCAGTAGTTGTGGCTCGCGGGCTCTAGAGCGCAGGCTCAGTAGTTGTGGCGCACGGGCTTAGTTGCTCTGCAGCATGTGGGATCTTCCCGGACCAGGGCTCGAACCCGTGTCCCCTGCATTGCAGGCGGATCGTTAACCACTGCGCCACCAGGGAAGCCCTGTGTTATCTCTTCAAAACTTTGTTTAGAATCTGTGAGCGTCCTCGGGGGCGGGGCTGTGTTTCGTTCATCTCTGTGTCCCAGGGAAATTGTCTGGCTTAGAGCAGGTCAGTCTAACAAAATTTTTCACTGATATGAAGAATAAGGAGAGCAATAAGGTCCCTGGTTAGTTTTTCATAGAGTTAAATGTGTTTAGTTTCTCTTCTGAAATTATATACTTGAAACTTTGGGCTTATTCAAATAACCTTTCATTTCTTGCACCGCTGGTGAAACAAAATGGCATTGTTGGGACAAGAGTGAACCCTGCCTGTGTTCAAAGCTGCACTCCGTCACTACTAGCTGAGTAACCAAAAGCAAGTTATATAATTTCTCTGTGTCTCAGTTTCCTCATCTGTAGAATGGGAAAAATAATTATAACTACTTCCTAGGGTTGTTAGGACAATTAGATAACTTAATATATGTAAAGTATATCTCACATTGAAGCAGGCACTCTCTATATTATTAACTATTATTACTTCAGTTATGAAACAGGTGATAGAACTTTATTTTATTAATGTCCCTCCCTAATAAAATTAAAACATTAGAAATTTTGTTTTCCATACTTCACGCCTGCCTGCAAACACAATCTTATTTCTTTTTGAAATTTTAATGGTCTACGACATCCAAGGTCTGGGAATCACTTCTTTCAATTACCTAGAACTCTAAAATGGACATAAAGGACTGGGTTTGAGTCCCAGCACCACCAAACTGAAGTTAGCAAATTTAGCAAACTACCAGGGGTAAGAATGCCTGCCTTGGACTAAGGCAGGTTAGGACTGGTCATAGGGACATGGCAGAGGTGTTGGAAAATCAGAACCCCTCCTAGCAGAGAACTGAGAACATGCTGACTGTTGCCAGGTGATGCTCAAAGGTTTCTAAAGGTCCTTCATACTAATGGTTTCCACAGAGCAAGCTAAACCTTTTGAGGAAAAACCTACTGTAATTAGTGCTCTATATGCTGTTGACTGGTCTTTTATTCACTTGAATGAGGGGCTGGTGTAAAGGTTTCCCTGCTTGAGCATATTTCTAAGATGGAAAAGGCAGGTGTTTATGTATCAAATAAACAGAGACCAAGTAATACAGTCATTAAGCTTTGGTTTCAGTATGACTAAAAAAGAGGATTCCAACAAAAAAAGAAAAAAAAAAAAGGCATAGCTCAAAGAAGTGATCTTAAATATAAATCTTCAGAGTTTTAGAGTTTTTCTAACACATTCTTTCTGGAATCACTATAAATAATGAATTAATGTGTCTATTTCTTTAGGCAGAGATGCCGTTACATAAGCAATAGTTAAGTATACAGTTTAAAGAAAATTATATCATGACAGCAACATAAAACCGATGGAACGTACTGGCCAGTTAATGCCTGTCTTCCCCAATCCCGATCTCAAATCCTTTCTGATGTTACATGTAGAAAGACCCATATTTAGAACCATGTCTGTTTTGTTCAACACAGTATACCCTGCACAGGGCCTGATATACAGCAGGCTCTCAATGAATATACTATTTTGCACTGGGGGATGGGAAGGAAGCTAACACTTCTTGGAGACCTACTATGTGCAAGGTCCCCCATGAAGTCTTTTTCACATATACATCACCATTTTGTATTTCACATTCACACTGTTCATTGATATGGAAAGCAATAGAAATGAAGCTTATTGATATGTGTAGGTCTAGGGCAAGACATAAACTTTATAGACTTCAGTCCCCTCTTCTTGCCAGGTCACCCCTATGTTTATAAACCAACAATGATCCTCGAGTTTTAACTCAAGATGATTTTCCATCAGCTTCATTGCTTCCTCGGTTTCCACTGCATGTGACATTTCAACATTTCAACCTTTCTCTACCAAGGCCGGCTCGGCTGACTCTTATACAAAGGTCCTCAGGGGCCATACAGTATAACAGAAAGAGAATGAACTCCTTCTCAAAGGAGTATGGACTCAAAGGAAAGAGATCCATATTCCAGGCTCTGGATCCTACCTACTAGGTGTTCCTGGCAAATACGTCTCCAATCTCTTTGCAAACATTTATATGTTAAATTCAATTATCTGTGAAATCAAAGGGCTGGAATAGGTGATAAATTCATTTATTCAAACAACAAACTTATATTGAACATTTTCTGTAAATCAAACTCTTTGTCTGGTGCTGGGGATATAAAGATATCAAAGACAAAATAAAACCAAAGTCCTGCCTTCAAAGAGATCCCAGTCAACTGAGGTCACATTTTATGCTACCTCAAAGATTCTTTTTAATTTGAAAACACAATAAATCTATGTCCTGGGAACCCAAATGTCAATTAAACTCACTCTGTAACAGTAATTTCAAAGCATGTTTGCTATCTTAGACCAGGTACAAGCCCCAAAGTAAAAGTGTATGGCACCTGGTCTGGGTGACAAATGGTTATAATAACTGCAATAAAAAAAACAGACTATTGCTAAAAAGCTTTCTCTAAATCTCACTGCAGCACCTAAACAGTAGGAGTTCTTGTTGTTTCCATTACCCTTTTTCATTTCTGGTTCTATTGATGAAGTACAGTATTTGAACAATACTCTGGCAGACTTCAAATGGTGAAGTGGGCTGAGAAATCAGACACCCTACCATACTTTACTAAGGGAACAAAGTGTGGTCTATTTATTTTATTGGACAGTTTGAATTTATTATAGGTTGCTCATAATTTCTTGTCTCATTTCTTTAGTGCTCTTGGAATTTATGTCAGGATGTCTTAGGTTATCACTCTCCTTCCCTCCATTGTCCTAACGTTTATGCCAACAGACTGAACTGACTTAGAGAAAGTCCCCGGACGAAAATTGAAGGGGAAAATACCCAAAAGTTTAGTTGGAGAAGGGCAGAACCTTTGGAAAAAAATCTGAAAAAGCAATGAAGATGAAAATGGAAACTCTGTGAAAGTTAATGTAGTGTAGAATTGGCGAACATACCACTTATTCCTTTAAACAAATAGAAGAAAGAACCCGCTTATGAGGTGCACCCAAATAATTCACAGGTGGTGAAACCATTAGAGTCCTGCAATTTCTTGCTTCAGAAGTGGAATAAGTCTCCAGTATTATAAATGGCGTATGCTCACATGCGTGACTTCTCTGCTATTCCCTTTCTCTGAACTATCCCCCCCTTCCATGCACAAGGCCTTTTGGGTTTTTTGTAATTAACTTATTTTAATAAGAACTTTAGATAAAAATCTAGTGAGGTAGGGAGATGCAACCTACTATACTAATTGCACTTACAGAATTATAATTCCAAATGGAATATGCTTATTTTTTGCCTGGATTTTGGTTATTATAAAATAAGCACAATGGAGTAGAAACTACGTAAGATTGAAGTCTGCCATCACGATGCCCCAATGATGCTGGGCAGATGAAAACTCCCTAGATATTGGTCGCACACAGTTAATGATCACTCTCGCAATGATAAATATTTGCTTTGAGAAAAGTTTCTTCCCAAAGGATTTATCTTAACTAAGACACTGTTATAGTGTGTCCTGCTGCACGAATTGATATTCTGAACTATAGAAATCGGAAAAAAATTTAATGTTTGAAGTCAAATACTGACTGATAACATCCATGAAGATAATACACTGATAATCTGTGGGAAGCCATAATTTACATTTACACACGGATGAGAGGATTAAATCGCCACTACCTAAGCAGGAGGGGGAGAGCAAAATAAGCCATCTTGTGGGGTAATTGAAAGTAATTATATACATCACAAAACTATTCCCTACAGAAGAGTTTTTTGAAAATTAAAAAAAAAAAATTGACAACAGAATGTCCAGCAACCTTCCAAGCTCCTCACTGCAAGGTCTGTGCCTTAAATTATCTTCCATGGAGCTTGGCTCTGTGTTGGGTATACAGTTGGTGATAGATAAGTGATTTTCACATGAATGAAAGTAATCACTTGAAATTTTATAGTACTTTGGAGTTGACAAAACACTTCAACATCTAATGCTGCGTTTTCCTCTCAAGGTATCCTGGAGAGTTAGGAGAGATGGACAATCGTGCATGGATGAAGAGACAATAGCTTCGGCGAGTTATGTGACTGGGCCACGATCATAGGGCTGGAATCAGTGTTAGAGCCCAGATGGCCACACTCTAAAACCAGGGCTCTTTCCTGACACCTGGACACCTCCTAGAAAAATGTATCAAAGATGATTGAGACTAGATATACTCAAGAAGTATGTCTTACTTTATAAGTTCTGTTTGTGTGTGTGTGTGTGTGTGTGTGTGTGCACGCGTGCATGAGTCTGTTCCCCTCTCTGTCACTTGTTCACTGCTTTATTTTCTGACATCTCTGGAGCTGCATTGGTGTTGTGCCTCAGTTTCTGCTTCTTGGTATCCTTTTCTGTTTTCTTTGCCTTCCCCTTGGGTCTGTGTGGTTCTGTGTCCTTGGCCAGGTTGTGTGGTCCTGTTCTGCTCCATGGGATTCCAACTGTTTACCACAGCCCTGCCTTTTCCACCCCCCTTATTTCTTACTGCTCCACCCACTCCTGGATTTTGTTTGAAAAAAGGATTTTCCCATTTTTCCACATACCTGCAAGTACTTAGAGAACTCTAGGTATACAATAAGTTGCAAACCACAAAGACTAAACCACCATTAGGGTGACATGGCATGTCCTTATTTTAATTTTTTCGTATAATAAATGGAAAGTGGTATTGGTACTTACTTATAAGCATTCATTTCATCTAAATGTGAAGCAGTGTTATTTAAAAAGGTTTTCAGTATGACAAAGAACACCTTCCCGCAACTATCAGTGTTTTAACACAACGAGGGTTTATTGCTTGCTCGTGGTTAAACGAATGCTCACAAATGTAATTCTGTGAGACTGGCTGGCATGGTGGTGTGGGGCTGTGCTCCATGTAGCCATTCAGGGATGAGGCCTTCCATTCGGTGGCTTGACTATTTTCTAGAGTCTTGAAGTTCTTTACTGGATCCTCTGCATCCAGCAGGTGTATAAAGAGAGTTCTTGCTTACTTGGAGGATTATGTGGGAGATGTCAGGCCTAGAAGTGCCATATGTCACTTCTAACGACATTCCATTGACCAGAACTCAATCATACTGCACCAACTAATTACAGAGAAAACTGTGAAATAAAGTTTACCTTTGTGCCCAGTAGTAAAAAGAAATGAATTTTTGGTGAATCCACAACATTATCTCTGCTATAATGAGAAACTTTCAAAAAAAGATATGAAACATGCAAAATTCATTCTAATTAACAATGGCAAAAAGGATCTTCATTCAATTGTTTTTCATTGTGTGGAGAGAAAGAAAAACAGAGTATGTATCTTCTCTTTTGAATGTATTAGGCTTATTGATTTGGTCTTGCTGAAACCAGAATTGGTGAAATGCTTCACATGTGAAATGGATGTTCACGTGTTCCCCTTGCTACTTGTGCTTTACCCTTTCCTTATATTTTCTTACCAAGTCATTCATATTCATCCATTTATTCATTCATTCAACAACATTTACTGAGGCCAGGCATTCTGATAAAGGTAGGAGAAACAGGTCACTCCCTCTGCTGTCACCCACAACCTTGTTGACTAGACAAAAACCTAAGTACAGTATGAGAAATAAATACAAGGAAGCACAAGAACTAGAATAAATTACATTTAAAAATATTGTCAAGAATACAGTGAATTATGTACGCCTCTGACAAACAACTACTAAATACTGACTATACACTGGTGGAATTTAGGGTGGGGTAGTCAAACAAAAATGACGGTTTTTCTTCAAATAAAGGTTACAACTGAGATAAGTTACTGAGATAAGATATATTTCTATGACTGGAAGAGAGACTATTAACAAGTATAGGAAACTATTCAAACTGATTTAGAAATACTGAGCTTCTGGAAATACAACAAACAAAAAGCCAGAGGTCACTGTTGTCTGCAGACTACTACCATTGGGACATCTACACACAGCCAGAAAACGTCTAACTGCCCTACATGCTGGGTGCTCCCAGTTAGCAAAGTCCTGGGAGAAGAAACCAGAACAGTTAAGCTTTATTCAACGTAGTTTTTAATCTTGAAGTTCAGGAATTGGGGAGATTTAGTCATTTATTTTTGAGCTCATGGAAAGAAGGGGTTGATAGCAACAGCATACCCAGTTAGCAGGCAGGGTCCCCACACAGCTGTGCTGGCCTATTTCAATTAGGATCCTTTCGGACTTACATCACCTCTGCTATGCCAGTCCTAAGCCGCTCGTGAGCCAGTCCTGACAATCAAGCCAAAATTCAACCACATGGTATAGCTTTTATGATGCAGACAGAAGATGACATGAACTTGTCTCATTCTGGTGAAAACACAGTTTGAAGCCAGCTCTCTAGATGAAGAAAATTAGTAAAAACAGCAAGACTCTCAAACTTGATTTAGACACATTTTCCTGTGATTATCTCAACATGCTTCACCAGTAGGTTATTCATGATGAGTCAAGGAATGCTCTCACTCAAGAAGAGACTATGGTCCTCCTGCTACAAAGAGGTCACTTCTGGGTCACTCTACTCAGGAGACCCCAAGAAACAGTAGAATATGCACAAGGAGGGAAGGGTAGAATGAAACTTACATAATTAGACCTGGAACCTAAAATAGACAAATTAAAAGCAGAGCTGTCACTTGACCAAAAAAACGAGATATATACATGAAGTCAGAAAACCCCGAACATGTGGAGAATTAGAGAATCATGGGAGTCTCTTTACATCCTTTGCTCTCTGAATTTAGTTCACAAATGGTTACGATGCCCGTATATACAACACACTCTACCGGGTTCTGGGGGAAATGCAGAAATTCACAGGACTCTGTGTTTTTTCCTGAATGAGTTTAAGATTATATTTTGATTAAGCCATAATAAAGGGGAGAACCAAAATACCAAACCACGTTTCATGCAAACATAAACCCTGTGCAAAATGGACCAACCAACTGGGTTAAAAAAGGAGTAGCAAGGACGGGGGTTAACCACACCTCACTGATTAAAATTGCACATAAAATTGCACAATGTTGTAAAGATATAAGAATGAACTCTGTGCGCTCCTAAGTTTGAATAATAGCCTACCATGTGGTCTGCTAGAGATTTGCTTTCCATTTTATGCATACATATGGTAAAGGGGAGCCAACATGTATTAACACTCCTATAAATGCACAAATACATTTATTTATTCATTCTTTCTTTCAAAAGTCTTTAATACATCCACAGAGTCTTTCAAGGAAAAACTTGTCTGGTGTAACAGGATTCTTTTGTAGTTCACTAGTGACCACTATTGGACATACTTCCCTCAACTTATATGAAGCCATAGAACCGGTTCACATGACAATAATAACGGGGCCCACAAAGTCGTCCTGAAACAGACTGAAATGCTAAAAACAGGAGAAAATAAAAATGTAGCTGACCAAGGCTAGACAAAAAAGTCACAAAAACATGAAGTTAATAATGTTTAAAGAAATGCCTCACTACGTTCTCCAGATGTACCTGAAATATCCTTAAGCTTGACTTAAAGACAATGTAGGCATAAGAGTAAGAAATCGATGTAAGCAGTTACAGAAAGGTGTTTGTGCACGCACATGGACGGACACACACACACACTTACTGGAGCAGGCCACAGTCTGCTGTAAATAAGGGATTTAACATTCATTCCACAAGCTAATGGTGCTTCTCGCCATCCAAGATAGATCCACTGAGATAATAGTGGAGGAGAGTGCCAGAGAGACCAAAGGAATGGGCTATTGTGTCTGACTAGTTTCCACGTATAAATTAGTGCAGAGAAGAAAGAGAAATTCAACAGAAAAACACATGTACTTTATTATAATTCTGAGTGCTACCCTTGCAACTGCCACAATAGCAGGCGAAGCAGCTTAAAACCACTTAAAAGAAACAAAAAGCAAATGCAAATTTGATTAAATGCTTTTCTGACAAGAAGTGATTTGACTTCGAGTTGGGATGGACACATATGTCAATGGCCGGTCATGGTTTTTGCCACATTCCTTTTGAGCTAAACAATTGGGACAAAGGAGGGAGAAGGGAAAAGGGGAGCAGGGTGGGGAGATGGGGAAGGTTGGGTTATGTGGCTTACTTTGACCTGAATATCAGAATAAAATCTCTTGCTCAGCACTACTGTCCTACTGTGTCCAGAGTAAAAAAAAAAAAGTCTACGATGTTTGAGCTTTGCATGAAAATGTGGGTGGTGACCAAAAATAGATATAAAAGACACAGGCACTTCATTGTCTCAGGAGTAATGCTCCAGTGGGAAAGGGTTTTGGTAAAACTGAGGGTGAACAGCATACAATATTTGTATACACTCAGGAACAAAGTCATGATACAGACGATTCTGCTATCAGTGATATGAAGGCTGTTTTGAAGTAGAAACTGGGCTTTGCCACTAAACAAACAGGCTGTTTTCCAAGTAAGTAAAAAGGAATCTTTAAAAATTGCTTAAATTAATTCTAAGAGTAGACAGACTCTTATAATGTATAAAACAATTATAGGAAAAACAAGCCACCCAGTTCAATTTCCTGATCCAGACAAAAGGTTGAGCTGAAAATGTCACACTTCCGGTTCTAAGTCAACTACTGATCAGGCTAGACGTCACTTTCTCTTGGGCCAATAATTTACTTTTGGCCCCAAAGCTAAATGGGACAGTGAATGAGCACATGTGACAAGTGCCCTTAATGCTGTACACATCTTTATTGGCCAAGAGGAGGCAAAAAGCCTAAATACCTCCGACAAAGACTACAGACCAACCTGTGTCATTTCTTCCATCACGGCTAAACATTTTACAACCACAGTACAAAGCAAACAAGCTATCTTCTCTCCATTATTTCACCTTTGAGTTCAAATATAAGCTTTTTTCCTTATCTGTAGAATGGGTTTAAAGATGCTTTATTTGCAAGGTTATCGTGAAGATTCACTGTAATGCTTTTCAAACAACTGGCCTCGTGTTTGGCACATTCAGACACACAGTACACGGCAGGTACTACTAACGCTGTTATTACTCTGCACAGGGATGTATCTTGGCGCTCACCAGGCAGTTCTTTCTTTTCTAGCCTAACTCTCAGAATCCAAATTCATTTAAATACAGGTATAAAGCAAACCTGGGTCTTATTTCCTTTTATCCTCATAACACAATTATGGTAATTTAAACGAAATGTTTTATGTTTCAAATCTGAAATAAGCAAACACTCCTTCTTATCCATATAAGCGTCATTATATATTCAAACACATATATGAATATTCAAGATATCAAAGAGAAATATAATGCAATTTACCCAGTGGGTAGCAAAACAATCTATTCCTGAATGGGAAAGTTTTTCCAAAGTATAATGAGATCATACTTCTTTATGAAGATACCAGAAAAGTACTGTGTACCGGTAATTTGCTTCATGATGTAATTAAATGCGAAAATAACCCCTGCTTTTAAAAAAATACAAAGAGGGAAAGACGAGGCAAACCAATGGCGTGTATATAAGTAACACGTCCCACATGGAAAAAATGAGACACCTTTCATAAATTGCTTGCCCCACTCGTCATAAAGCACACCTAAACATTCTGCTTTTTATATTCCTCAGAACAGCTAAAAACGTACAGTCCATTCATACTTAAAGTTCAGTTTGCATTTAAATTTCTATGAGAACTTGAAAACATACTTCTATATTTACAGCTTTTGCAATGCAGCATTACGACTTCTTGGCTACAATGATGCAAATCAGAAGTGGAATTGTTAACATATTTAAGCACTCTCTGATGAGGAGCCTTCCTGGAGTTTTAAAATTTGTGCTTAAATAGCTTGCTCCCCTTCTTCAAAATTATAGTGCAGATCAAATTTGTCAGAGTCTAACCGGAACAAACATCCCTTCATCTTCCATGAATCAATGCAACCTATACATGCGTTGCATTTTTCCCTTTTTCCCTTCTTGCCTGGTTACCTTCTGAGGAAGGGCTGGCTCTCCATAAATGCGACAGGGAGAGCTACAAGCACGTTTGTTTGGACTCAGTGTGTGCAAATTTTGGAATCAAACCTTCAGATGAGGTTTACGAAGCTGCCTGCCCAGAACACTCTGGTTTAAAAAAAATGTGCATTGCTATTAATATTTTGAGTGTAGATTTTTTTTGGACAGTAAAGGTTCATTTTCTGCCCATAAAACCAAGTATGAGTCACAACGGAACATTTACTTCGAGTCAAAAATGCAGTGTGTGCTGATGTTCCAGAGCAGAGCATCTTATCACTGGGACTGTGGAAAGAAGCTGCACAAAGAGTCAGCACTTTCTTCTTCTTCAAAAGCAGATCTGACATCAAAGACCATAATCCTCAATTCATAAATACTAGCATTAACTTGTATCCGCAGATGACTTGCTGTAATTATGAGCTATAATCTGGGTTGGCCACAGAGAGGCTTTCATTCCCTCTTTTACCTGTTTCCCTAGCACATGTGCACAGAGGAAGGAGGACCCATAAAAGGTAGTGGGGGAAAGCCCCTCACAGCCCATCCTTCAAAAATATTCCAGGAACACTTCAGTGAGTGAGTTTGATTTCAGGACATCTGTTACCTAAATTCCAAGCATGCACACCACCATTTATACAGCCCTCAGCTCACAAACTCCATGCAGTATGTCCCACAGTTCATGTCTCAGTATGTCTCAGTATTCCTAGTTACCTCTAACTAATCCCACAAAGTCTTGCAGACTTTATTTTGCTTGGGAAGTTGGGGTTAAAATTCTGCAAGAAGCTTTTTTTTTTTCTTTAAATCATGTAAATTATTTTACCTGGCGTTTGAAGAGAAAGATATACACAGGCACACACACTCACATACACACACGTACATACCACCACAACAGCACCCAGACTAAATGGCCATAGCGATGTATTGAAATGAAAAGGCATTTACCAGGAGCAGGAAAGCCAGAAAGAGGAGCGGTGTGCCAGGAGTTGCCCGACGGCAGCATTCCATGCTTGGATCCTTGCCGGAATCCGAATCGGACACTGAATAAGCTGCTAAGTGCTCCTCTGCCTGCTGTCACATCCAGTACTGGTGCTAACACTCCAGTCCTGCCTATCCGCTTCCATCAGCCCCGCTCACATTTCCTGACTGAGGGGTGGGTGGGTGGGTGGATGGGTGGGGGGTAAGCTGAATGGAATCTCTCTCGGAGCCGGCAGCCAGCCAATCAGGCTCCTGCGAATCAGACATGCTGAATAACAAAGCCAGGGGGACAGAGAAAGTGTAACAGTGCGAGCGAGAAAGGGAGGAAAGGACGAAAAGGAAATGAGAGCGGAGGAGCGCGCAGCAGAACCAGAAGAGAAATGCAAACGATGCAGAATTGCAAAAGATGAAGCAGAGCCCTGTGCTGTTAACTAACCTGGTTAGTTCTCTGTGAGATACATTTCTATTTGTGCCGTTTGCTTGTGCTGGTGCCTGTTGCTTTGTAAAGTACAGTAGCTCCCTGTGACTCTGTATTGTTCCATTCAGGAGAGAAACTTAATCCCTGTCAATATATAACATATGCCATAAAGGGAAAGAACCACAGACAAAAACTGACTTAATGTGCCCTTTAAACGCGTTCTGTACAACTGCTTTATGCCTCTTCCATAAAGTTCCTCTTTATTTTCCCCCTTGACTTAGAAAAGGGAGACTGTATAAAATTTTGAAAGTTCCTCACTAAGCCTAAATAGAGGCATAAGTTACTTTGTGTAGTAATGACTTGATTTGAAGGAGAAGAAAAAAAGCAGGTTACTTCTTTGTAAAGTGACAATTTAAAATAGCCCAGGTTTACGAAAGCTCAAGGCACAATTAGAAATTTAGATCCCCTGTTTAAAAAGAAGCCCTTAGCAAAGACTCTTGAGATGTGTGGGGCTGAAATTTGGGGTTAAGGAACAGCCTGGTCTTGACACAGTGCCAACTCTCAACTATGGGCTTTAGCAGGAGGAGGGAAAGAAAGGGTGAATTAAATCCTCAGTTAATCCCTAAACCTTCTAACCAACAGTTTCAGCCTTTTCCTTATCCACGTCCTTTATCAGAGCTGCTATAATATAGCAGAAAAGGCTGGAGGGAGTTTTACCTCCTTTTCCTTCTACTGTTGCAAGAGGTTGGATGAGGAGATGACCGTCCCCATCCAGTGCAGCCCTGGAGGAAGTACTGATGACCAGTGAAATGATGACGGGGCCAGGCCAGCAACAGCAAAGAGAAGGTCAGGAAGCTTCTGAGTCTGGTTAAACCACCAGCAAGCAAGATTGAATTCTAACAGAGGGGGATTTTATTATAGTTTTAGAAAAGTGTCAAGTGTCAAACAAGGATGCCTTTCACCTTATCTGTGAAGGAAATCATTGAATTTTTGGAAGAATGAAATAGCAAACTTGGCCTTACATTTCCATAGGGGTGTCACCAGGAAATTCTTCCTTTGTAGATCTCCTGATAGCCCAGAAATATACAGGGTGAAGGTAGAAGACATTTAGAATTAAGGTTCTTTCCTTTCATTGGTAAAAAAAAAATACTGACAAGAGGCATGAAACGCTCAAATATAGAAAACCTGATCAAGCCATAACAGGCATGTGAATACAGGCAGCTCTGCTTCTATACATACCTGCAGTGTTGCTTTTCAAAAAGGTGGAGAAAAGCAGGTTGTTCAACTTCAGGTTACGTACTTCATATGGAATATCAATGAAAGACAGAAGAGCTTTAAAAATCCCATTTTCAACCTATTAGGAAAGTCAGGGCATATAAGGATCCACCTTTTCCCCCACCTAGAAAGATGGATAGTACAAATCCACAACAAAGAGGTCCTCTTCTTGAAGTATGCTTTTCCCATTCAGAAAGATTAGTTTTACAAATCTCTCAAAAACTAGCTAATGCTCACAAGCTAAAGACTATTCAGGAGGAGATGTAAAAATGCTTGACCGGCAGTATCTGAAATCTTCATCATATTAAAAATGGCTTGATTCAAATAAACTTTCACACATAAGCTGTGTTATATATCTCTCTTTTACACACTGGAACTTTCAGCTACGGGTTTTCTTCTTCTATCAGTGTCAGTGGCTTAAGAGTTTCAACTCGTTCTAAAACATGGAATATTTTATCTAATACCACTTCCTCCCTCTTCACACATAAACATCACTCATCAGGAGGATCCAAAGGGAAGAACAGGTGGTGGGAAAAGGAAGGGTAGCAAGAATGATTATGATACAGTGCCATTTGTAGCAGAATAGATAACAAGTTGCCATGGTCAGAGAATAATCGGTAGCCACTTCTATGCTAGTCTAGATTCCTTCCTGCTTTGGAAATAAGCACTGGCTAGATATTTTGAGTCAGGGGTTTCTGCCTTGGAGGTTTGATGAACATGTCAATATCCAGCAAGGTAGTCACCTTAATGAAGTCACTGAATAGAATATTTTTAATTCAAGCCCTCAGCCATATGTTGAACGCTCAGAGGATGCCCACCACAATGTGTCAAGCTTCTGGCCCCTTTGTGAGTAGCGTTTCCCTTCCAGAGAAATGAGGAAAAGCAACTGTACAGTCAAGCATTACACCCTGCAGTGCAAATTCCCTGCTGACTGTAATTTCAGAAAAAGAAGAACAAAATCAAGTTGCGTTATGGTGATTGGGGTAAGTTTGGGGGATGAGTTAATTCTGATAAATTTCCAAAGTTTATGCACTCTCCTTAAAGTTTACAAAATGATTTTATACCCACAATCTCATTTGACTTTTTTTTTTTTTTTTTTTTTGGCGGTACGCGGGCCTCTCATTGTTGTGGCCTCTCCGGTTGCGGAGCACAGGCTCCAGACACGCAGGCTCAGCGGCCATGGCTCACGGGCCCAGCCGCTCCGCGGCATGTGGGGTCTTCCCGGACCGGGGCACGAACCCGTGTCCCCTGCATCGGCAGGCGGGCTCTCAACCACTGCGCCACCAGGGAAGCCCTCATTCGACTTTTTTGACTACTTGCGAAGTTGGCTAAGTACTCACCCAATTTTCTATATTTGGAAACTGAGGCTCAGAAAAGTTAAGTGACTTACCTTGGGCCTCACTGGTTAGAAATGGCCTTTGAACAGGGTCTTCTGACTCTAAATCACTTTCATCTCATATACATATATGTAAATTATATGTATATATGTATGTACGTGTAGGTATGTATGTGTATACGTGTGTGTGTATGCAGGTATTGACAGTGGTGTCCTACTGGTTGGAGGGGGACGTTTACAGTAAAGGCAAAAGAACAGAAGGCAGGCTACCCAGGTTTTATGGTGGGTATATGTCACCTGACAATGGAAAGTATCTTATTTTAGTCTACAACTCCTCTGTCTCCCATCTTTGTCGTTTCTAAAACCGTTTTCAGTGCCAAGGAAAAATAACATAAAAGCCTAGGTAATTGAGATCCATACTAGCAGCAGCCTGGGAAGGGCCTCTTATTAGGGCATCTGAGCAGGGCGTTGGCCACGTTCCTTTCTTCCTCTCCAGGTATCTAAATGAAAGCCGTCTGCCAGTGTCTGAGCACCGGCAGCTGCCGCCGCAGCTGCAGTGGTGGTGGCCCCAGCTGCTGTAATACTGGTTACGGGCCCCCTGCACAATATATTAGGTGAAATGAAAGCAGAAGCAAGAGAGAGAGTATCAGAGCTGTCTGAAGCATCATTCCAAATGGTATGGATTTAACAATACTTAATTTAAAAAACACCAGCTTGGACAGGAGCAAGCTGTTAACATTCAGCGTGCTTTATGGCAGGAAAGAGTGAGCTCAACTCTCGGAATTTCTCTCCCTGGGGAGAGTGCCTTACAGTGTTCACTCCGGAGCCACCTGTCTCTTCCTGAGGCTGGGCCTTCTCGCTTGGCCCTCTAGCTGTAGTAACTGTTGTCAAGACAGGGCAGAGGGTCTTCTGGAAAGAACTCAGAGGTGGGAAGTGATGGCGAGTTGGGTAGGGCCTCATCTCCCCTCTTGAAGGAGGTGGCTATGGCAGCACCCAAGTCTTACTATCCTCACGGGCATGTGTGGAAGTGGTTTGATTCCCCTGGCTAATTCTGAAAATTAAAGAGAGGAGAAACAAAGTGAGGATGAATGAGATCAAGCTACTGGAAGCCGACTGCTAGTCTCAGGGGCAGAGCTGGAACTTGAGCGGGGGTCTGTACGATTCACCTAATAGCCATTTAACACCCAAGCAACTGGAGCATTCGTTACCATTTTCAAATCATCTTTCACACGTGACCTAACATGATATGAACAGAAACTCTATCAGGTAGAGAGTGATTACTATCCTCAATTTACCGATGGGGAAACTGGTGCCCTTCTTGATAAGTGGGTTCGTCATAGTTACTTATTAGCAGGTGGGAAATTGGAGCTCTATGTAAGGTTGTTTGACTTTCCTCTGGACAACTCTCTGAGAAGTTGACGAAAACAGCTACAGTTATTGAGAGTCTCCCACATGCCAGGCCCTGTTCTAAGTCCTTTCTATTTATTATTTCATGTAATCCTCACAAAAACCCTATGAATAGGTACGCATTATCCTCATATGGATGTTATTTCAGGTAGATTAGCTGTCAACATTCATCACCCAGTGCCTTCTTGAAACGCAGAGGCCGGAAACCTAGAAACTACATTCCCCAGACTCCCTTGCAGTTAGCATACCGGATGCAGTTTTTTCTTTTAAAAGGGCAAAACATCTATACAATTTGAGGAGAAACCAGAGTATATGGATGCAGTTTAGAGTTGGCCACTCGGGAGCACTCCCATTAAGATTTGGAAGGCGGAAGTGAGGCAGAGGCCACGCTTTGCTCTCTGTACTTGTAAAAATGGCTACAGAGCAATGTGGCTTGCCTGCAACCACGCTAATCAGTCATTACTTTTGTGGGTGTCAAGAGGCAGGCCTGGGACATGCAGTTTTTTAGCTGGATCAGAGAAGGGGGTGTGTGGCTATGCAGCCCTTGCATTTCCACTGAGCAGGTGACTTCCTGGCTATGGAAGGGGCAGCAGCTCCCTTGGTAATCTTCAACTGCACAGTAGCACGAGAAGCTTCAGAAAGCTCAAACTAGTCTTTTTCACTGACAATTCCAATTTTCTGTGAGTTAACTAATACCTTATAACACTTCCTGCTTAAATTAGCAAGAGTAAATTCTGTTCTCTTTACAGAAACCTAGACCGATTCTTTAACAGAGGAGAAAACTGAGGCATGGAGAATTAAATTACTTGTCAAGATCATATACCCAGAGAGGGGAAGGCCCAAGATCTGAACTCAGGTCGTCTCTGTTCATAACCACTAGACAGCACTGCCTCTTTGTAGAGCAAAGGGCCACAGGAGTTCAGAGAAGGGAGAGGTCATTGCTGGTCTGAGGACTCAGTGAGGAATAAGAATCCAAATGGAAAAAATAGAAATTGAAAAAGACCTTGAGATCTAAGGAGACTTTTAGGGATGCAAAGAAAAAGGGAAAGGCTGTGCAAGTGAAGAGAACACAGTAAACAGAGAGAAAGCAGGGACATAGGAGACCCATGCTTGACTCACGCTGACCCGCTATTTCAGGCTGCTTATAGGGTAAAGATACGTTTTTTAAATTCTTTGTCCCATTGTCTCAGATCCCATACTCAGTGATCTCCCCCTACAAAGTGTCTAGCACTGCACGTTACATATGGAAGGCGCGCGACGAAATTTAAAATTTGATTTGACTCACCTCTCGCTTCCTGAAGCACTAGGAGCCTCTGCTTACATCTCTTCCTATTGTCTACAAGGCTTAATTCAGGGCTTCTCACACTGTAGGGACTTGGTTAGAATCTGTGACCCTGGCCAGCAGCAGAGAAGAACTCTAGTGGCTGCTTTGTAGAGGGGAAAGAACCCAGAATTTGGAGCCAGATGGTCCCAGCTGTTCTAGTTACTACCAGCAGGGCTCTAAGGACATAAATTGTTGAAAGTCCCTGAACCCACTTTTCTGTTTGTTTGGTTTTTGTTTTAAGCTGTTAAAGGATGAGACTACTGTTCAGGACTGCAGGGCTGTTGTGGGCAGTGGAGCGAGGGGTTTGCAGAGTCTGGCTCAGAGCTTGGTACTAAATAAGAAATCGATAAATCTTTACCAAGTTAGGTGGTGGCTATATGAGTATCCATTGTACATGTCTTTCAACTATTCTGTGTGCTTGAAAATTCTAATAAAATTCTGGGATAAAATCCTTATCATAATTTAGATTTAATTCTAGGACACCCTCCTCCCTGGAAAAAACAAACAAACAAACAAGCAAGCACACTGATTAACAGAGCACTGAACTGCATTGGGAGGATGGAATTATTCATCACCTTCAAACTGGTGGTTCTTGTTCTTCCTTTTTCTACATTGCTGGGGTTACATCATGGATCTCAGAGACTTGTTATTGAATTAGAGTCAACAAAACACTTATTAAGCACCTACTGTGTGCAAGGCATGATAAATAGAGAATTCTGGCAACAGACAAACTGTCTTTCATCGCCTTTTTGACATAGAGAGACATCAGTTTAATCTTCAAGGTTTGAATTATGGTTTTAATAGTCACATATTAAACCCAAGTGTAATATATAAATCCAAGGCCCTTGATTCTTAGTTTAGTACTATTTCCATGACATCATCCTCTACAGATAAAATAATTATCCCAGAGCCAGACAAGAGGTGAAGGGGTGTGAACAGATTTATAGACAATATAGAGACAGCAGGATTAAAATGCAAAAGCCAAATTCCTCAGCCTGGCATTCAAGGATCTCCCTGACCTGCTTCCTGTCCCAGGATAATAGAAAGTCATGCTCCAGACCAACTGAAATACCTGATTTACTCCAATACTCCAAATCCTCCCACTTCTGTATATTTGTTCATCCTGTCCCTTCTGCCTGGAAGATCCTTCCTCCCACCTCTGCTTCTCTAAAAATCCTTTTTATTCTTTAAGGTGTAGACAATGTCAGCTCCTCCACAAAGCCTTGTACATAATGGGCATTAGATAAATATTTGTTAAATTAATACAGGCATTAATTAACATATGCTATGTCTACAGATACGGTAGCAGGAAAAAAGAAAAACAAGAGGAAGAAAAGCAAGCAGAATTACAAAAGAAAAGAAAATATAGTCTCTAAAATCTAAGGGAAAATGTAGATGACATTTGAAATAAAATTTGAATTTCAGAACAGCAATTAAACTATGGAAAATCATAGAACTCTTCCTCTAAAATAAAATAGATCATTGTGCAGCCTTCAATTTTATTCCTATTATATAGCTTGCTGACACCAGCTAGAGGCATAGTTTCTCTGTTAAGTTACAAAGATTATCTCCTATCACAATGATAAATACTGTCAAAGAAATATCCAAAACTATCATATAGTGAAATACAAAAAAGAGCCTCTAACTGAAAATAATTTATAATACAGTTTATTTTTTCAGTTTCTGAAAAGGACATGAGGTTTGTGGGTAAAACTGGATGTTTTCTCTTTCCTACTTGAAAATGTGGTAGGTCTTTCTTTGGAAGACTTTCATGAGGAATATGGAACTTGGTAAGCATAGCCAAAGGAGGAAAAAAAGGATAACAACATAGAGAATTGAATACAAGCCAACAACAACAAAAACATGA
Source organism: Delphinapterus leucas (assembly GCF_059928025.1). Lineage (NCBI taxonomy): Eukaryota > Metazoa > Chordata > Mammalia > Artiodactyla > Monodontidae > Delphinapterus > Delphinapterus leucas. The sequence continues at coordinate 57,637,486 of NC_143134.1, forward strand.
CTAAAATGCAGGCGTCCTGAGGGGAAAATAAGAGGTGTGATTGGCAGAAGCAGGTAAAAGAATTCAGAGATTTATCTTTTTCACATGTGCATTTCCTAGAAGTTAAAATCCAATATTGGTTTCCCAGCACAGAAACTAGTAGTTATGGAAAGTATACGGTTCCAAGGCTAAAGGGGAAAACCCCCCTCCTTAGACATGATTGTAGAGTGGAAGCCAATCACAGAAGCCTTTGGGGGCAGCTGGAAGGCACACAAGTCCTAGCCTGGAGGTATGTTTGCATTTAAGGCCAGAGAGCGAAGGAGGGAAATTTGCTACATATCACTTGACAATACTCTGAGGAGTAATGCCAGTGGGGGCACATCTAGGATGTACAAAATAAGGAGGCAGCAAGGTCCAAGGCACACGACTATGCAGGTTTTGTCATGGTCTGCTCTAGAGAGGTACATTCTAATCAAAATGGTCACACAGTCCTAGTTTTGGGTTTTGGTGTTTGGTTACATGTCTTTCCTTTGCCCCCCGCCCCAGCTCTCCTTCTGTGGCCCCCTCACTTTCTATCAGTTGGACTGGGATAGAAACACTCTTGCCGGGGACTTCCCTGGTGGTGCAGCAGTTAAGAATCTGCCTGCCAATGCAGGGGACATGGGTTTGAGCCCTGGTCCGGGAAGATCCCACATGCTGCGGAGCAACTAAGCCTGTGCGCCACAACTACTGAGCCTGCGCTCTAGAGCCCGCAAGCCACAACTACTGAAGCCCGAGTACCTAGAGTCCGTGCTCTGCAACAAGAGAAGCCACCGCAATGGGAAGCCCGCACACCACAACAAAGAGTAGCCCCTGCTTGCTGCAACTAGAGAAAGCCCGTGCACAGCAACGAATGGATAAAGAAGATGTGGCACATATATACAATGGAATATTACTCAGCCTTAAAAATAAACGAAATTGAGATATTTGTAGTGAGGTGGATGGACCTAGAGTCTGTCATACAGAGTGAAGTAAGTCAGAAAGAGAAAAACAAATACCGTATGCTAACACATATATATGCAATCTAAGAAAAAAAATGTCATGAAGAGCCTAGGGGTAGGATGGGAATAAAGACACAGACCTACTAGAGCATGGACTTGAGGGTATGGGGAGGGGGAAGGGTAAGCTGTGACAAAGTGAGAGAGTGGCATGGACATATATACACTACCAAACGTAAAATAGATAGCTAGTGGGAAGTAGTCGCATAGCACAGGGAGATCAGCTAGGTGGTTTGTGACCACCTGGGGGTGGGAGGGAGGGAGACGCAAGAGGGAAGAGGTATGGGAACATATGTGTATGTATAACTGATTCACTTTGCTATAAAGCAGAAACTAACACACCACTGTAAAGCAATTATACTCCAATAAAGATGTTAAAAAAAAAAAAAGACCCAACACAGGCAAAAATAAATAAATAAATAAAATACAAATTAAAAAAAAAAAGAAACGCTCTTGTCAGTAGCATTGTAAATAGAATGGCTTTGGAGCAGAATGTTCACTGTAATCATATACATTTACTTCCGCTCTCACCATCTTGGTTTTTAAACTCTAGCCTGTATTTTAAAGGAAAGAATATTTTAAATAACCTATTTGTGGCAGAAATATTAAATAATATCTGTCATTCTTTTTCTGCTTTGGTAATGAATACACAGTACCACCCAGAAAAGAGACATTTCTGAGCCTCTCTTGCAGCCATGTGTGACTATGTGACAACATTCTCATTAAGGAGATGTAAATGGAGGTCTTGGGTACAATTCCAAGTAATGTCCTTAAAGAAAAGAGCATTTCCTCCTTCACTCTTTCCTCCTTTTTGTGGCTGGAATGATGATGAGAAGGCTGGAGCAGCCATCTTGGACTGAGATAACCTTAAGTGGATGTGATGCCCCAGAGACAGGGTCCTGACAACCTGACACTCTGGAATATCACAGTGCTCCTGGATTGCCTACCTCCAGACTTCTATGAGAGAATGTGTTTAATACAACAGGTACGTTTTAACACAACTTATGGAGGGCAGGACTTTGCAAAACTATCAAACAAATAGAGGCCAAGCTATACAGTATAGTCCTCTGTCAGCTTAGACCATCAGAAAGCTACAAGCCTGGCCCATTTCATACTGGTCTCTTTCAGAACTGCCTTAACAGTTCTCTGAATAAACATTATGCCCCTGGATTTGACTAATGGCTAACATAGAAGTGTGTATATGTGAAATACTCTTGAGATCTTGTAAAATTATCTAGGACAGTTTTGCCTATATAGATCAATTATATAAGAATTCCCATGGCAAATTCTCAGCACATACTGGTCAAGTACAAAAAGCATGTCTTTGACAGGCTGGTATGTTTTATCTTTTAGTTAATGAGAGTAATGTAACTCCCTGAGTTTCCATCTTTGCTTTAGCTACTAGGAAGCTCAGAATAAAAATTTGGCCTTAGGGTCTAAATCTTTCCTCAGCCTATGGTTTTATCTTTTTTCCTTGATTTTCACATTTTAAAAAATCTCATGTAAGAGGCTTGGGTTCTGTTTTGTTTTGTTTTACACTGCAATTTTATTCTAAACAACTTTTCAATGTGTTTGGGAGCTCGCTATGCACCACTCTGAAGGAGATGGTGGCATAAGAGAATGATTTTGTGATGATGAAAACACTGTTTTTCCTTATCCTTACGGGGACTAAACTCATTTTTGTTACCGTCATGATTTATTAAGCTTTCCAAGCCTATTCTACCCTTGCTAAGGTCTACATTTTGCTATCTTTAGTTATTTGGAGGAACTTTATAGTTATTTAAGAAAACTTATTTGAACTGTATTATTCTTTCTTATATGTTACTTCCATTGGTATAATGCCATTCAAATGGAAAAATTAGTTTCCCCCAAATCAAATTTAATATCTTAGTAGAATTCATAGAACAATACTACAATTTCATTTCTAGAGGTTCTATTAATCAAATTTTAGACTTAGCTGAAATGATTTTCTACTATTACAGACGATGCATATGGGGGAGAGGTTGGCCATGTCCCAAGTCACCTGATTTACTGGACAATGTACTATTTCCATCTGGTTCTAGTTGACTCAGTTGCTCAGAGCCTCAAGTTAGTGAAGCTTGGGGTCATGAGGGCACTCTTGCCATACACTGTACAAATATATTACTGGTCTCAAGAAGGCTAGGAGAAAGTTAATGAATCAATTCCAAATCATCACTACAATTAAAAGAAAGAACAACAGCAACAAACTACTCAAACTAGACTGTAAGCCTTGAAAGCAATGTCGGTGTCGTGTTTGTTCATTCCCAACCTTTGGCACAGCTATCTGGCACACAGTAGGAGTCCAATAAACATTTGCTGAATATATGAATTAAAAAAGCACAAGTTTGATTCCTCAAAAAATTAAACATAGAATTACCGTATGATCCAGCAATTCTACTTCTGGATATATACCCAAAACAAATGAAAACAGAGACTCAAACAGATATATGTGTACCCATGTTCACAGCAGTGTTATTCACAACAGGTAAAATGTAGAAGCCACCCAAGTGTCTGTTGATAGATGAATGGATAACTGAAATGTGCTTTTCACCACATTTACATATATACATAGAACTTACATACAATGGGATATTGGATGAACCTTGAAGACATGACTGATTCCACTTATATGAGGTACCTAGAGTGGTCAAATTCACAGAGACAAGTAGAATGGTGGTTGCTGGGAGCTGGCGGTAGGGCAGAAGTGGAAAATTAATGTTTAATGGTATAGAGTTTCAGTTGGGGAAGGTTAGAAAAATTCTGGAGATGGATGGTGGTGATGGTCACACAATAATTTGGATGTACTTAATGCCACAGGGCTGTGTTCTTAAAAAATGGCTAAAATGGTGAATTTTAGGTGATGCGTATTTACTACAACAAAAATTTTTAAGGAAGAGAAAAAAGAATATGAAAGAAATGTTAATTTACCTGTGTAAAAGCAATCCCAATGAAAGCCCTGATATGAACTCCTAATCCTTATAACTGGGACTCAGTGTGACCATGGATATATTGAACCCTGCCTGATGACTAAATTTCCTATAAGTTAAGAAAATAAAGCGAGCACAAGCTTTACCAAAGCTACATCAAAAATGCCACCCTCACTCAAAAGGAAAGCAAATATTAGGGAAGTATTTCTCTGGACTAAGTTTTCACATATGTAGATTAGATTTGGTTCTCTCAGTTTAAATGTAAATGAGGCTGGACTCCCAGGGCCTGTGCACTCCCAGGGCCTTTGCACTCTTCCTGTTGTCTCTCGAACCTTCTCCCTCTCATTCTTCTACTGATTCAACTCCAAGGGTTCCTCACTTTCATCTTAAAAGTTCCTCAGAGAGGCCTTCTTAGATCTGTCAATCTAAATTGGCTTTTCCTGTTGCTTGTTTTCAGTGCTTCTGGCACAGGACCTATCACAGTTCACAGTTCTTATTCATTTGTATTTATATTTATTTGTGTGATTACAATTTTAATGTCTCTCTCTCCCTCATTAGATTGTAAGCTTCATAAGGGCAGGAACCATGCCGGTCTTGTTAACCACCACATCCTAGTATCTAGTACAGGGTTGAGCACATAAGTAAGTGTTCAATAAGTACTTGCTGAATGAATCAATTTATTTCTAAACAAAAGTCTTCAAAGACATTGGTACCACTCAATTTCTTAAGCTGAGTAATGGATAATAGGCACTTTTTAAATACTTCATACACATATACATGTATTAATTTATACCTATATTATGTATACCTTAAACACACACAGACTTTTTATATATGTGTGCATTTATAAATTTACTTTTATTTTATTTCTTTATCTTTACATTTATTTCCCAACTGTTAATCAATGGGCCAAGGAAGTTGAATGTTATTTCCTTGTGTTTACTCCCTTCCCTGCCTGCTATCTCAAAGACCATTATTGTGGTTCAGCATCTTGTTCTAGTTCTCCCTTCTCTCAGTCCCGAGGTCTGTGTTTGACAGGTTAAGACAAGTAGCTCATTGCTTTGCAAATGAATGCAATTTCATTTCTTCTTTCAATCTGGGATACCAGTTTAATAATGATACTGGTTGGGTAGATTAATAAAAAGGCAAGGAAAATTCATCTACTTCTACCTTATATATGGACAAAAATGATGTACTGAACATGTCCATTAGTAACGATATAAGAACCAAAATGATACAGTTTGCTCTCCAAATCAAAGAGAAAAAGATGATGCACATTAAATATTTTTATCATAATAATCTTTTTTGATATAGGTTAAAATCTCATATTTAACAAAATTTGATTCTGATATTTACTAAAATCTGCACATTTGTGTATTATGTTTCTTAGAACTAACATTTATTTTGCTTATTCATTATGCCACTTTTTTTTGAAACACAATATTCCCTTTGAGGATGAGGTATAGGAAGACTTGTTTTAAAAGTTATACTTACTAAAAATTAGATTGGAAACAAGTATTTAATTTTCCTTGCAGAATGACAATGTATGATATCTTTAAATGGCCAATATTACCACTCATAGGCCAACATAATGTTTTTAGGAAAAGTTGGCAAAAGCAATTTGTGGTGCCATTTGCTTTAGCATTCTATATTTCTCCTTCTTTTGGAGGGTGATTTCCATTGAAACGTGAGTTTGCTCATCGTAGACAAGGATGTCATCCACCATGTGTGTTATAGCCGAATAGGTCTGCTGTTTAGACTTCAAAGTGTTATCCTGGAGACTTCTGTGGATGATCCAAAGTAGTATTTTCACAGGTCTGTTCAAGGAAGAGCTTACTTTTGCAAAGAATGAAAGCCATGAAAAGAAGCTGCGGGTAGCGATGGTACCCAGGTGTAAAACCTGCATGTATACCTAGTAAAATTTGGAAATTGAATTCACTCTGCTTCAGATTTCATTTTACCCCCTATTAAATCAAAGTACGACACAGGCATCACAAAATCTGCCATAAATAATTCTTCACAACCGTCTGCTTCACTTTGAGTGCCCTGGACTCTCTCCAGCCACAAAACATGGATCTACTTTTACCACTAAAGGGGATAGTTCCCCCTCGGTTAGGCCTGAAGAAGTTGAAACTAAAAAGGAGCTTGTTGTTGAAGCAGTTACTCTGCGTGCCACATCTTATACAACAAACAAACAGGAGTTTCACCGTGGAGCTAGGCAAGTCCTTGAAAATCTTGACAAGATTTACAAATAAGACACGGTGTTTATTTATTACTTTAAAAACTTTCCATTGTGCTCTCCTTGGTAATGTAATATGATGTATATTTTTGCCAAGAATAGGGTGTGGTTGCTCCGTGGCTTAGCCGATCATGAAATGTCATGCTTAAGACTTGAGTCAGAACATCAAAACAATGCAACTCTGGAAGGAGAGTGCCAACAGTCTTCCCACTTCTGCTAGATTCAACTCTATTCGAGTTGGGAGCATTAGAAGGTTTTCTCGTTACTATGTCTAGTCATGACTCCAAAAATATTCTCGGCAAAGCTGGAATTTGGTACTTGCTTGCTTGTGCATTATAAGGATATCTTCTCTCCCTGCAGCCTGATATCCACCCACATTCCTTCTATTCCTCTTTTCCATCCTTGTTTCTTTGTCAATTATTGCTGGTTAATAGTATCATTCTTGCAGGGGTTAAAATCAAATGGGGAGAATCGTACTTAGGGATTGCTCTTCAAAACACCCGCCAATGTGGGCTAATGAGCTCACAACTTTTTAGATAACCCAATGAATCCAACTTCTTAAACACTCATCTCCTTAGTTCTGTTGGAGATTTGGGAATCAATTTTTTTCTTTTTTAATTTGACATAGTTCAATACTTTCCCAAGGAGTCTGATGAACTAAGCCAGATTGGGGGGCGGGGTTCTCTACTCATCATAGGCCCTCCTGGTATGTAACTTCCCTGAGTGCAGAGACTTGGTTTTTCCCATTCACTTCTGTAACTTCAGGGTCTAGAATAGTGCTTGACAGAGCTAAGGTAGTCAGTAAATATTTATTGAATTAATGAATAAAATAACTAGTGAGGTAGGGTTCAAAGTACAACAGAGGACTTGAAGTCAAAAGGTCTAGGTCCATGCCAAGAAACTACAGCAAATATGTCCAATAAAACACTAATAAAGTCTGTCCAATGAAATACAAAGGACGCATTGTTTATGAGGTCTGATTTCCTGGATAACATAATTTGTAATATAAAAAACAAGCATTTTATATTTCACGATAACATAAGCTGCTTGAAAGCAGATCTACATTCTCAAATAATATTTGATGAATGTCTAAATAATGGAAAATCCATGCCCACAAGACTATTGTCTCAAGCAGAAGCGTGTAAGTCTTCTCCAATTCAGTTATTATTTCTAGTATTTCCATAATACTAAAAAACTTAGTCTTGCGTTACTTCCTAAAACATAAAATTTCTGTTTGTTTAAAATATATCTGCTCATGGCAGCAAATAACTGTTTTTTATAATATTGTTGATAAGGGAACGAGACTCATGCTCTGAACTCCTCAGAATGGGCATGGGAATATTTTTGTCATAAAATCAAAGGGCTGGACTAGATTTGCTAAAGTCTCTTCCAGCTCTAAAATTTTATGACTCTGGATTAAAAAAAAAAAAATCACCCATGGGAAGTAGTGTCTTGGTAACTCACTCAGAACGTTCATTGTCATTGGACAGATACTCCTCACTGATTCAGCATATTCTGCCTCAAGTCTTGCTCATAGTATGTGAAGCCTCGATAAAGTCTTTATCTTTTAAGGATGCTCTGGAAATCTTGTGAAATAAGCTGAGGAGAGCCTATCATGAACTATAACTTAGTTTGAGAATTGATGCCCCAATAAAAGAAGACACCAAATGTCATGAAAGGTTAAGGCCAAACTATGTAAAGTGATCAGATCTCATGTTCAGTCCTCTGCAGAATGGTTAAAGCATTATTTTTCAACTGGGGGTAGTGATTCACTAATAAGTCATGAAATCAATTTAGTGTGTAACAACCAGCATTAAATATAAAGGGGAAAAAAAGTAGTTGTTCAGAGTAGAATAGAAAATATTGAGTGTGTCTCCTATAGTAAGGGTAAATATTATTTGGTGAAACTTTTATTTCAGGGGTGTGTGTGTGTGTGTTTCAGTATAGGTGCATGAATACTAGGTCACCAGGTACAATGTACTTCTTCCTGTAGGACACATTCAAAAAAGCTTGAGAACTATTGGTTTAAATGGAAACAGCCTTTTAAAGTCTCTTCAAATGCTATAATTACTTCTATGAAATCCTGAATATCTCATGGGCATCCTTCGCAATCACAGAAAAGACGTAGAGTTTGAATAGAAAGGTTTCTTTCCTCAGAGGAAAGAAGTACCAAACTAACCCACTGATTTTGAACACCAGAAGCCTAGGTCTATGACCAGCCTCTTCCATCTAATGGATCTGACTGGAGACACAAGCGCATCCCGTTTTGTCCCTGGTGGACGATGGATGTTACCTATGCCTGAGTGTAATTAAGCCTGAGTTAGAGTACAGGCCAAACAAAGGATTTTTTAAAAACCATTTGGTGGAAGCATAATATTCATACAGAAAAGTGCAAATAGGAAATTGTTTTCCATCCTGAGGGGAAAGGAGAGGCCCTGTAGCTTTCTTCCACTCCTCTTTCTCCTTTGGCATCCTGTATTTCTGTCTAAAGGATTTCTCAGAAGCCACAGTGGCTTCTGGAGAACAGGGAGGGGTATTCTAGCAGTGGAAACACCTCCTCTGGAAATTTCTCTTTTCTTCTAGGTGTATGTTTATATGTCTATAAAACTTTTTTTCTTGTAATTCAATTTTACTTTAAGTGATGAGTCAGTATTTCCATTTCCTTTTATTTATCAAAACTTTTTTCTTTAAAGTAAAACCTCGAAGTTAGCTCAATAACTGGACAGTCCACAGCACCCTAACATAGTAAGTAATTACGTACATAAAGTATATGGAAAAATAAAAGTTTTTCATAAGGACATGGAGTTTAAAGATTGTGAAGCGTGGTAAATAGGGGTTGGGACAGTTTCTTTTAAAAACCATACATACAAAATAAATGTTTACTGAAGGGCTAGTGTATGTCAGGGACTGTTTTAGATGCTACAGGATGAATGAGACCAGCAGATAAGATCCCTGATTTTGCAGTGCTTACTCTAGTCAGGGGGAAAGGTATGAAAAAAAAAATTAAACAAAAAAAATGAACGGGGTAATTTCAGATAGTGGTAACTGTTATGATAAAGAGAAAGCAGGAGTGACCTCATGGTGGAGTTGGGGCACAGAACTGAAATTTCACTGGTCCCTGAAGGGACCTTTGAACCAATATCTCAATGAACAAGAAGGTAGCCAGAGTTTCCAGGGACATTAAAGCAAGTAGGTGTGAGCACTGATACTTAGTTAGCCATTATTTTAAAAGTCTTTCGACTTGAAAAGAAAATGAAATAGACATGTATTAACTGAAGAAAAGAAATCTAGGTAGTAAAAGTTGTTCAGAGATGTTTATTTTAAATGGATCCATTAGGTACTAAGGGAAGGGCCTCCACTTACCATCGCACAAGCTGTAAACGATGCCCCTGGAGTTCTGGAAATGGCACGCCTGAAGAGTGCAGCTTGCAACCTTGGTGGCCTGCTAAAGAGATATCATGTATCCCAAAAGGCAAATCTAGCTGACCAAGCAATCAAGAGTACCACGGGTGAAACTTGCAACTTGTTAGCGCAGGATTTCCAACATGGCAGGAAAAGTGTGCGCCCACCAAGCTCAGGATAGTGGGTTTGTTAAGCAGGAAGGCCTCTTCGGTAAAACTTTGCTACTGTCTGAGGAATAGCTATAGGCTCAATACTCTCAGAGGAGTATGGAAAACTTGAAGACTATTCAGAGGAAGTCAACAAAGATGATTAAGAATTGAATAATAGGGCCTCTGAGAAAAGGTATAGCCAAACTGGAATTACTTAGCTGGGATTATTTATCTTGGTGAAGACACATCCAAGGTGTGGCTTAATATGGCCTTCAAGAATATGAAAGGTAATCGTGACTAACTGTTCTCTATGACCTTTATGAAGAGAACAAGTTGAAATGGGAGGGCTTTTAGTTAGAGACAAGAATTTTTAGGTTAGAAACTATCCAAAACAGAGTGAGTTACCTAGCAAGGATTTGGGGTCTCTTTCTTTACAATAGGGGCTATTTCAACCCCTTCCACATGGATGGGTTTGGTGATCCTTGCCAAGTTCAATGTAAAATGTTGTGGGTATATGTATACACATGAACATTTTTTTTTTTCTGGGAAGAGGATTGGTAACTTTTATTAGCTTGGATCCATGCCTAAAAATGCTTTTAAAAAATCGATTATATTCTCATCTGCTTGGATCAGCTGAGGAACACTTTGTCTGAAGAAGGAGAGTAGGCTAGATGCCCTTTCAGGTTTGCCTAGCATCTTATAAGCTGCTTAGGAGGCTTGGAGACCTGCATGCATGGCTGCTCTAAAACTTTTTTTTTAATTAGTAGTTTAATGTTTGGTTTTAAAAATTACCTTTAAGTGAAAAATGCACTTAGGAATAAATATAGGGATACTTGTCATAAAACTAGAGAGTAAGTGGTACTTCTCAGGAATAGTACCAACTTAAAAAAGGTTTGCAACATAGGAACAAATGGGAGAAAGGTATTCTGTGGAATATTTAAAACATATGGTTTTTGTTTGTACTTCTTCCAAATGTTTGAGAAAAGTGAACAACTTGTACCTGTATACAATCATGACTATGAATGCACTATTTTGTTTTAACAAAAAATGTATTTATAAGCAAGCAGTAAAACACTGAAAGAAATCATAATGTTAATAAGTAGGAGGCTATCAGGTTCCGTATTAAATTTCTCATACCTAAAGCTTACTTTGCAAAGGACAGTCATTTTAACTTGATGGATTAAACAGTTTTCGATATAGCATAAATTTCAGAGATCCACAAGAAGTGATTAACAAAAATCCTAATCAATCAGGGATGCAGATAATATCCACACACACCCATCCCTATGAATTATGCAAACAGGAAAAAGGGCAGCATCACTGAAACAGGTGAAACGCAAAATTCTATTTTGTTCTTACCTCCATGTTTGAAGCAATAATAAAAGGTAGAAAGTTTATGAGGCCTAAAAAAACTCATGTGTGCCTTTGAAGTACATGTGGTTGATTTTGCATAAATTTGCCATCATTTTTTATTTGATCATCGGTAATCGTTTCTTTGTATAAAATAATTATTTTATGAAACACAACGAAATCTTAAATTCTCATTCGTTCTGGCTCCATTATTTAAAAAATGGGGAATAGTATACAAACTAGTAGAAAAACGGAGAATCAGAAATAATGAGAGAGAAGATGGGATCAGAACTCTCTTCTCTGGATTCTTGGTCTGGGAGCACAAAGTGTGAGCCTGAGTTGACAGAGTAACAGCAGAGAATGATAGGTACATATACTCCTAGGGCATATTTGACACATTTGCAGCAAACCTTTGGCCTCCATCCTTTTCAGACTTAAAGGAGAGTTGCATGCAATAAAACAACAAGTTCAGATACAGTAAATTAATAATACATGGAGCTGAAAATTGTAAGGTTTCGTTTCTGGGGTAGCTAGATAAACAGGTATATTTACCCAAGAGCTGTTTGAGTCATACAAATTTTAAGCTAGTACTTATGGAAGTGGCAATAAGCTTTTCTGAAAGCTGCTCGAATAATGGTTTTAGTAACATAACTCCTTTTTCCTACCCATTCACATCACCATAACGCAGGTACACATAAAGAAACTCATTTAGACAGTACTTCATTTTACAGGCATAAAATCAAATGGCGATTACAGATATAAAACCATCTCTAAACTGATGAGCTAGGTTAAAAAGATATATACATATTGGGGGGGTAAATTGGAAGATGGGATCGACATATACACGCTACTATATATAAAATAGATAACTAATAAGAACCTGCTGTACAGCACAGCGAAAACTCAGTACTCTGGTGACCTATATGGGATAAGAATCTATAAAAGAGTGGATATATGTATATGTATAACTGATTCATTTTGCTGTACACCTGAAACTAACACAACATTGTAAATCAGCTATACTCCAATAAAAATTAATTTAAAAAATAAACTAAAAATTAAAAAAATATGCAAAAAAGATATACATATATATATATAAAATGACAGTAAATTATCATATGTGGCTCTCATACTATAAAAATTGATGCACTACTGTGATCTTCATACTGAGGCACCTAAAGCCTTTGCAAGGAACACACAAACATGATTGTTTTAAGGGGAAGAATTTCCATATTCTTAACTTCTATATAGACTTTTTTCCTAAAACTGAACTGCGGGACAATGCACATGCAGTTGTGGTGTTCTGATGGTTTCCTATCCCTGTTTCCATTTTTAAAGTGCTCCAGCTTTTCAAAAGTACCTGAAACTTACGTTGCTGTATTACCCCGGGGCATAAAACTAGGGGCACTGAACAAAAGAATGATTCAAAATACTGGTGTCAGTGCAGCCTTATTTAATTAAGGCATCATCATCACACAGTAGAGTTCCTGTCTTTCCCTGCTTTATGCAGTTTTCGGTGAAGACAAAGCATGGTTTAGGAACAGAATATCTGGGTCTATTTAAAGCTATTCTGAATACAAATGTACTGCAGAGTGGGCAATGGGAGTGACAACAGCTTTCATTCAACCATTATTGCCTCTTCCAGTCTGGTAAGGAATATTAATGGGGCATCGACTTATCTTACCCAGGTCACAGGAAGCTCTTTGCCGTATGCATATATACATGTATCTATGTATGAATGAATGAATATATGTATGAATCTGTCTTCTCAGAATTAAAAAGTCATATCATTTTCATGCAGCTAAGTATTAACATATCCATTTTCACTGAAAATGAAGTTAGATATTTTCTGACTTCGCTGATTAAGTTACATGGCAAATATTTTTTCCCATTGAGTTAAATCTGCAGCTACAAAATGTTTTGTTTTGTGTTTTATTAAACATCAGGTTTATTGAGGTATAATTTGTATACAGTAACATCCACCCATTTTAGGTATACAATTCTATGAGTTTTGACAAATATATACAGTTGTCTAATCACCAAGATAATCAAGATATAGATTTCCATCACCCCATGTAGTTCTCTTTGTAGTTAATCCTCACCCTACTTTTTATCACTGAAAATACATTCGTTGTATGAATGTATGATAATTTGTTTATCCATTCACTGTTTGATGACCATGTGGGTTGTCTCCAGTTTTTAGTGATTATGAATAAAGCTGCTACAAATATTCCTGTACATATAATTGCCTGTATATATATTTTCATTTCTCTTGTAAATGCCTAAGAGTGGGATGGTGGGTTTTATGGTAAGCGTGTGTTTAACTTAATATAAGCGACTGCCAAAATGCTTTCTGAAATGGCAGTCCCATTTTGCATTCCCACAATATGAAAGAGTTTCAGTTTCTCTGCATCCTTGTAGCATTTGATATGGTCAAATTTTAAAATGTTAGTTACTCTGCTGGGTATTAACTAATAGATCACTATAGTTTTTTTTTTTCCTTTATTTTTTATTCTATTTATTTATTTTTAACATCTTTATTGGAGCATAATTGCTTTACAACAGTGTGTTAGTCTCTGCTTTATTTTTATTTATTTTAATTTTTAAATTTTATTTATTTTTTATACAGCAGGTTCTTTTTAGTCATCAATTTTATACACATCAGTGTATACATGTCATTCCCAATCGCCCAATTCATCACACCACCACCCCCACCGCCCAACCCCCAGCTTTCCCCCCTTGGTGTCTATACGTTTGTTCTCTACTTCTGTGTCTCAACTTCTGCCCTGCAAACAGGTTCATCCGTACCATTTTTCTAGGTTCCACATATATGCATTAATATACGATACTTGTTTTTCTCTTTCTGACTTACTTTACTCTGTATGACAGTCTGTAGGTCCACCCACATCTCTATAAATGACCCAATTTCATTCCTTTTTATGGCTGAGTAATACTCCATTGTATGTGTATATATATATATATATATATATATACCACATCTTCTTTATCCATTCGTCTTTCGATGGGCATTTAGGGTGCTTCCATGACCTGGCTATTGTAAATAGTGTTGCAATGAACATTGGGGTGCATGTGTCTTTTTGAATTATGGTTTTCTCTGGGTATATGCCCAGTACTGGGATTGCTGGATCATATGGTAATTCTGTATTTAGTTTTCTAAGGAACCTCCATACTGTTCTCCATAGTGACTGTATCAATTTACATTCCCACCAACAGTGCAAGAGGGTTCCCTTTTCTCCACACCCTCTCTAGGATTTGTTGTTTGTAGATTTTCTGATGATGCCCATTCTAACTGGTGTGAGGTGATACCTCATTGTAGTTTTGATTTGCATTTCTCTGATAATTAGTGGTGTTGAGCAGCTTTTCATGTGCTTCTTGGACATCTGTATGTCTTCTTTGGAGAAATGTCTATTTAGGTCTTCTGCCCACTTTTGGATTGGGTTTTTTTTTTTTTTTTTTTGATATTGAGCTGCATGAGCTGCTTGTAAATTTTGGAGATTAATCCTTTGTCAGTTGCTTCATTCGCAAATATTTTCTCCCATTCTGAGGGTTGTCTTTTCGTCTTGTTTATGGTTTCCTTTGCTGTGCAAAAGCTTTGAAGTTTCATTAGGTCCCATTTGTTTATTTTTGTTTTTATTTCCATTACTGTAGGAGGTGGATCAAAAAAGATCTTCCTGTGATTTATGTCAAAGAGTGTTCTTCCTATGTTTTCCTCTAAGAGTTTTACAGTGTCCGGTCTTACATTTAGGTCTCTAATCCATTTTGAGTTTATTTTTGTGTATGGTGTTAGGGAGTGTTCTAATTTCATTCTTTTACATGTAGCTGTCCAGTTTTCCCAGCACCACTTATTGAAGAGGCTGTCTTTTCTCCATTGTATATCCTTGCCTCCTTTGTCGTAAATTAGTTGACCATAGGTGTGAGGGTTTATCTCTGGGCTTTCTATCTTGTTCCATTGATCTATGTTTCTGTTTCTGTGCCAGTACCATATTGTCTTGATTACTGCAGCTTTGTAATATAGTCTGAAGTCAGGGAGTCTGCTTCCTCCAGCTCTGTTTTTTTCCCTCAAGATTGCTTTGGCTATTCGTGATCTTTTCTGTCTCCATACAAATTTTAAGATTTTTTGTTCTAGTTCCGTAAAAAATGCCATTGGTAATTTGATAGGGATTGCATTGAATCTGTAGATTGCTTTGGGTAGTATAGTCATTTTCACAATATTGATTCTTCCAATTCAAGAACATGGTATATCTCTCCATCTGTTGGTATCATCTTTAATTTCTTTCATCAGTGTCTTATAGTTTTCTGCATACAGGTCTTTTGTCTCCCTAGGTAGGTTTATTCATAGGTATTTTATTCTTTTTGTTGCAATGGTAAATGGTAGTGTTTCCTTAATTTCTCTTTCAGATTTTTCATCATTAGTGTATAGGAACGCAAGAGGTTTCTGTACATTAATTTTATATCCTGTTTGTTTACCAAATTCATTGATTAGCTCTAGTAGTTTTCTGGCAGCATCTTTAGGGTTCTCTATATATAGCATCATGTCATCTGCAAACAGTGACAGCTTTACTTTTTCTTTTCTGATTTGGATTCCTTTTATTTCTTTTTCTTCTCTGATTGCTGTGGCTAAAACTTCCAAAACTATGTTGAATAACAGTGGTGAGAGTGGACATCCTTGTCTTGTTCCTGATTTTACTGGAAATGGTTTCAGTTGTTCACCACTGATAACGATGTTGGCTGTGGGTTTGTCATATATGGCCTTTATTATGTTGAGGTAGGTTCCCTCTATGCTCTGGAGAGTTTTTATCATAGATGGTGTTGAATTTTGTCGAAAGCTTTTTCTGCATCTATTGAGATGATCATGTGGTTTTTCTCCTTCAATTTTTTAATATGGTTTATCACATTGATTGATTTGCGTATGTTGAAGAATCCTTGCATTCCTGGGATAAACCCCACTTGATCAGGGTGTATGATCCTTTTAATGTGCTGTTGGATTCTGTTTGCTAGTATTTTGTTGAGGATTTTTGCATCTATGTTCATCAGTGATATTGGCCTGTAGTTTTCTTTCTTTGTGACATCCTTGTCTGGTTTTGGTATCAGGGTGATGGTGGCCTCATAGAATGAGTTTGGGAGTGTTCCTCTCTCTGCTATATTTTGGAAGAGTTTGAGAAGGACAGGTGTTAGCTCTTCTCTAAATGTTTGATAGAATTTGCCTATGAATCCATCTGGTTCTGGGCTTTTGTTTGTTGGAAGATTTTTAATCACAGTTTCAATTTCAGTGCTTGTGATTGGTGTATTTATATTTTCTATTTCTTCCTGGTTCAGTCTCTGGAGGTTGGGCTTTTCTAAGAATTTGCCCATTTCTTCCAGGTTGTCCATTTTATTGGCATAGAGTTGCTTGTAGTAATCTCTCATGATCCTTTGTATTTCTGCAGTGTCAGTTGTTACTTCTGCTTTTTAATTTCTAATTCTATTGGTTTGAGTCTTCTACCTTTTTTTCTTTATGAGTACTATAGCTTTAATATGCATTTCCCCAATGACAAATGATACTGAACAGTTTTTCATGTGACAATTTGCCACTTTTCTCTATTCTCTGGTGAAATGTCTGTTTAGATCGTTTGTCCAATTTTGGGGGGTTGTTTGTGTTCTTATTGCCGCGTTGTGAGAGGTTCTTATATACTCTGGACATAAGTTCTATATCAGATATGTGTTTTGCAATTCTGAGGTTTTGATAAAAAGTCCATTTAAAACATGGGATGTGATAATACCATTTTATCAAAACATTGTATGGGTAAAGGTATATAGTAAGTTGACTACATTTCAGTTTTCCTAATTCTTCCTGAATATATTAAATTAAACAAGGTGTCTCTAAGAGAAAGAGCAATAAGTATGATTAATGATCATGTGATAAGTCTCAGTAAAGCAGAAACAGAGAAGGTAAGTGGCTCTAATGATTCTGTACAAATCATCTTGCTGGTCAAGCCATTTATATTTCTTTGCTTTCAAGTGATATAATTAAGCTGTTAGTTGATAAACTATTAAAAATAAATTTTGATGGGTAATCACTAAGTGATTTTTGGCATATAACTCAGAAAGAGTTGAAAGAGCTGAGTTATATTATAACAAAATTCCTTCCTTCAACCTCCAAATTCATTCTTTTTATGTAACTGATGTTCTTTAGCATTTATATGAATAAACATGAACATTAGAAATAGGATTTATGAGTAACCCTGTCTCATTTTGGCAATAAATAATGCTTATCCACTGACAGATGGGCTACTTATGAAAAAAGAAAGCTTCGTATATTTTATTTAGAGAAGTGGTTTTAATGAAGCATATTACTTATCAAAATCTGTATTATATATGTTATTACTTGAGTGCTGATAATAACTGAAACAATATCATCACCCAGAAAAACTTTTTTCAAACCTAGAGACGTGTGAACATAGAAAATTTAACAAAAATTAAATTTCATTTTATACACATATTTCGTTTTTGCATATTTTTTCTTTTGTTGGTGATCATAATTTTGGTTCTTTTTTATTTTTAAATATTAAAGGGGGAAAACTTTCAATCATAAAATACATTAAGATAATATGAGTTCAAAGAGAAAAGAGAACAAAATAAATGTCCAGTACATATTTGTAACGGCTAATTATGAGCGTCTAATTGGTATAGTGTTAACCTTCCAGTAGAAACAGCTAGAATTGTCAATCTTATAATTCTCTAGGTATTATATCCTTTGCAACTATTTTAACTTTTAATGACAAATTTTAAATATTAACTTAAAAATATGCCTCTGGTAGACAATTTTTCTAAATTCTTTTAGGGAGTTTGAAAGTAAAAGTTTTGAAAGGTAGGTCATGGCCTTTATAATTCTTTCCCTTTTCTCCCTGGCAGTTGTGACATTGGCCCGATCTCATTGTTCTAGTTTTTAAGCTTCTTAGTTTGCCACTACAATAGCAATAATGTTCCCTGCACACCGAGTGGATGACAAGCTCATCCAGTACCCGCGTCCTTCCCACGTTGGCTGGCAGCAGACCCCTAGCCATCGGTGCCAAGCTCCTTTCTCCAGGGCTCAGCCTTAACATTCTTCCATTCAACTCAACAAAAGCATCATAAAAGAACAAAACACCCAGAGTGATTCTTAACTGGGTATTCAGAACTTTATAAAAGGATTTATTATTGAGGCTTGAGGTTTTGTTTATTAATTGGTTTTTGTTCTCTCTTGTTTTCTGGTCAAACAAATACTTTGTGCAGGAGAAAGAGAGGGAGAGGGAAAGGGGGAGGGGGCAGGCGAGAGAGAGAGAGAGAGAGAGAGAGAGAGAGAGAGAGAGTGAGTGAGTGTGAGTCTGGAAAATTTCCTGTTTTGTTGGAGTCCTGAAAAGTGTTTTCCAAAATTTTCAAAGCTTGGGACAGAAACTTATAAGCCAAGCTGAACTGCTCACATCCCACAAATGCACAGCCCTGTGTACTTGACACCTGCGATTCTTTTATACGTCAAAATGTGGGCTCTTCTGCATTCAAAGAGCTCCAGCCATCAGGCCTCTGAGGGCCATGCCTGTGGAGAAGGGAAGCAAACTCATTTGGCAGACTCTTAGGAGGAAGGTACTCTACTTCAAGAAAGAATGAACAGAAAGATGTCCAGGGAGGGTCTAGCAGAGTGTCCCACGAGAACACAACTACCCCCGTGTCCTGCTTAACTCCCCAAACACACAGTTAAAACTGTAGGACATTTTGTTTTGCATCAGGTGAAACAACAGCCTGATTCCCCTATTAATGACCCTCAGGACAATGCCATTGCTTTTCTTGCTTTCATGGGCTCTATTTTTTCCCCTTTCTTTTAAATACCAAACTGAGGTCTGTGTGGCGTCCCCCCCTCCCCTCCTCCCCCTAGGTTTGGCACTCGTTTTCCCCGTTATTCCAATGAGTAATGACACCAAGGGCATGGAGCCAATCCTACCCGCTTTTTACACTTTCTTCTTTCTACAAAATAAAAGAGACCCAAAGCAAACACAACATGCTGCAACTTTCAGCTGCAGGGATCGTGACTAATTTCTAAGCTCTCTGTGCTCTGTAGTAGAATCTGGCTGTCATTTGACATTTGGCTTTTTTTCACAGAGCCCTTGAACAAACTTTATTTACAGCGCACACTGACTTTTATTACTACATAATACAGAAAATATTTGCTTCATTATGAAGCCAACTTTTGATTTTTGTTCCTTGTGGTAAACAAAGTTCAAAATACTCTCTACTACCATTGTTCCAAACTAGTCACAAACTATGTAAACAATCAGCAGAGTGATTGTGTGGCCCAGATCTTGTGACTGCCTCACCTCCCTTTCCAGGAAAAGGAAAATTTTGTTTAAAAAAAAGAAGTTCAGGTCAATTTTAAATTTTCAAGCAACTTTTGCCCCTCAGGACTGCCTTTTAGTCCATTCTGGTGGTTGCCTTTTATGGGAAGTCACCTCACAATGAAGTCTTTTCAAGGTACTTTTGGAACTAAACCTCTTTGGATCAAGTCCAAGGGAGGCCTAATTCTGCTCTAAGACAAACACTATTGCCCCAAACATCAAGTGCTAATATTTTAGGTAATACCTAGGTAAGAACGTAAGTTGTTAGAAATATATGAGTGTACTCACATGCATTTTATCTATATTTAGATATACTGTACTGGCTTTGCTGATTCCATTGAGCTCTAGAACCAACCTGCCTTGTGTACCTTAACTGGCTTTAAAAGATTGTCCAGACTTGAAATGGACCCATTTGGCTAACTTTATGGTTTAGTTTCTGCATAAGCACATTACAATAAACATGTCCGTCGAGACTGCCTGCATCTGAATCCTTGCTCTTGGACGTTCTGTGATTAATACTTTTTGAAATTTGGTAGACTTTTGACTGATTTTAAATCCCACCTATAAACCCTGTACCAGTTTATTTTACCAGAAAAATAAACCCAGAGTAGAAGAATATCTTTAGTTCCTATCGTTAAAGGCTTTCAGAAAATCACGTATGCCAGCACGAATCCAGACTAATATTTATATCAACATTTCTCCCCCTGGACATACCTTCCCACTGAGAATTTGGGAGTAAGATTTAGTTTCTGTCTTAGACGTAAGCCCACATCTAGAGTTTCTGGAACTTCGATCCTAACAGAACACTTTAGAGTTGGCTTTTTCCTTCCTCTACTTTATAGGACATTTATAAAACTTCTGCCTTCCTGCTAATGGCGCTCACACAGTTGCGCTAACGTCAGTGCTGTACAATAAGGAAAAATCTTGGTTTCTGGGATCAGATCTGGAATCAAATCCTGGCTCTACTATTTCCTGGATGTATGATCTTGAGCAACTTACTAATCCTCCCAAACCACACTTTCTTTTATAATAAGGAAGATAATACCAGAAGGAAAATATCATAAGGTTACTAAAAGAATTAACTGTAATAATATGTGAAAAGCACCCAACACAGTATAGTGTGTATAGTTAACACTGGCTCCTCATTATTCTTAGTACATTGTTCTGATTATCCTGATAAGAGTAATTTTTTTAATGTAGTTTTAAAACATATTGGACTTCCTATGTAGATGCATAAAAGGACAATCAAAGACGTTGTATAAAAAATGCAAACAATTTTCAAGATGTCTCCAAACCAGTAGTTTGTCACATACTGTCAGTATTTTGTATACGAGTCTTGGTTAGTATTTTCTGCTTTGGTATCCATTTGGTAAACTCTTTGTTTAGAGAGAATCTCCTAAGTCTTCAGTTTCCCCTTCAATAAAACGGAATGACAGAACTTTGAAACCTTAGAATAAAACAAATACCAAAGATTACTATTGACTGCCTATTTCGTAAATAACGGGATGTTGAAGAACTATTTTACATATATATACTGTGATTAAAGGGGCACCACAAGGACATTTTTTTTTTTTTTTTTTTTGCGGTACGCGGGCCTCTCACTGCCGTGGCCTCTCCCATAGCGGAGCACAGGCTCCAGACGCACAGGCTCAGCGGCCATGTCTCATGGGCCCAGCCGCTCCCCGGCATGTGGGATCTTCCCGGACCGGGGCACGAACCCGTGTCCCCTGCATCGGCGGGCGGACTCTCAACCACTGCGCCACCAGGGAAGCCCAGGACATCATTTTTATATTTAGGAATTTAGACGAACTTTGAGGGTTCAACATTCAATTCATTTTTGTATATTGAATCATGGTCAAAGCATTTATTATCCATGATCTTAATTTTTTCTCCTAAGGGTTAAATATATATTTGAGGCTTAATAGTAGTGACAGATTGGTGAGCTTTGGAACCAAAGTTTTTACTTTTAGGGACCACTGAACTGAGCCAGTGAAGAGAAACTGGTTATCACTGCCAGAAGGATCCCATAGGAACTTCAAACTTGAGAAGGACCCTTTCCCACCAAGGACAATGAGTATATACATTTATTTGACTGAAGAATAGCACAGTGTTTATGAATTGGACTTTGAAATATAAATGACTGGGTTTGGATCCTGGAACCAGAATATTCTATTTAATCTTAGGCAAGTTCCCTGAACTATCTGAATTTCAGTTTTCTCACCAATAAAATGGAGCTAATCATAGTACCTACCCTACTGGATTACTGTGAGAAAATTAAATAAGACATGTAAAGGATGTAGAGAAGTATCTGGCACAACGAAAGAGCTCAGTGTTAGTGGTTGCTGATGTTATTAGTCCCTTGGTAAAATTCACAGACTTTTTATTTTACTTGGTAGAAGGCAAGACATTAAATATGGCATTTTTGCATTTGGATGAAAATTTTAAGGATGTTTACCTACACTCATCACTGAGTACCATCCGCTGTCACTTCACTCGCACTACTATTACCACCTGCATCTGTTCTCCTTTTTTCCAGTTATTTAAAGTAAAGCAAAAGACAGAACCCTGCCTTTGAGGAGTCAATATTCTTTCAACAGAGAAAAGGTACTCACAGGTTAAAAACCGGGAATCTGAAGGCTAGTCCTCAAAGCTTACATTTTTATCCTTCAAAGCTAAAAATCAAAATAGTGAAGACTGGTAGAATTTTACATATACATAATATGCATTTTTTTCCGCAGGTAATACAATGTTGGAGGAGCATAGATTTTGGAATCAGAAAGACCTGAGTTCAAATCCCATCTCCACCACTGAGCAGCTACATGAACTTGGGAAAGTTCATTGGTCTCTCTGAGCTCCCATTTTTTCGTCCGTAAAAGAGAAATATTACCTGTTAGCTCAAAAGACCAAGGTGAGGATTAAATGAAATGGCATGTGCAAAGCACTCAGCACGTGCCATCAGCTCCTGATCCTTCGTAGGTTCTCAATACTTTTCCTTCCCCATTAGCTGCATAAACTAACAACATAAAGATTCTAGGAATTCTCTTAAGACCATGAAGCCATTCTCCTGTATTTTTGATACCATGGTAATCCTTGCAAGCTTTCTGTTGTCCATTTTATCCTCCAAGCAAAGTGGCTTCTGGACACACCCCCTTATCAATACCAAGATCGTTCCGATAGTAGAGGCCACACAATTGTTCATCTTACCTAAATTTAAAAATAATCTACACCTCTGCCATTAAAACACAAAATGACCTCCCTCCTTTTCACAACCACTTGTTTCTACTCAACAATCAATTAATGAAAAAGAGGTCTTTACACTTTAGATCCACTTCTGCTTGTGGCATATATAAACGATCTATTCAAATGGCTACTGGCAATATTAAAAAATCAACATAAAGAGAAAGTGCTAGCTTTTTTCCTTTAGGATACCAACTTACCCCCACTCTGATGATATGGAGCTGTGAGGCATCCACACTGAATTCATGATTTGGGCCGCAAGCATACAGCAGAGCTCTCCATACCCTTATTGAGAAACTAAAAATCAGTATACATCTATGCTGAAAAAGAACTGCAAATTCACCAGATCTTTGATTCACCCCCAAGCTGGTTTGTGAAGTCATTTTCTCTCCCATAATCTCCAGCCTTCATCTGCTTACAAACACTCCCTCCCCTCCACCTTCCAACTTTGAACGAGTTCTATACTTATAACCTCCATGGCTGATTAAGGAGCAAAAGATAAAACCCTAGGAAGAACATCTCACTGGCTTTGCCTTTCAATCTACTTCTAAGAAGGTTCAGTTTTCTTTTGCAGATAATTCTTTAACGTTTACACAGCACTGGTATTCATTATACACTGAAGGAGAAAGACAAAAGTAATGATCCTCAGCTAGATCATAAAAGGTTGTCAGCTCATCAGTGACTTCCTATGATGTCATCAGCAACAAGAAAGCTAGAACAGTTAAGCTCCAAAAAAATGAAGATGAAATTACAATTTTAGGATTGACTCGGTTACATGGCAGAGTGTGTACATCAGAGCTGAATTTAATATATGTTTCCTTATCCCTGTAAAATACATCAAAGGCCAGATTTTCAAAGCCCCGCACGGCTGGCCATTTGGAAAGAGGTATATCCAGGCCCCCAAAGCCTTCATTTTAAGCAGATGGAAGGGGCAACTGCAAGTTTGAAAGTGCAAGCTCAGGCTTGTAAAGACACTGCTTAACACCAGCATTGACTAGGGAGCGGCTGGCACGGAGAGAGCCGGAACCGCCGTTCAGTTCTGTAAAACCAGGTACTGTGCTGACTTGCAGCAGGTAGCAGAAGGCTGAGTAGAAACTCATTTCCTATTTGCTTTTCCCTAACTGGTCTCTCTCCTGGAGTACAGCACAGACCAGATGACTGGAAGGCCACTAGATGGCGCCCTCTTGTACACCCAAGTTAATATGTGATGGCAAAGCCACCTGTCAGGAGCTCTATCTCATTAAAAAGTTTAAACGGAAAAGAACAAAGTGTCAGGTTCTCCTCCTTATCACAGCAGCTGGAGGTAAATTATTAAATCCGTTTTGGACTCCTGTGGTTAAGCTTCTCCTCTGGCACTGTAGAAACAAATATCTAGCACATTTGGGGGATTTAATAAATTTTAAAGAAAAAAACCAAACTGAGGACCCAGGTTTATTTGTTTGATTTTTTCCTTTTTGGGAGAGCACAAAACATACATCCAACTGAGCTGCTAATGTCTGGAGCCATTTGAAAAGGCAGTGTCTCCCAACTTTGAATTTCAATAACTTCCTCTGAAAATCTGCATAGAAGACATGAATTAAACCTTTAATAAACACTTGGCAAAATTTCAGAGAATAGCATATTTTATTTGTTTTCTCTCTCTCATATTTTCCTCAAACTCGGGACATATTACTACAGGAAGATTGAAGCTGAAGGTCTGCTATGTAGATAAAAATACACATTTATTATACATCCTAGGCTACTTTGAGGTATAACATTCCATTTAAAATTTAAACCAAGCTCTTGGATATAATGGTCCTTTTAGAATAAGGCTCTAGCTTACGTCTTCAGAGGATACTTTGAGTCTTGGGTATGAAGGGTGTTAAAGAAGTGGCGACTTTTAATATGCAAGGCCACAATGAAAATCCAACAGCTATTTTCCTATAGCCAAAACTGTATTTACAATCGGTGTGTGTATATCAGCATAATAGCCATTATTGTCCAGCCATTCCAAAGTAGCCATTTACTGGGTTTCGTTTATTTGGCATCAAAATTTATTATATTTTTTGCCTTTTAAATATTTGTATACTTGTGCAGCACCAAAAACTTAGTTAAAAATTGAACTGAGGACCTTTTGTTCCAGGCAACATAGCTCAAAACTTTATGTTCAACCATTTGGAGAAACTGCACTTCAAATGTTATCCCTCCCAGGCTGAGATCATTACTTTCTAAGCCTCTTGGGACACACATATCTAAAGGTTTTTGTGGTCTTCTTAACATCTCCTATTATAGAAAAAAATGGATTCCATTCACAAACTTAGCAGGTCTTTGAAGAGGCATCATGCCATTCTTCATCTCCTGACATTACACATGAGGCTTTAGCTTGTTTGTAATTTTCTGTAGTCAATTCTTTTCTTTCCCTGCAAGTCCATGGTGAATTCCCCAGATCTTCTATCCCCAGCAGAAGGAAAACGCTGTCTCTGAAATCCTGTAGAGCAGCCTTGTGACTAAGAACTAATATTTGCCAGCCCACACGAATCTCTCTCTAGTCTGGGTTTCCCCACAGAACACATCAGCTATTAGAAGAATGAATGGAGTCAGCATTTTCTTTTCTCTTTAAAAATCGAGACATAATTCACATACTACAAAATCCACTCTTTTAAAGTATGCAATTCAGTAGTTTTGACTACGTTCACGAAGTTGTGCAACCATCACCACCACCTAATTCCAGAACATTTCCATCACCCCAAAAGAAACCCCATATCCATGAGCAGTCAGTCCCCATTCCTCCCTCCCCCCAGCCCCTGACACTGATTAACCTACTTTTCGTCTCCTTGGACTTGCTTATTCTAGACATTAAATATAAATTGAATCATACAATATGTTGCCCTTTATGTCTGGCTTCTTTCACTTAGCATAATGTTCTCAGGGTTCATCCACGTTGTAGCACAATCAGTATGTTACATCCCTTTTTATGGCTGAATAACATTCCGACATTTCCTCTTCCGATTGCCCATGATAAATTATTGCTCATCTTGGGTAAGTTGCTAATTTGGGTCTTTGAATAGCCTTTGAGGAGAACTTACGCTACATGCAAAAATATTAAGGGCTCAATGAAATAGATTTTGAAGTCAAGAAGTTCCTGGTATCTGGTAAATTAAAGGGAAACAAAATTTCTTTTGATTTTCCCCTCTCCTGCTTTCACTTCTCAATAATGATGGTTGGAAAAAAAACTTTTCACTGGAAAAATCTTCAAAATATGATCATCTCTTCCAAAATACTAAATTTGTGACAATTTTCAAGAAAGCCTACTTATAAACTAAGAAATATTTGACTTTGAGTTGAAGAGATACACATTTGAAACAGTCTATTGACTGAAGTGTCATTTTTATTCATCCAAAATTTTAATCTAAAATATTTTTCATGAATCAACTGTGTTACACTGATCACTGTATCCTAATTCTCAGCATGGTGTTTGGCCCAGAAGAGGTGTTTGTTGAGTGAATGGATAGATGCATGAGTGGATGGATGGCTACTGATTCAGAAATCAAACTATCTCCTTTTCTAACACTAAGTAATCTTTAGAGATGATATGGGATACGTTCTGTCATGGTTGGCACATTTTTGTTAAGTAATGCTATACGCAAAATACAAAGCTAAAGTGAATTTAGGAAAAACATACTACTGCTAACACTTGTAGACCTTCTGAAGCAAGGACTTGATTATTTATCAGAGACAGTTATATAAATGATATATAGTCAACTATGTATATACTGCTTTATAATTAAAAAAAAAAGAGTAACATGTACATCTGTACGTTCTTTGATGAGAGAGGGAAATGCAAACTCATGTTTTGCGAATGTAGTAAGTGCCAGGCGCTGGGAATGTGGAAAGTGTAGAGCCGCAGTGGGAAGATGGAAAGAGTAAGATATGTTCTTTGCCCCTCTAATAATTTACCCTCCTAGGGGGAGGAAGAGTCTGCTGTTCCACCACTGCAGGTTGGTTTATATGCAGCTGGTGAAGGAACGATGTCAGAATCATAAGGAGGTTTGCTGGCTGATACACGATTCCTCCACCCCTTGCAGGACACGGGTGCACACTGCCCTGGGCCAGCTGGGGAGGACGGTGGTACTGTGCCCTGTGCCTCGCACTCCCTCTTCTTCTCAGCCATCAGCCACGTGCTCTGCTGGTAAGTGTTTGTGGCTGGTTCTCTCATCTTGGTGCGTTTTGTTCTTTCCTCCATTTACTCAGCAGTTCTCCCCTTCTATTAAGTGACTTTTACCTTTTGTTTGAGTGGTAAAGTCCTATTCTTCTAGCGGTATTTGCTAGGAATCTAATACACCCTTTAACCGGTGCTAGTGCTTTTACAGGTTATTGTTTTTGTGGGCGTTCTGCTCCCAACGTTCCACGAGTGTTTAATGGCCTGCCCTGATCTAATTTCCTTATAAATCCTGCTAGTTTTAGTGCATATTTCCCAGGATGCAAGGCTTTTCAGAAATGCCTACCACACAGTAGTAGAACTGCTTGGATATGTAAAAGCATAACGCCAAGTATAATGGGCTACATGAGAATATAATAAGAAAATTCTAAGCAGGATCTGCAGTGGTTAGCTAGCCAGTGCTACAGAGAAGATATCTGAGGATCTGGGGGAAAATTAAAAATTGAATACAGACAGCAAGTCACTGAATCGTATGAAGCCGTGTAGTGAAATAAGAGCCTAGGCTCAAACCACACCGGGGGTCAAAGGGACTTTCTTATTATACGACCTAGGGGACACAGATCATCCTCTACATCTCCATTTAATTATCTATCACATGACAGGACCGCATGAAGATGAAATGCGATGGTAATGTAATGTGCTTAGCACACTGCCTGGCATTCATTCAATGAGACCTGATGAAGCGCCTGGGAGCCAGGGGACTCAGGATACAGTTGCAAACAAAGTACAATGTGAGTATTCAATTTTTTAAAAAAATGGTTACTATGATGGTGTTTCTCATTTCCTTATATCTGCCATATATTTCTAAAAACTGAATCTCTTCAGTAAGAAATAACAATGAGCAAATCCAGTTGTTAGGAAGTTATGTATTCTCTACTGCATTGCTGGAACACATCAGTAAAGGAAAATGAAGCCAAAGGCGCCAGGGGTGACCCTGTTGTCTAAGGGACGTGGGACTTGCCAATGCTGGATATACAAGTCCCCGGCAGGGCGGTCGGTCATGACCTAGGCAAGAAGACTCTAATGTTTCTTAATATGCTTCTAGAATGCAATGCACAGGGAGCTTCCAGAAGGAACTTTGCAGAATACCAATATGGAATTATTTAAAAAGAATAAGGAAGAAAAAGACCTGCCACCCTCTCATCACGTACAGCAGGGCAGTGTGTATAGATGGGGGAAGGACTACAATGGCTCTGGAAGGGAGCCCTGGCGGCTGTGTCCGCCGGGGAGCTGGGGACCATGCACATTTGGTGAAATGTACATTTGATGAAATGCACAGATTGGATTCAAAATGCAGAGGCGGGGGCGGGGCTCGGAGAGAGGGGCTGCCCGGCGTGTCCAGACTCTCTCTGCTCCGGCTTGTCTGTTTGCGTAAGCCGAGCGCAGGGTCCTTGCTGGCTGCCGAGGAGCTGGCGCCGGGCAAGGGACTTGCAGCCAACAACAGCAAATGGTGGCGGCGGGGAGGAAGCCTGCGGTGCTGCAGCCCCCTCTAGGGTAACATTCAGGAGTGCAAGAAGAGAGCCAACTCGAAAGGGCAGCTCGGAAGGGACAGGCTTGAAACCTGAGCGAGGGGACGGGCCGGGGGAGACGAGGAGGGAGCCAGTCATGGTTCCAAAATACTACAGTCAGGTCCTGCTGACACCAAAGCAAAAACATCCCTCACCACCCAAGGGGCTGGAGGCTGAGTTCAACTGCTGGGGGGTGCTGCCCTGGTGGTGTTGGTGTCCCTGCCAGAGATCAAAAGGCGAGCTTGCTACACTTGAAGCAGAACTTGGCATATGCACTTTTCAGAGAGGGGCTCTGTTTTCACCAGAAGTTATCTCTCTTGCCCCCTTCTTTCCTTCTCTGGCCACGATTAAGACCAGAAATGTGCAGTGAATGCTTTCCTGTCACATAAGACCAATGAAGAGAACTTATATTCTGCTTGATGTTATCTGGCCTGATGTGGAGAAATAAACAAGACACAGCATATCGTCACCAGGTACAAGGTGGCAAGAGTCCCCACTGCCCCTCATCATCTTGGGGGTGACCTTGCCTCTCTCTTGCCTATCCCAGTGGGCAGCCTGGATTAGCAAGCAGGGCTGTGTAAGTGCCCAGGGAATTGTGCCTGATCTTGGCATTGAGAGTGTATCAGTGTTAACAGCTGGGTGCATACGTCATGCTCAATAAGGATTTAGAGGCAACATGTGGTCTCAGATTAGCGCAGATAGCAGGCGGGGGCTGTCTTCCTGCCAAGGCTGGGCAGCTCCAAAGGTCACGTGACCCCCTGGGATTAATACTGCCATTTAATGAAATGCCTTGCTTATCACTGTTCTGGGCCAAAGGCTTTGTTTCTGACTGAGAAGAAATCACTTCCAAATATAACATGATCTAGTGTGTGGGTTGCCTTCCTAAACTCTCAAGGGTTGCCTCTGTACATGACTCTTGAGGGTCAGTTAGCTAGGAATAAGTATTCAAGGGGAATTCAGAAAGGGAGGGAGACAACAGGAAAGGCAGATCAGGAAAGGGCTTTTGTGACATCCTAAGGAGTTTAGACTTGACCTCGCAGCAGTGAGAAGGCAGTTAAAGGATTTTAAACTTTGTACAAAACAGAGTTGTAGACTGCAGGATGTCATGACTGGAAAAAGAGGCCCCACTGAGAGAAATGGGAGTGAGGGATGAGGGTCTGAACCTACTAAGTGTTAGCAGCAGAAATGGAGGTAAGGGAAGGATGAAAGACATATTAAGGAGGTAACATTTATAGGCCATGGTGACTATTTGGAAGTGGGACATGAGGGGAAAGAGAACATGTCTGGCTCTAGAAATCCAGCTGCATGGGTGCCGGTGCCATTAAAAAAGATGGGGAATTAAGAAGTAGGTTTGCAAGAGTGTTGGAGCAGAGGTAGTGAATTCAGTTTTGATGTGCAGAGTGTGAGGTCTGCATAGCAGCGAATGGCCCTCAATGGGAATCCCTCTCAGCCACAGGGAATCGCCTTGCCAAACATCACAACCCTCCCAGATGGTGGCCTGTCGCCAGTGACTGCCTGATGCCTGGATACAAAGGCCCAGCCCCCTGGCTTCAATTTGGGACAATTCTGAAGGGTTATTCCTGCTCTAGAGCTCCCCTTAGGCTTGGCTACAGCCTCCTTGTGGGTCAGCTTTTCCCTCTACCCACGCCTGTCTTCTCTCTTCCTTACAGGTGTATTTCCCAAGGGTTCTCCCCAACAAACCTTCTGCAGGTAACTCTCCACCCCCCAGTCTGTTTCCAGGGACACTGTACAAGAGTGTGGTTAGAGAAAAGGGATTCCATGAGGATGGCCCAGAAAATAGAAGAGATAACGGTTCTGAAAACTAACGGAAGAGGAAGTTCCTGGGAGCAGACAGGAGTCAGTAGTATTGAACACCACAGAGTGGTGTAGAGTAAAATAAGGGCAAACAGCCAGGAGGTGGGCCATGGATACCCTTGGCAAGGGCAGTGTAAAGGAGCAATAGTGTAGAAGACACGTGGCAGTGGGTTGAAGCCTCAATGAGCAACATGGGCAAGTGGAGAGGGTCAGTGTAGACTGATGTCTGAAGAAGCTTGTCTGTAGAGAGAAAGAGAGACCAGGTGGTGGATGATAGGGAAGGATACCAGATCAAGGCCCCTGTGAAAAGAACCGACTGAGGCAAAATAGCCAATGGAAAGAAAGTGGATGATACTGCTGGGGAAAGAGCAGAGCGCGAAGGCAGTGCTGTACTTGAGAAGGAGGGTAGGATGCCATCCGGGCTACGTCTTTCTGCCACACCGGCAGCAAGGAGGTGTGGAGGAGGGAGGTGAGCATGGCTGTCCACTATCTCTTCATCAATCCTTCTCTGAGCACTTATAGTCTTGCACAGTCTTCAACTTCTGTTTCTGTCCTTGTGTCCCACTAATCTCCTTCAGGCTTGCAACCGTCAAACCAACCCAGACCACTGCAAACCCTCCAAGGTCCTCCCAATTCTATTGCCACTGGACCTCTTCTTCCCATTTCCTTAGCCTGCCCGTCTGGATTTACCCAGGGTTATGTGTTTTTAAACTTCTGCCTGCTCTTTAAAGTAGAAGGTGAAATACTATCTAACACGTTCCTCTTTTGTCTCTGTCCTGGCCTCAGTGACCATTGCTCAGGTCTATGAAGTGGACCTGAGAAGTGAAGCTCACTTCTGCTTCTGCCTAGCACACTCTCCCTCAGAGCTCTTCCCTGGACTGTGGATGGATGGATCAGATGCCCACTCCCAAGCCCCATTATACAGTCAAAGAGCAGTGCTTTCCTCCATAACACATATCACAGTGGCACTTATGTATTTGGGTGAATATTTGACTAAGCCTGGTTTCCCCATTAGACCATAACTTTGTAAAGTCACGGACTCATCATGGAGTAGCTCCTGGCACGTGTTTTGGTTGGATAAATAAATGAATACTTTCTATAATCTCCCTTAGAGTTATTTCACTTATGAAAAGCCTAAACAAGATACAAATTCCTTAAGGACAGAAGCCAGACATTTTCATCTTTTTATTTCCTAATTGTCTAGTACAGATCCCTGTACCTGATAGTTACTCAAAATACCTTAGCTGAGTGAGAATCAAGTTTTTAAACTACACTTGAAAAAAAATCACTAGACCCTGTGATGATGGAGCTGATCGGTAAGGGGAATTGCTGTGCACTGGTATCTGAGATCCCTGCATGGCCCTCTCAGGCATTCATACATACCCAAATATGTATTTAGCATCTATCATGTACCAGAAGTTGTGCCAGGTGCTGGGGATACAGTGGTGAGCAAAACCAGGTGTGGCCCCTGTGCTCATGAGGTTTCCAGTCTACTACTGGACTCAGACACCAATCAAAAGTCATGCAAATAGATGACAAATTCCAACTGATTATGAAGACATAAAAGCTGAATACCTAATGGAGTGATGGTAGCACACCACGGCAGGGTACAGAGAGGCAGGTAGAGCCAGACCTAGCAGGGCCAGTGGGTCATGTTGAGGATGTAGACTTGGTCCTCCGAGCAAAGGGGAGCCATTTGAGGCAGGGTGGGAGAAGCATTAACCAACTGCCTTTCCAAAGTAGACATCCCTCACAGAATATGTGGCTACTCTCCCAATCTACAGGAACTGGCCAGCAACACCATCAGATCACCCTGTCTTCTTTTCATTAAAACCTTTATCAGTAAGAAACATTTTCTTTCCTTTTTCTAATTTTCTGTTCTCTTCTGTCCCAGCCTCCTCCTGCCGTAGAATGGAGGCTTCATGAAGGCCAGGAATTTTGTTCTCCCTTGTTCTTTACTGTAGAATGTGTGGAATTGCTCCTGGCATGTATCAGGTGTCCATAACATTTTGCCAACATTGAATTTTAATTTCTGTCGTTGGAAGGTTGCATGGAAGGGACATGTTGCTGGGCTTCTGGGAATAATATTTCTTCTTTACCAATTTAGCAGAGTCTCCTAGTTCTCCCATGAAAATGGGCTTACAGGACTTGCCCAAAGATTTTATGATATTAAACTCTTTTAGATAAGGGGATTTTGAAGACTCTTTTTATTTTTTATTTTTTTTTTGCGGTACGCAGGCCTCTCACTGCTGTTGCCTCTCCCGTTGCGGAGCGCAGGCTCAGCGGCCATGGCTCACGGGCCCCGCCGCTCTGCGGCATGTGGGATCCTCCTGGACCGGGGCATGAACCCGCATCCCCTGCATCGGCAGGTGGACTCTCAACCACTGCGCCACCAGGGAAGCCCCTGAAGACTTCTTAATAGCTCTGTCTTTATGGGAACAAGAGTGGGGCTAAATGTAAATGTGCACCCCTCTCCGTGATTATTCTTTTCTAAGCTACTAAAGGTATGATCTACCAACTACTTTTCCTGAGTTGGAAATGTTATATAAAAGTTCAGCGTTTCCTTGCCAGACAACTTGTTATCATAACCAACATGTGTGAAACGCTAAAATTTATAGTTTCTAACATTTCCTTGGGTGGTGGAATGATATGAGAATTGCAATTAACACACACACCCCCCGCAAACAGCAAAGCATTATGTGGACACAATTTGTATTGAATCCAGTGGAAATTCCACATTCTCTATGTCAGGACATCCACAAATTATGGACCAGGTTGGTTAGCATTTTATGAGTTATTCTGTTGAGACTTGTGGAAGTATTTGAAAGTTCTCCTAGTCTACTGTTAAATGTGTAGTTTAGATTCTAGCCAGTATTTAGGCTTAACTAGTTTTGTGTGAATAAATTGAGTTTTCTGCTCAGATCTCTGGGATTAATATAAAACTGGTTATAAAATCATGGCTTCCTTTTCAAATTGTGCCTTTAATTTGACCTGTATGGGTAGCTGCCTAGTTTTCTCTGAGGTGTAGCACCATCTTTACACACAGCCAGATCAAGTCTATTAAAAGTGATTTGGTTTCCCCAATTTCAGCATCATTGGGGAAGTTCGAATGTTTCGTAAAACGGCAGCATTAAATGAAATCAATTCATTACAGTTTCTGAGAAATTCCAATAATTTCTATTATATTCCATGGATAAAATTCTCCAGTTCAGGCCAGAGGGAATAAGGAATAATTTGTTATATTTTATTTCATAAAGGTATTTGTCTTTTTAGGGGAACTAAATACAAACATTGGTATCATTTTGCTTATTATGGGCCTTCAACAGAGTCTATATAAAGAATTAATTCATGGTTGTTAAAATTGTTCACAACCTTCATGTGACGAAGTCATACAAATGAAGTTTTTGTTTTTGCTTTTTAGTTGTAGTCTGCACGGTAAGGGTTTATAAGGGCCTACTCAACTATTCCCATTCTGCATGATTCGTGCTTTGCTTTCCCTTCCTTTTTAAAACAAAATTGACAGGAGGTTTTGTTGCTTAAAAAAATCTATCCAGAATTATTTTAAAGATTTAAAATGGTGTATGTGTCCACAGTAGATGAGAAAGATGAAAGTGTTTTCTTCTAATCCTGCTGTCTACTAAACGGTGTTGCATAGTTTAAGTAAACGCAAACAGAAACTAAATTTTCCAGCACAGTTAAGGTTTTAAAAGCTAAGTCAAAATAGGAAGCAAAGAAGGTAGGGACACCTAGTCCTTTGTGAGCATATAGAAAAATCAAGCAGTGATCACTAGCATCTAGCATGGCTTCATTAAGGACAAGTGGTATTAAATGCATCCTATTTTTTTTTTAATCTAAGTAATACTACACTGATTAGGAGATCAAAGGAATGGCATAACAGAATCATGAGCACTAATGTTTGTGTAGTTAGGACATGGTAATTTATAGACTGTCTTCATGTATATTATTATAGGTGCTCTTTACAATCATTGTATGTGTAACAGGCCAGATAATAATAATTCTCATTATTATTATAAATAATAACTTATAAGTGGAAAGAAAGTGGAAACAAAGACTAAATATGATTACTTGAGACTCACAGCAAGCAAGTACTAGAATCTGGGTCTACTTAGTCTAGTGTGCTCATTTCTATTATATGGCAGTGCTTGATTTTAGCAAAGCATTTGATAATCTTCGGTGATATACAATGGGCAAGAGAGAACAATATGAACCACATAAGATTCTAACTGAACAGATGGCGGAAAACCTGTACATTCAATTCAACACACATTTATTGAGCAATTATTATGTACTGGGCTCCCTGCTATGTCTAGTGAAACTAGTAAATTAATTCCAGTATAAAGAGTGAGGTGAAAGATGTGGTTATCTTTGGCATTTTCATCAGTGATTTGATTAAAGACATGGAAGATATTTTTTATGTAATCTGTGCTTAGCACCTAGCTCAGATGAGTAGTTTAAAAGAATTTTGAGGAACTAAAATAACAGACCAAAGTTAATGAGCTGACCTTCTTACAGGAATCTATATGTTAGATTGTGAATTTAGATTAAAAGGGAAAATCTATCATCCAGTATGGAATGGGGAAGAGACCATGTTTTGCCATTCATTGTTCATGAGGAAGTGGGTGGCTTATTAGTTTTTCTATAAACTCAGTAAAAGTCAGCAGGGTCATGTGGCTGGTGGGAAAAGCGTGCAATTTTACGCCACATGAATAAAACTAAAACCCCAGCCTATAAAGACAATAATTCTGCTTATCGGCATCGATTTGATCATGTTAGTATTGTGCTCAGCTCTGGGGATAACATTTTTGGGGTGTAGATCATCTACCCATTTGGGTGGGTAAGGGTTGGTCATGGGAAGAAAAGGTGGAGGAACTGGGGCTATTAAATTGAAGCAGGGAAGACACTGGAGCAGCTGAGAGATTTTCTTCAAGGTGGAAGAAGGTGGAGACATCCTTTATGACTCCATATGGCAGAAATAGGACCCATGGGTGGAAATTTAAGAAAGGCATATTTGGACTCCATGTCAGGGAGAATGTTTCAACATTTGGAGCTGTCATTAGGGGATGGGTTATCTCGAAAAGTGGTGTGTTTCCCATCCCTGGAAAATTTCAGACAGAGGCTGAATGACCATCTGCTAAGGAATGCGGCAGAGAGGATTCCAGCTTTGAGTGGGAGTTTGGACTAATGACCTCTAATGTTGCTTCCAACTCTAAGATTTGGAGTTTCTAGTAAGTGTCCTGTGCACAAATCCTTATGCCCTGTGAAATTTGTTCTAAATCTCCGGAATCTGGGCCTTTAAACATCTCAAAGGATGTTCATAATTGTCTTTGAATAAACATGCACAGGGCCCGGTATTTTCTGTAAACATCTTTGCAGGAAGCAGTTTCCCACACAACTAACTGGCTGTAAGGCAATTTTGTCATAAAAGATAACTAGTTGACAGGTTGGGTTGACAGTTTCAAACAGGTTTTATATTATGTAAACCTTAGGCCTCATAATGGTCCATACAGTGACCAGTAGATGTGGCGGTCTTAAAATAGTGGATGATGAAAACTACATATAGTGACTTGATAGAAAGTACGGTGATAAGAAAATTTACTGGAAGTAAGAAATAAGAGAATGTAAGACCAGATGGCATACTATACTAGAAAATGATAATGTATCAGTTTGCAAATCCTTTGTTGAGCACAGTGACCCTGCCCACTTGTCAAAACTAAAAGTTTATTAAGCTATGGCGAATATAAAAGAGGCGGTTAATCATTCACGACAGTCTTCAAGAGGTTTAACTATCAATTCTTTAGCTAATTTAGATACAACAGCTTGTTCTGTAAGGCCATTTTTACCAAATTTATCACTCAATACTAGAAGTTGGAAGCAAAGGAAGAAGCAAGAGCATCCCAGCCCCCAAAAAGAAATAGTTCTGTGATTCATGATGAGTATAAGTTTCTTGAAAATGGTGATTTTTGTTTTGTCTTGTCTTGCTATTTGACGGTGGAGAACATGATGTGGATAGAATTTTGTTATTTGGCACAGAATCAGACTTAGATAATTTGGTGAAATACAAGGACTGGGCACGTGGAGGAACATGTAAATATATTAGTTCAGATATGTACTAACAGTTATATAGGTTACGTATATTGATAAGAAATACCAGCGTCCCTCGTCTGTTCTATTTCCAGGGAAACATGAAGAGACTTACAGAAAGGTTTTTTTTTTAATATCATAAAGAACTTACATTAGACTCTGAATCCTTAGTGACTGACTTTGAGAAAGGGAGCATCACTGCTCTCTCTAAGATACACTCAAATACAACTATAACTGTGAATCTACATACATTTTAAATGTATTTAAATTTCTTTTCTGTACTTTCATTTTTCACAATAAAAGCTCCTTAAACTTCTGTTATTAATGTTTCATGTTCCATCATGTCCTTTTTAGTGACCTACTTTTATTTTATTTTCGTTATTTTATCTTTTAATGGCATAATGAGCCACATCGATACTCTTTTAGCTTCTTCCACAGATGGGGTATTTTATGTGATTTGTTTCTGACAGCACCAGGCTCTTGGAAGTATCTAAGGAGCACTCGCATGCGTTCGTATTCTGGACTTATAAATTCAACACCTCAACAAATAAAAACACCTCTGGGACATTTCTGAAACTGAGCTACGTCTATCTTGACTGAAATCTCCTTTTTCGCTATTGTCCGGTAGGGGCTGGTGGCACAGGTGTGGCACATGTGTACACCCAGTAGGGTGCAGGTTACAACTGTTCTGCATACCTGGACACACAGTCTGTGTGGCATTCAGTGATTAGCACATCCACCTGGAGAGCTTGCCACCGTCTCTGTGGGGACCTAAAATACGCAAATGTCACGTGACTCATTTGGTCTCCTATTATATGTCTCTATAGATAATTTATGGCTAAATCTCTAAAGGGCTCATCATTTTAACCCACCCCTTGCCCCAACTAAAAGTACTTATAAGTAGTATTGGTTAGTAGTACAAGTGGCCTCAACTTCTTTCTCCTCTTACTCAAGTTCATTCAGCAAACTTATATTTCCTCTTTTGAGAAGCACAATTTTCATTCCAGTTGGAGGGGTGTAAGCCTGGTACAAGCAGTTTTCTGGGGACTAGGGCAGCTGACAGAGGATGGATTGTGTTTGCCTCAGTATCCCTGGTAGAGAGGAGCTCACAGAGCTGCTTCTAGATCTGTGATGCTTGGCAGTTGGGGAAAGAGTAGAGGTCAGTGGGATGGGACTGCAGGTGTCACATTAAACTCATTTACATGTGTCCATCTAAAGCATATTTTAGTTTTCTACCCACAGCTAGAACATTTTCAAATTCTGTACAAACACACACCCGGAGAAAGGTTAGAACCAGCTCAATTCCAAGTCCCTAAGGTTTATTGGAACATTCCTCTGGATTGGCGACTTCTAACATAAGCATTGCAGAGAGGAAGAAAGGCTGAACTTGGCATAAGAAGGAGACCTCAGGCAAATATACCCTAGGAAGCCATTGTGGGTTCACAGAAAAATAACAGTATTGATGAAGGCTTGCAATAACACCTGCTTACTGATACTTTAGCATCGTGCTTTCAAAGCGTTATCTGCAGCCCAGCAGCAAGGACACATCACCTGGTGATTGTTAAGAAGGCAGCATATCAGGCCCCACTCCAGACCTTCTGAATCAGTCTGTTCAAGACCCTCCCATGAGGCCTATGTGTACAAAATGTTAAGAAGTCCTGCTTTAAAACTTACTACGATCAGATCAATGGAGAGTTAAAGTGAAATGAAATTTCACTTAATGGAAAACAAAAACAAAAACCTTTGTGTTTTAAAAGCGGAAACAAAACTTTTAGACCCCCTCCGCCTAAAGGGGAATGATGAATTAGTAAGAGAACTATTTAAGCCTAATGAATAAAATTAATGACGTTCTGCATTTGAAGTTAATGTTAATCTGTTTTTCCAGGGCAAAGGGACTTCTGAAAGCATTGTTCTGGGTGATTCAACTAAAATTTAATTAGTGACTGGAGAAGCAATGGAGTAAAAATTTCAGTTTAACTTAAAAACACTCCTTTATTTCACCCCTCCGATTTTCTGCTCACCCTAGCACACCAACTCATGAGTCACATCCAGATCCCAACACCAATCAGAAACCTAAAGCATTTTTTGGGGGATATCGTGACAAGTCCCTTTTTTTTTTTCCCCTTAACCGCACAGAGCTCTTTTGTAATCACAATAAGGTTTTGCAAAAACATGCAGTGAAAGCTATAAAAGTTATGAAGTCATTTTTAGATTGATTAAAGGGTTACGAATTCCAAGCAAAGAGAGTAATGCTTCCAAAAATAGTGTGGCTGACCTAGTGGCAAAGAATATGCCATTATGAAATGCAAAATTTACGGATGCAAATACACGTATGTGTGTATGTGTATTTATGTGACAATATAAACTCTAAAAATGTTATGAACTAATGAAAATAGCAATTGCTGGTGGGGTTTGCAAAAATGCTATAATTCAGACACACACCATTAAAAAACTCATTGATAAATCATTGGAACTCGTAGCTGACTTTTGATTTATTCTTGCGCCGACTGTAGTTGTGACTCCAGGGAGATGTTTATATGCCGACAGTTTCAGTGAGGAGCGGCGGCAATAGCTAATCTGCTCAGTTTTTGAACTCTAAGAGTTATGCTTTGAATTAAAGAAGATTTATGGAGGGAGCAATGGCTTTTTATGGATTACATGCTAAAGATCACAATGAGTAAGAAAGAAGACATTCAAAAGAACTGAGGCTTTTTATTTACACACATTAAAGAAAAATACAGTTGAAACGGTCAAAAATCATGTACATTGCCTCAGTTTTATATACAACATAATTTGCCTTCTCCTGTTTACATGCTACTGTTTGATCGTGTTCTGGCTTATGATGTCTTGCAATTGTTGTATATGTATGATTTTCTTTTTCTGCCAACAAGAGAGATCCTTGCAATCTTTTCTGTTCTCTTTAGTGCCAAGTACAATGCCAGGTACATAACAGATTTTATAAAAGCCGATTGAATTTTGTGGAAAAATTATATAATGATCTAAAATTGCTTTACCATGCTTGGATGACTAAGATCTTAATATAAAAGGTAAACCCTCAAGAAATAACACTGTTTGGGGAGGGGGCAGGGGAGGTGGAGAAGGAGGGTGGTAAACTGCCTGACAGCTCCAGCATTGCAATACTTTGCAACATTAGACATCAAAGACCTGGACCAGGCACAAAAGAAGGATGGGGACTCTGTTCTCTGCCACATACTAAGTGCAAACCATATCTACTTTAACGCAGTCACGGGGAAATAAGTGGGGATCGAGTGGGTTTCATCATCTCTGAATTCACTTTGAATGGCACGGCAGGCCCTGCCCCTGCTTTAGAATAAAGACCCAACACTTAGCCGCAAGCTTAAGCAAAACTTTTGAGCTAATTGAAAGGTTTTGAAAATGTAGGGCTTTGTGCTTGCCTTTTGAAGCTTCAAGCCTCAAGGCAGGTCCTGGGCTCCTGCCTGAGCATGAACAACTCTAAAGATGTTAAGAGAGCAAGAGAAGAATGAGGACAAAGCTAGTCAGCTTCTCTAGTTCAAGTTAAAGTGCACTAAAAGAAGGGCTGTAAGGCAATAGGCATAAAACTGTTAAGATTTTTTAAACTTTCTATTTCTCTTTACCATATACTGTCTTATTACCTCTATCATTGAATATTCACTCATGGTAACTTTTATTATTTGCTTTGATATAAAAGTAATCTCACTAATATTTTAGCGACATACACCTATAAAATAGGCAGATTACCTGTTTTTGCTGCCTACCAAATTGCTTTCATCTCCCAAATACAGAATGATTCATGGAAAAATCCACTGAAAGTGTATTTAACTGAGTATATCCCTATTCAGCAGTTTAGTGAGTCAATTAATACAAATATAAGCTGAAAACTTACTAACCAAAGCTGATAATTACTAAATCTGTTCTTAATTAATGAAGAGTTGTGTGTACTGGGTTTTAGTTAGATTTATTTAATTCCAAGTTTTCCCAGTTTGCTTTAAAATATGTCTTAGATGACTAGACAATCAGGTGGAAAAAAACCATTTGGGAACAATAATCACCGAAGCTTCAATATAGCTATTCTGCTTAAAATGTTTCAAGAGAGCTGTAATTTCAAAGTAAGGCTTTATATGAGATATATACATCAACTGATAAAAATGTCTCCAAGATACAACAATTCTCCAAGCCTGGTAATAAAACCTTTTATAATATTGACCTGATTCATTAAGGAATAGCCTCTTTGGAAAAAATAAAGAGGTCAATTGTTCCCTATTCTTCATTTGGTTA
This sequence comes from Delphinapterus leucas, assembly GCF_059928025.1. NCBI lineage: Eukaryota > Metazoa > Chordata > Mammalia > Artiodactyla > Monodontidae > Delphinapterus > Delphinapterus leucas. The sequence goes on from NC_143134.1 coordinate 57,678,094, forward strand.
AGGGCTATAGATGCTCATTTCAGACTAACAGCATAGCAATTTAGAAAGTGTGCAAGTTCTGGATTCTGGCCCAAGTGTGAGTCCAGCTTGTGTTACCTTGGGCAACTAGAAATATCTCTGGGTCTCCGTTTCCTCACAGGAGACAGCATGACCTGTGCTTGAGTGTGGGACCTCCCTGGGATCAGGGCTTGGTACCTGCACTAACTCTATGACCATTGGCAGATTACCTAAATTCTCATCATTTGAGATGTTATTAGCTCAGAAGCAGAAAATGCGTGGAAACTCCTAACCATGGTAAGCAATCGATAAATAATAGCTATTATTAGTAACTAATTTCATAATTATGATTGCCACCAGGAAGCCAAGCAGCTGAGTCTCAAAATGCAAAAGAAATACTGAATTCCTTACTCCTTTGACCGTGGTCTTTTCTTATATCTAGTGAATTATTTGCCAATCTAATTTAAGAGAAGTTGAAAATGCAAATGTCCCTTTAGGCAGGGGAAGTAACTTGAATGCAACAGAAAAAGGTGCTATTAACATGTTTTCTTCTACCCCAGTCCTCTGCTGTCTGGGTCATGGAGACTTCCTGGGTGTAGCATCGCTGGCCAGTGGACTGACCCGTTGGCAAGGATTCTTCCTCCCATCACTGGGTTTTTGTTCTTGACCAAGTAGTGCCATGAGTCAGGCTATCTCATCTGATCTATTTATGATTCTGAGAAATTTAGTGGTCAGTGCCCCTCCACCAAAGAATTCTAATTAGAATTTCTGTAGCTACATCTTTGATGGAATAAACTGAGTATATTAGGGGAAAAAATAGACATACCCCACGCTCAATGTTGAGCTCTCTCAGATGCATAAGAATTTTTCTGGGAAATTTTTCATTGATGGTCTCCTCTTCCAGCAATAACACTTTCCCCCCAACTCCTTTATTATTTAGAATCTCTAAAGTTTTCTTTTTTAATCGACACATAAGTATTGCTGTGAAACTAAGAACTATACTCAACCAGTGTCAGGGCCATAGTGAAGTAAGAAGTTGGCTTTTTTTTTCTTCCAAATTCTCACAGGCATTGGAAGCTCTCTTGGATACTTCAGCAACGTTTGGGGATTAATAAATTTTTGGTGCTTGGCTAAGGGTATATTTTTGGGCAGCATGTTGGAAAAGAGAATTCTTAGAGAGGGTAGCAAATCTGGTTAAGGGATGGCTGTGATAAGACTGAAGGTGTACGTTTAGTACACATCTTGCCCAGGTTGTTCCACTCTACTATGGGAACTCCCGTAATGCCAATCTTTTTACAATTCCCTTTTTTAGGTGAGAGAAAGCGAGAGAGTTAGTAAATGCCCACGTGAATCCCTAGAACAACACTGTAATGCAGATATTATCAGTTCCCAATTTCAGCCCCCATCCTTCCTCTTGGTGCTTTCAGTAGTGTTTGAAAAGTGTAATTAAGGCCTTTAACACAATGGACTATTACTCAGCCGTAAGAAAGAATGAAAATCTGCCATTCGAGCAAAGTGGATGGACCTAGAGAATGTTATGCTTAAGGAAATCAGAGTAAGACAAATACTGTACTATATCACTTGTGGAATCTAAAAAATAAAACAAACAAATGTATAATATACAGCAAAACAGAAACAGACTCACAGATGTAGAGAACAAACTAGTGGTCTCCAGTGGGGCGGACTGGGGAGCGGGGAGACAGGTGTATGGGATTAAGAGATACAAACTATTATGTATAAAATAGATAAGCAACAAGGATTGACTGTATAGCACAGGGAATTATAGTCTTATAATAACTTTTAATGGAGTATAATCTGTAAAAATACTGAATCACTATGCTGTATACCCGAAACTAATATTGTAAAGCAACTACAGTTCAATTAAAAATAAAAATCCTTCAGTAGTTCAGCCTTGTTTTCAGGCAGTTGCCAACTAATATCCAAATTATAGGTGGTCAACCGCTTTCTGAGGGGATATTTGCATAAAAGTGTATTGGAAGACTAATGTATCTTGAGTGATGGAGGATGGTGGAGCTTCAGGTATCACGACAGTGCATTAGAGTATGGTGGGTCAGAAAAGGCTGGCTCCAGAGCACCCCACAAAAACTTAAGATTCTGCTTGAAAGTAAAGCCCACTAGGCAATACATGAGACAAGGTAGGTGCATCTGAGTGGCTCAACCAAGACCACCACCAGAAAGACAATCTAAAGCACCTCTTTCTGGATCAGAAGTGAGTTAATCATCTTAGTTCTTCGAAATAAACAGGAAAATGTGGGTAGGGCTTTCCTCCCTTCATATATGCTTAGTATTTTGGTTCTTCTATTTTTCTAACTTCATTAGAAGTTAGATATTCATTCATCATTCAATGTTATCAAATGTCATCAAATGTTATCAAATGTCATCATTTCTGTGCAAACTTTTCTGGGGAATTACCTTTTCTGGAGAAATCCCTCACAGTAATTGTTTCACTTCTCTCGTGAGCTTATTAAATTAAGTCTTTTTTTTTTTTTTTTCGGTACGCGGGCCTCTCACTGTTGTGGCCTCTCCCGCTACTGAGCACAGGCTCCGGACACGCAGGCTCAGCGGCCATGGCTCACAGGCCCAGCCGCTCCGCGGCATGTGGGATCTTCCCGGACTGGGGCACGAACCCGCGTCCCCTGCATCGGCAGGCGGACTCTCAACCACTGCACCACCAGAGAAGCCCTTAAATTAAGTCTTGACTTAAGGTAGTGTCCACTCCTTGTTGCCTCGCTAGGCCAAGAGCGCTGTCATGGGGACTGTCCAAGACCCATCTTTTCAGTCCCTCAGCTTAGCACAGCACTTAGTGTCGGAGTACTCACTGAATGAGTTGCTAGGCGTGGCATGAATCTTCTCATAGCACGAGTTCAACAGGGCAGTTGCCTTCGGCCTCACTTGCTTGTGCTTTGATTGGCTGGAAGGGTCATTAGAGAGTCTTGGAAACTGAAAGTCATTAATAGCTCAGCTTCTTGTTCCCTTCCTCACCACTAAGCAAGGCCAGATCTAAAACATCCCAGACGGGGGTGGGCGGGGGGTAAGGGGGTGGGGAATTGATCTTATTTTAGAAGACATTCAGAGATACCAATGAAGTAAGAACTTCTTTGAGGTTTAAATTTAGCATATCTTTGCAGAACTAGCTCAAATGTTGTCATGTTGAGCTACCTTTGTGCCCTTTACTCAGAAACATTATCTACATACCAAAACCTTACCCATTAGCCAGTGGGGTAAAGACGTTGAGGATAAATGCTATTAAGGGATATGTTTATCTTAACCTTATCCTGGAAAACTGAAGACATGAAATTTACGACTGAAGATATGAATACATTTTAAAGCTTTAAATTAACAGGCCATGGAAACCATCCCATATTGTAAATAAGATGTGGATCCCTTACTCATTTTGCAAGAAGACTTGGTTTCAACAGCCAATCTTCTATAATGAAGCTCAGGAAAATGTGTCTTCCCTTTCCTCTGTTCTCCAAAAGCACATCCTTGTACCTCTCATCAAGCATTAATGCCATTTTAATTTTGTTTCATAAGTGTTTATCATCTTGTCAATTGGGACTATATTGTTCTCAAGGAACTGCATCCCTCTAAGTGCCTAGTACAGTGCCTAGGACAGATTCTCCATTCAGTTTTGTTGAATGAATAAATAATGTATTCATGTAAGCTACTTCCCTCTCAAGAAATGTCAAAGAAAGAGCAAGATTGAGTGTGTGTGTTTACATGTTTAATAATTAATGGGGCTGGGGGTAAGGATCTAAGGGGGTATCAATCAGACCAGAGGCTATAGGGTAATCAATTCTTTGTTGGCATCTCTTAAAATGCACATTCCCTACACAAGTGACCTATGCCATACAACAAGTTTAAAGCCCTCTTTCTTAGTTTCTGGTTAATTTATGATTTTTTCCATTATTATCTAAAACATATATAGAAATAAAATCCAGTTTAAATTGTCCAGAAAGTAATTTCTCTCTCTGAAGCAATAAAACATTTTTAGGCTCAAAGCCAGGTTAGTTCCTACACATGTAATCCCTGGGGGTCTTTAGGTCACTAGCAAAAGGACTTGGAAAATTTAATTAAAGAGATTTCCAGGAAGGGGAAAGAAATTAAAGCAACTGGCCACCACAACATGAAGGAGTTTTTATATCCTACACAAAAGGTCTTACAACACAGGACACACCAAAATCTGGAAAACACAAAGGGGGATCTTCCAGAAGATTCTACAATGAACACTATTTAATAATTTAGTGCTACTGGCAACCCTGAGAAAGAACATTAGGGGGCAAGGTATTCTATTTGGTCACTCAATGACATTTAAGTATTCTTTGCTCTGTTTAAGACACTGCCATAGTGTTAGGGATGCAAAAATAAGCAAAATAAAGTCTTTATCCACATGGAGGTTATCTTTAGGACAGATAAACAGGAAAGCAAAGAGTTACTGAACAATATGATAAGGGCTTGTGATAGAGGCCATACCAGACACTATAGGAACAGAGAGGAAGAAAGCTCCGCATCCTTTGATGAACCCATGGGCAGGCTTCCCAGGACATGCCTCGGTTGTATCTTTCACAAAGATCAGACAAGGAAAGATATTCTTTGTAGTAGGGCAAGATGGGAAATGACACAGAGGAAGGAGGGGCACACTGCATGTGAGGAACAAGGAGTCAGAGTAGCTGGAGCACAGTGTACACGTGGATGAGAAATGAGTTTCAGGGAAGCAGTGGCAAGATCGTGGCTTATATTATTAAAAAGAGGGATGATAGGGCTTCCCTGGTGGTGCAGCGGTTGGGAGTCTGCCTGCCAATGCAGGGGACGCGGGTTCGCACCCTGGTCTGGGAAGATCCCACATGCCGCGGAGCAACTGGGCCCGTGAGCCACAACTACTGAGCCTGCGCATCTGGAGCTTGTGCTCCTCAACAAGAGAGGCCGCGATAGTGAGAGGCCCGCACACCACGATGAAGAGTGGCCCCCGCTTGCCACAACTAGAGAAAGCCCTCGCACAGAAACAAAGACCCAACACAGCCATAAATAAATAAATAAAATTTTTTAAACTATTAAAAAAAAAAGAGGGGTGATAAAGAAACCACATAAATACAACAAGGAGGATGTGTCTGAATGCCATAGGAACATGGCTTAACATTATTCAGAGAGAAGTCAATGTACATTTCCTGATCTAGAAGAAGGGAATTCAGTGATGTATGTGAAGAACTCACAAGGGATGCCAGATAATAAGATCAGAGAGACAGAGAGAGACTGTTGTGACGTGACTGAAAATTTTAGGGACCTCACCAAAAACTCAGAAAATGGCAGGTATCCTAAATGCACTTTCCAGTGGTTAAGGCTGCTTGTGTGTGTATAAGATTCCATTCAATAGCCAGAATATACTGCACTTTTAACTCAAGAAAACCACCAGGGAGGCTTTATAGGAGACGAGGGAGAAATGAAATGGAGATGAGCCGGATGCAGTTGTAAGTTGTCAATTTTATGACACTGTTTAACAGATATAAGCAGTATAACATTTAAATGGCTGCCATTATTTTACTTAGTTCTGCATCACAAAGCTATCACCAGTTCCCGCCTTCAGATAATTAACACTAAAACTACTGCTAGCATTATATAGCAAATTCTGATGAAAGAAACATCTTGCAAATATTACAGTCTTAAATCCTTGACCATTTATAATAGTCTACTTCCATAATAAAGTAATAGCCCATTGGTAAATAGAGTGTTACACGTATTTTATTACACACTTCATCTGTATTATTGCAAAATTCTTACAAGTTATTATGATTCTATTCTTAAAAGTGAGAAAATCAGCTCTGAGAGGTTAAGAAAGTTATCCAATATCACACAGCTAGTAAGTGGTAGAGCCAAGATGCAAAACTAGGACTGCAAAGTTCATGCTCTTTCTGCTATCAATGGCAATCTATACTTACAACATTAAATGAGTCTATGTAAGTTGGTATGGAAAACAGTGTGGAGGTTCCTCAGAAAACTAAAAATAGAATTACCATATGATTCAGCAATCTCACTCCTGGGCACATTCCCGGACAAAATTATAATTCAAAAGATACATGCACCCCTATGTTCATTGCAGCACTATTCACAATAGCCAAAACATGGAAACGACCTAAATGTCCATCAACAGATGAATGGATCAAGAAGACGTGGTACATATAGACAATGGAATACAACTCAGCCATAAAAAAGAATGAAATAATGCCATTTGTAGTAACATGATGAAACTAGAGATTATCATACTAAGTGAGGTAAGTCAGAAAGAGAAAGACAAATACCATATGATATCACTTATATGTGGAATTAAAACATGGCACAAGTGAACCTATCTACAAAATAGAAACAGACATAGAGAACAGACTTGTGGTTGCCGAGGGGGAGGAGGCAGGGGGAGGGAAGGACTGGGAGTTTGGGATTATCAGATGTAAACTATTATATAGAGGATGGATAAACAACAAGTTTATCAGTCCTGTATAGCACAGGGAACTATATTCAGTACCCTGTGATAAACAGTGATGGAAAAGAATATCAAAAAAAGAATGTCTCTATGTGTATAACTGAGTCACTTTGCTGTAGAGCAGAGATTGGCACAACACTGTAAATCAACTCTACTTCAATTTAAAAAATTAAAAATAAAACAATTTTAAAAATAATAAAATAAATGTGTCTACATAAAATAGCTATAGCCACATTTCCCACTGAGCCCAGCCCAAAGGTGGATAGAAATTGGAGAGAAGGCCAGGGAAGGAATTCTGGTGATATGTGACCTCTCTCTCTGCATGTCCTCTTCTAGGTGTTCATCTTTTGGTAATGCTTCCGCTTTCACCTTTGCTGATAAGGTCCCAGTCGCCAGCCTGACCTCTTCCTCAGCTTCTGCTTACCCTCCTGTTCTCACCTACTGCTGCCATTCTTTCTCCCTTGATCTAGGTAGACACTGATGATTATGCCCAGTACATTTTCTTATAGAACCCAGACACAACCTCAAATTACTACTCAACCCAGAGCTCCAAGCAGCCATTACCACTCAACTGGAGTTGGCATTCGAGATGAGAGTTGTCTTTCTGTAGTTAGTTCTTTCTTCTGAAGCACCTTAAGGAATGCTCCATTACAAGTAACCCAAAAGAGTTTCATTGCTCCCTCCATTCAGCAAACTGTAAAGAACTTTCTGTGTGTTGGTTGTGAATGCCTCATCCTTTCTCTCAAATCCTCACCCATTCAACAAGTCCACTGCTTTCGATGATACCAGCAGAGTATGGAAAGAATATATACCAAATAACCTAGGTGAGTGGATGCAGCTCCCTTACTTCCTCACAGAGGCATGCCCAAAGTTGGGAGGTCCTGACAGCCAAAGAAGAAGAAGAAACCCACCAAGTCAGAGAAACTCAAAGCTGTGGGCTTGTTGCCTTTCTTACCTGGAAAGGAGGGGAAGACAAGTTAGTGCCCAGGAGTCTATCCTACCACTCATGTACAAGTGATTCCATGCCTGACCCACATACTTCTAATGCTAATCTTGAGTTACAGTGGTCTGGTCATAGCCAATATGCCACTCTAGTTCAAGTGCTTATCATCTCACATATGGATAACTGTAATTTTCCAGGTCATCCTGTAATTGTCATAGGTTAAGCATTCGATATTTATTAATAATGAATGAAACACATGGACGTGTAGTCAAATGATTAGTCTTGAAACACTACTTCTGTTCCTTGCCCCCAAATTAATGGTTTTCCAGCAAGTAGTTCAGATTTTATCACTTGGAATTTAAGTCTTAACAATCTTGATCCAACTTACTCGTGATATTCCTTCTTCTGTTCCTCCTTAGTTCTCAGTTCCAATGAGCACAGTTTCTTTAGTCTCCTCCCTACCTCCCCTTCCTGCTCTCTGCACCTCTACCCACACATGATGCATCTTTCCTTGAACTATAAAGACCATCTCCCACCCCTTGGGAAGGTCTACCTGTGCCACCTGTGTGCTGCATCTGACCCGCCCATTTTGAGAGAGAAATAAAAATGCTACTGCCTCATTCTTTGAATCATGCATATTTCTTACAGTAGGCATAGCTGTGATATTAGTCATTTATTTTTTATAACAGCTTTATAGAGGTATATTGACATATTATACATTTTAAATCAATTCTGTAATTTTTTTGCTGCTACCCAAAGATGTTTGCAATAAATTGTTGCATTATAAGATTATAAAATAACCTATATTTTATGATCCCATTTATTTTGTAAAGGATGTGTATACTGTATATAGTGGGAAATCTATTAATAGTGGTTACCTCTAAGTGGTGGATTTTAGTTACTGTTTAATTTTTTTAAAAACCTGATGCTTTGAATTATCATACAGCAAAAATGACTTTTTGGTATATAGTTCTATGAATTTTAATACATGTATAGATTTGTATAGCCAGCATCACATTAAAGATAGAAAACAATTTCTTCATCCCCCAAAAGTCCTTCATTCTATCCATTTATGGTCAAATTCCACCCCTTACTCCTAACCTCTGGTAACCACTGATCTGTTCTCCAACACAATAATTTTGTGTTTTTTTTTAAAGAATATCAAATGAATGGGATCACAGATTGTAACTTTTTGAGACTGGCTCTTTAACGCAGCACAATGCCTTTGACGTCAATCAAAGTTGTTGCATGAATCAGTAGTTTGTCTCTTTTTATTGCTGAGGAGTGTTCCATGGTACACATGAACCACAGTTTGTTAATCCACCCCTCTGTTAAGTGTATCTTGGGTAATTTGGGGCAATTATGAATAGAGCTGCTATAAATATTCCAGTCCAGGTTTTTGTACAAATGTAAGTTTTTATTTCATTAACGTAAATACCCAGGAGTGGAATTGCTAGGTTATAGGATAAGGATATTTATAAGAGCAACACAGTATTTTCATTTTGATTAAGTCCATTTATTAACCCTTTTAAAAACGAATTGTGCTTTCAGTATCATGTCTAAAAACTCTGCCTAGTCCTAGGTCACAGGGATTTTCTCCTTTGTTTTCTTTTAATATTTTATAGTTTTACAATTTATAGTTAGATATATCATCTATTTTGAGTCAATTTTTATATAAGGTATAAGATTGAGGTCGAGGTGGCTTTTTTGCATATAAATGTCAAACCTTTTTTCAACAGAATATGCTGAAAAGAGTATTCTTTCTCCGTTGAATTGCTTTGTAACTCAAAAATCAATTGGCCATATTAGTATGGGTCTATTTCTGTACTTTGTATTCTGTTCCACTGATCTACATGTCTCTCTCTTTGTCAACCCACAGTGTCTTGATTGCTGCAGATTTATAGTAAGCATTCAAACCAACCAATGTAATTTTTCCAATTATTTTTTTCCAAATTTTTTCATTTTCAGTTGCTCTGATTCCCTTGCCTTTATACATACATTTTAGAATCAGCTTGCCCATATATCCAAATAATTCTCCTTGGATTATTACTGGAAATGCACAAAAACTATAAATCAATTTGGGGAGAAATAACATCTTTACTATGTTAAGTATTCCCGTCCATGAACAAGGTACGCTTCTCCATCTACTTAAGTCTTATTTGATTTTATTCATCAGAATTTTTTAGTATTTTTGCAAACAGATGCTGTACATGTTCTATCAGATTCAACCGCATTTCATTTTCACTCTTTATCTTTATTATTAAAAATATTACTGGTTTTTAATTTCAATTTCCAATTTTACATGACTCGTATATAAAAATACTATTAATTTTTGTGTGATCATCTTGTAACCCGTGACCTTGCTAAGCTCACTTAAACTTTTAAGAGTTTTTAAAATAGATTCTTTGGGGTTGTCTTCATAGATGATTATAACCATGCCTTCTGCAAATAGAAATAGCTTTACTGCTTCCTTTACAGTATGTATTGTATGTTTCAAAATTTCTTCTCACTTTATTTCACTGGCTAGGACTGCCAGTACAATGAGGAATAAAAGGGGTGATAATATATAGCCTTGTCTTATTCCCAATGTTAGGGAGAAAAGAGTCAGCCTTTCACATTAAGTATAATATTACCTGTAGGGTTTTTGAAGATGCCCCTTATTATGTAGAAGTTCCCTTTTATTTCTAGTTTGTTAAGAGATTCTATCATGAATGATGTTGCATTTTGTTGAACTTTTTTTCTGTACCAATCGATAGTCTATAAATAGTTCTTTAAACTATTAAGGTGGTGGATTATTCTGAGCAATTTTTAGAAAAGAATAATGTATCAGCTTTGCATTTCCAGGTTAAGCTGAACTTGATTGTATTATTCTTTTTCTATTTTTTGAATTTCATTCGAATGCTTAATAGAAGCTGTTGATGTTGAAAAAAATACAGAAATAAATTAATCTATTATCTGCATATAATGAAGAAATTCTCATTTACTGAAAGATTATGTTTCCATTACAGTTAACACTTTAGAACCAATCAATAGGGAGAATATTCTATATATTCCAGATGTTGATAAATGCATTAATCAGCATATTTTATGTGACATCTCAGATTTAGTTTCTTTGAAGCATAAACCTCTTTTGAAGAATTAGAATTTAAAACTGATGAAGTGATAGAGTTTTATGATACAAGCTTTAGAGACTTTATTGCACTCACACTTAAATAGTTGACTGCTGAGAAAATATCTTTTGTAGAACCAATTAAAAATGCCAGCTGTATCCAGCACCTCACTGCCCTTGATCAACTGGCAACTCCTTTTGCTTTACTGCCACTCACTATAATACTCCAGCAATTCAGATTCTATAATTTTACAAAATATTTAGTACTTTAGACAGAATTATGCCATTTTGTTAACCAGTACTTGAGAAACTGAAAATTTAGCCAGGATATCATACTGTGGCCAATCTTCCATTTTAAAGCTCTGTTGGAAATCCCATAAACGTGTCTTGAATAATTCTACCATGATGGAAAGCAAGAAAAACGGGACAGGAAGTTGTGTGAGGAAAGAGACTTTACAACCAATACTTTGAAGGTACAACAATTCAACAATAAAAGGGAATGAAGAGTTAGGCTCTGGGGTAATTGAAACATTTTCTTCCATCTTTCCCTCACTTAAAATAAAATCATAAGTCAATATATTGTACCAGATGTGCTGAGATAACTCTCCCTATAGAAAACATCTAAAAATGCTATGGAAAATGTTAAAAATTACTTATTTACTTAAAATCACAGTTGAGCTGGTGGTAAACTAATTATTAAAGGGATAGAATCAGTAGATAGATATGTTTTCACAGAGAAACCACCATCCTGAAAAGGATTAGAAGATAAATACGCTCAGCATTTAAGGAACAAACAACTCCACCCTTATACAAATTCTTTCCAAGTATAGAAAAAAAACAGAGAAATCACTCTTTAAATTTTCTGTGTGGCTACTAAATCATGACAAAATAAGACAGTGTGTGTATGTGTAAAAGATCAATCTCATTCTTGAACACAGATGCAAAAATCCTATACAAAATATTAACAAACCTTACCCAATAAAAAGAACCAAAGCTTCTTGAAGAAATGGCTAAGTACACATCTCATGAAGGAAATAAAAAAGGTTAGTCCGGGAAATCTTGTGTCAGAAAGGAAGGAGGCTTTTAAAGATGAATAGAATCACGTCAAAAGGGCATAGGATAAAATATGAAGGGGCTCCCACTGGTATAATATGAGACAATTTGAGAAGAGAAACACTAACTCTATTGTACTAAAATACATCAAAAATATAAAACTCAGGAGATTGGTTCAAGATGGTGGAGTAAAAGGATGTGCACTCACTCCCTCTTGCACTGGAATCACAACTAACTGCTGAGCAATCATTGACAGGAAGACACTGGAGCTCACCAAAGAGGAGGCCCCACATCCAAAGCCAGAGGAGAGGCCACAGTGGGATGGTAGGAGGGGTGCAGTCACAATAAAATTGAGTCCCATAACCGAAGGGTGTGTGACTCACAAACTGCAGAGCAATTATACCACAGAAGTCCACCCACTGGAGTGAGGGTTCTGGGGCCCATGTTGGGCTTCCCAACCTGGGGGTCTGGAAACAGGAGGAGGAAGTCCCAGAGAGTCAGACTTTGAAGGATGGCAGGATTTGATTGCAGGACTTCAACGGGACTGGGGGAAACAGAGACTCCACTCTTGGAGGGCATGCACAGTGTAGTGCGTGCATCGGGACCCAGGGGGAAGGAGCGGGGACCCCCAGTGAGAATGAAACAGACCTACCTGCTAGTGTTGGAGGGTCTCCTGCAGAGGCAGGGGGTGGCTGTGGCTCACTGTGAGGACAAGGACACTGGCAGCAGAAGTTCTGGGAAGTACTCCTTGGGGTGAGCCAGAGTCTTCCATTAGTCCCACCAAAGAGCTGGGTAGGCTTCAGTGTTGGGTCGCCTCAGGCCAAATAACCAAGAGGGAGGGAACCCAACCACACCCATCAGCAGACAAGCAGACTAAAGTTTTACTGAGCTCTACCACCAGAGCAACACCCAGCTCTACCCACCACCAGTACCTCCCATCAGGAAGCTTGCACAAGCCTCTTGGATAGCCTCATCCACCAGAGGGCAGAAAGCAGAAGCAAGAAGAACTACAATCCTGCAGCCTGTGGAACGAAAACGACATTCACAGAAAGACAGGCAAAATGAAAAGGCATAGGACTATGTACCAGATGAAGGAAAAAGACAAAAACCCAGGAAAACAACCAAATGAAGTGGAAATAGGCAACCTCCCAGAAAAAGAACTCAGAATAATAATAGTGAAGATGATCCAGGACCTCGGAAAAAGAATGGCGGCAAAGAACAAGAAGATGCAAGAAATATCTAACAAAGACCTAGAAGAATTAAAGAACTAGAGGAATTAAAGAAAACACAGATGAACAATACAATAACTGAAATGAAAAATACACTAGAAGGAATCAATAGCAGAATAACTGAGGCAGAAGAACGGATAAGTGAGCTGGGGACAGAATGGTGGAATTCACTGCGACAGAACAGAATAAAGAAAAAAACATGAAAAGAAATGAAGACAGCCCCACAGACCTCTGGGACATTAAACACACAAACATTCGCATTATAGGGGTCCCAAAAGGAGAAGACAGAAAGGACCCGAGAAAATATTTGAAGAGATTATAGTCGAAAATTTTCCTAACATGGGAAAGGAAATAGCCACCCAAGTCCAGGAAGTGCAGAGAGTCCCAGGCAGGATAAACCCAAGGAGAAACACACAGAGACACATAGTAATCAAATTGACAAAAATTAAAGACAAAGAAAAATTATTAAAAGCGACAAGGGAAAAACAACAAATAACATACAAGGGAACTCCCATAAGGTTAACAGCTGATTTCTCAGCAGAAACTCTACAAGCCAGAAGGAGGTGGCACAATATAGTTAAATTGATGAAAGGGGAGAAACTACAACCAAGATTACTCTACCCAGCAAGGATCTCATTCAGATTCGATGGAGAAATCAAAAGCTTCACAGACAAGCAAAAGCTAAGAGAATTCAGCGCCAGGAAACCAGCTCTACAACAAATGCTAAAGGAACTTCTCTAAGTGGGAAATGCAAGAGAGGAAAAGGACCTACAAAACCAAACCAAAAACAATTAAGAAAATGGTCAAAGGAACATACATATTGATAATTACCTTAAATGTGAATGGATTAAATGCTCCAACCAAAAGACACAGGTTCGCTGAATGGATACAAAAACAAGACCCATATATATGCTGGCTACAAGAGAGCCAATTCAGACCTAGGGACACATACAGATTGAAAGTGAAGGGATGGAAAAAGATACTCCATGCAAATGGAAATCAAAAGAAAGCTGGAGTAGCAATACTTATATCAGATAATATAGACTTTACAATAAAAAATGTTACAAGAGGCAAGGAAGGACACTACATAATGATCAAGGGATCAATCCAAGAAGAAGATATAACAATTATAAATATATATGTACCCAACATAGGAGCACCTCAATACATAAGGCAAATGCTAACAGCTATAAAAGAGGAAATTGACAGTAACACAATAATAGTGGGGGACTTTAACATCTCACTTACACCAATGGAAAGATCATCCAGACAGAAAAGTAATAAGGAAACAGAAGTTTTAAATGACGCAATAGACCAGATAGATTTAATTGATATTTGTAGGACATTCCACCTGAAAGTGGCAGTTCTTCTCAAGTGCACACGGAACATTCTTCAGGATAGATCACATCTTGGGTCACAAATCAAGCCTCAGTAAATTCAAGAAAATTGAATTCATATCAAGCATCTCTTCTGGCCACAACGCTATGAGATTAGAAATAAATTACAGGGAAAAGAAGGTAAAAAACTTAAATATATGGAGACTAAACAATATGTTACCAAAAAGCCAAGAGATCACTGAAGAAATCAAAGAGGAAATAAAAAAATACCTAGAGACAAATGACAATGAAAACACAATGATCCAAAACCTACGGGATACAGTAAAAGCAGTTCTAAGAGGGAAGTTTATAGCAATACAATCCTACCTCAAGAAACAAGAAAAATCTCAAATAAACAATCTAACCTTACACCTAAAGGAACTAGAGAAAGAATAACAAACAAAACCCAAAGTTAGTAGAAGGAAAGAAATCATAAAGATCAGAGCAGAAATAAATGAAATAGAAACCACGAAAACAATAGCAAAGATCAATAAAACTAAAAGTTGTTCTTTGAGAAGATAAACAAAATTGATAAATCTTTAGCCAGACTCATCAAGAAAAAGAGGGAGAGGACTCAAATCAATAAAATTAGAAATGAAAAAAGAGAAGTAACAATGTACACCACAGAAGTACAAAGCATCATAAGCGATTACTACAAGCAACTCTATGCCAATAAAATGGACAACCTGGAAGAAACAGATAAATTCCTAGAAAGGTATAACCTTCCAAGACTGAACCAGGAAGAAATAGAAAATATGAACAGACCAAACACAAGTAATAAAATTGAAACGGTGATTAAAAATCTTCCAACAAACAAAAGTCCAGTGCCAGATGGCTTCACAGGTGAATTCTATCAAACATTTAGAGAAGAGCTAACACCCATCCTTCTTAAACTCTTCCAAAACAAATTGCAGAGGAAGGAACACTCCCAAGATCATTCTATGAGGCCACTATCACCCTGATACCAAAACCAGACATTGTGACCAGATGTCACAAAAAAAAGAAAATTATAGACCAATATCACTGATGAATATAGATGCAAAAATACTCAACAAAATACTATCAAACAGAATCCAACAACACATTAAAAGGTTCATACACTATGATCAAGTGGGATTTTTCCCAGGGATGCAAGGATTCTTCAATATATGCAAATCAATCAATGTGATATACCATACTGACAAACTGAAGAATAAAAACCATATGATCATCTCAATAGATGCAGAAAAAGCTTTTGACAAAATTCAACACCGATTTATGATACAAATCCTCCAGAAAGTGGGCACAGAGGGAACCTACCTCAACATAATAAAGGCCATATATGACAAACCCACAGCAAACATCATTCTCAATGATGAAAAACTGAAAGCATTTCCTCTAAGATCAGGAACAAGACAAGGATGCCCACTCTTGCCACTATTATTCAACATAGAGTTTTGGAACTCCTAGCCACAGCAATCAGAGAAGAAAAGAAATAAAAGGAATACAAATTGGAAAAGAAGAAGTAAAACTGTCATTGTTTGCAGATGACATGATACCATACATACAGAATACTAAAGATGCTACAAGAAAACTACTAGAGCTAATCAGTGAATTTGGTAAAGTTGCAGGATACAAAATTAATGCACAGAAATCTCTTGCATTCCTTTACACTAATGATGAAAAATCTGAAAGAGAAATTAAGGAAACACTCCCATTTACCACTGCAACAAAAAGAAAAAAATACCTAGGAATAAACCTACCTAAGGAGACAAAAGACCTGTATGCAGAAAACTGTAAGACACTGATGAAAGAAATTGAAGATGATACAAACAGATGGAGAGCTTTACCATGTTCTTGGATTGGAAGAATCAATATTGTGAAAATGACTATACTACCTAAAGCTATCTACAGATTCAGTGCAATCCCTATCAAATTACCAATGGCATTTTTTACAGAACTAGAACAAAAAAATCTTAAAATTTGCATGGAGACACAAAAGACCCCAAATAGCTAAAGCAATCTTGAGGGGAAAAAACGGAGCTTGAGGAATCAGACTCCCTGACTTCAGACTATACTACAAAGCTACAGTAATCAAGACAATATGGTACTGGCACAAAAATAGACATATAGATCAATGGAACAGGATAGAAAGCCCAGAGATAAACGCACACACCTATGGTCAACTAATCTATGACAAAGGAGGCAAGGATATACAATGGAGAAAAGACAGTCTCTTCAATAAGTGCTGCTGGGAAAGCTGGGCAGCTACATGTAAAAGAATGAAACTAGAACACTCCCTAACACCATACACAAAAATAAACTCAAAACGGATTAGAGACCTAAATGTAAGATTGGATATTATAAAACTGTTAGAGGAAAACATAGGAAGAACACTCTGATATAAATCACAGCAAGATCTTTTATGACACACCTCTTAGAATAATGGAAATAAAAACAAAAATAAACAAATGGGACCTAATGAAATTTAAAAGCTTTTGCACAGCAAAGGAAACTATAAACAAGACGAAAAGAGAACCGTCAGAATGGGAGAAAATATTTGCAAATGAATCAACGAACAAAGGATTATTCTCCAAAGTATATAAACAGCTCATGCAGCTCAATATTAAAAAAAGAAACAACCCAATCAAAAAATGGGAGGAAGATCTAAATAGACATTTCTCCAAAGAAGACATACAGTTGGCCAAGAGGTACATGAAAAGGTGTTCAACACCACTAATTATCAGAGAAATGCAAATCAAAACTACAATGAGATATCACTTCACACCAGTTACATGGGCATCATCAGAAAATCTACAAACAACAAATGCTGGAGAGGGTGTGGAGAAAAGGGAACCCTCTTGCACTGTTGGTGGGAATGTAAATTGATACAGCCACTGTGGGGAACAGTATGGAGGTTCCTTAGAAAAACTAAAATTAAAATTACCATATGATCCAGCAATCCCACTACTGGGCATATACCCCGAGAAAACTGTAATTCAAAAAGACACATGCACCCCAGTGATCATTGCAGCACAATTTACAATAGCCAAGTCATGGAAGCAACCTAAATGCCCATCAACAGATGAATGGATAAAGAAGATATGGTACATATATACAATGGAATATTACTCAGCCATAAAAAGGAACGAAATTGGGTCATTTGTAGAGATGTGGATGGATCTAGAGACTGTCATACAGAGTGAAGTAAGTCATAAAGAGAAAAACAAATGTCATATATTAATGCATATATGTGGATCTTAGAAAAATGGTACAGATGAACCACTTTTCAGGGCAGAAATTGAGACACAGATGTAGAGAACAAACATATGGACACCAAGGGGGGAAAGCGGTGGGTGGTGGTGGTGTGATGAATTGGGAGATTGGGATTGACATGTATACACTGATGTGTATAAAACTGATGACTAATAAGGACCTGCTGTATAAAAAAATAAATAAAATAAAATTCAAAAAAATAAAATAAAATCAGAAAACCATAATGACACTAAAAACACCAAAACAAAAACAGAACCACCTTATTGGTCATCAATGGTGGTTGCTAGGACAAAAACTTGTAGTCTGAAAATTGAAAAATAAAAGGAAAGAATAAAGCATTTATCCCTATTTTTCTGTATGGACTCTATTTTATTGTACCTAAAAAGTTGATGAGACAGTTCTATGAAAAAGACTTCAGTTAATAAATGCAAAATTAATGATACAATTAGATCATCATTATTTTACAACATCAAATGAAATAATACATGCAGGCAATAATCACAGATGCTACAATCATTAGGTAAATGATGGTGAGAACATCTGCAATGGATGAATTAGGCTGACCCCACATGAGTCCACCGATCAATCTGAACATCACTAAGTGTGGGGCAATTGGGTATTTTGTTCCTCACAATGTGATGCAATAGGAAGGACACAGCACCACTATGAATTATTCCTACCTAAAAAACTACCTAAATTCAATAATGCTTCTAAATCTGAATTTCAGTTAATAGGAAAAGTGTAGTCTAGAAGAGTAAGTGAAATGACACCATGAAGAATGTGTCAATCGGCCAAACCCAAAGTGTAGAATGTTCTGGAACAAATAACCTAAATTTCTCAACAACTCAACGCCTTGAAAAAGAGGGACCACGTGTGTGTGTGTGTTTGTGTTTGTGAGGGGAACTGTTATAGAATAAAGGAGACTTAGACATAATCATGATGTGCAGTTTGCAATGTATGGATCTCATTTAGGTAATGAGTTGGAAGGGAACAAAATAATGTATAAGGATACCTTTGAGAGTCTCCTGGCAATACCGATATAAAATAGGTATTGGATTATACTAAGGAATTCCCATTAATTCTGCTGGATGCAATACTGGAATGGTTGCTGCGTATTTTAACAATACCTTTATCAGTTAACGATGCATACTGAACTACTTATGGGTGAAATGATATAATGTCTAAGATTTGTTTTTAAAGAATCCACCCTAAAAAAAATTGGGGTTGAGAGAGGGATGGATAAAGCAAGAAGAGGAAAATGTTGATAATTTTTGAAGCTAGGTGATGACAGCATTAAGATGTATATTACTATTCTGTCTCTTTCAGTGTATATTTGAACATTCCAATAAAAAATCCAGTAAGTACAATAAGATAGTATATTATAATCAAGGTGAATTGATTTAAAATTTTTAAGGTCTGTTTCACATCAGAAAATCTACCAATGTAATTTAATGCATGAGTAGATGAAAAGATTTAGGGATCCCATTAGATCCAGGAAACATCATTTAATAAAGTCAACAACCATCCATACTAACACACTTAAGGGATAGAAGAAAAGGTGTTTAATGTAATGAAGGGCAGCTAAACAATGCATATAACTATTAAACTCATTACTGAAATATTTAAAAAATTGCATTTAAACTCAGGAAGAAGACAAGGATATCTGTTTTCAGCATTCTATTACAATGCATGTCCTAGCCAGTACAATTTGAAAAGAGTAAAAGAAGCACAATACAGAAATTGGAAAGAAAGAATTTCTCATTATTTATGTGTGTATGTTATCTATGTCTATTTAGAAAACCCCAAAATTGGCTACTGAGAGTACTGGAATGGAACATGTTCAGACTAGAAATATTGCAGGGAATTGGTAATAAAAAAACTTTACCCCTATATCATAAACATTTTCCTGTTTCAATGACTGCATAATATGCAAGTGGGAGCACTGGATTAGACTTGGAATTTTTTTTTTTTTTTTCCGGTACGCGGGCCTCTCACTGTTGTGGCCTCTCCCGCTGCGGAGCACAGGCTCCGGACGCGCAGGCTCAGTGGCCATGGCTCACGGGCCCAGCCGCTCCGTGGCATGTGGGATCTTCCCAGACCGGGGTACGAACCCGTGTCCCCTGCACTGGCAGGCGGACTCTCAACCACTGCGCCACCAGGAAAGCCCCTAGACTTGCAATTTTTTAATTACTTTTGTAGGTCTTAGGCAAGTCCCTCATTTCTCTGGCTCTTAGTTTTCTCATCTGTAAAATAAATTATGGATTACCTGATCATTAGGATCTCTTAATAGTTCTAATGTCATGTGACCTTCATTAATTAAAAGAGCAATTAAAAATGTATATTTTATGTGTATCATAGCAAACTGGTAGAA
This sequence comes from Delphinapterus leucas, assembly GCF_059928025.1. Classification (NCBI taxonomy): domain Eukaryota; kingdom Metazoa; phylum Chordata; class Mammalia; order Artiodactyla; family Monodontidae; genus Delphinapterus; species Delphinapterus leucas. The sequence goes on from NC_143134.1 coordinate 57,697,920, forward strand.
CTCCTGTAAAAGTGTTTTATTTCTCATTTAAATTTGTTATATGTGACGCTTTATCATATGACACTCTTGAAAGGCTTAGGTCCAGCTTGCACAATTAGTTACAAGCTGCATCACGGTAGGATATACGTTTTGCAAATCCTTGTTTCCCGTTGTGCCTAGCAGATTGTCTGACAACATATGATGCCCAATGAATACCTGTTGAAATAAAATGTAGAAAGCTTTGTGGATGATAATGCGGATAGTTGTGATGTTAGAAAGTTGAAAGGTGGAAACATGAGATGCACATCTAGGAAAGGATAGAACACAATTATGTTTCAATCATTGTTTTTATAATTTTTTCTTTGGTGTCTGCCTCCCCCGTTAGACTGTTAAGTTCTAGTGCGTCAGGGATTGAATTTGCCTTGCCCACAATGTAGCACCAGGACCTAGTGCAGTGACTGACACATAGTGGATGCTGAATATACTTCTTAAATGATAGGATGTACAGCTATCTGCCGCAGTTTCAACTTCAAGAAAATTACCAATGTTTCCTGAATTTATTTTATTTTATTATTATTTTTTTTTTTTGCGGTATGGGGGGCTCTCACTGTTGTGGCCTCTCCCGTTGCGGAGCACAGGCTCCCGACGCACAAGCTCAGTAGCCACGGCTCACGGGCCCAGCTGCTCCGTGGCATGTGGGATCTTCCTGGACCGGGGCACGAACCCGTGTGCCCTGCATCGGCAGGCGGACTCTCAACCACTGCGCCACCAGGGAAGCCCCCTGAATTTATTTTAAAGCCATATCCTGTGATAAACACACTCACATTTTATTGATTAAACCATCAAAAGATATTTTGTAGGAATTCAATAAGAAAATTCTAAATTATGTAGATACATATGCTATATATAAACATAAAAACATGTTCCAGTTTTTCTATTTGGTCTGAAACGTCCCCAGCAATAGTTTTGTCTTCTCTGGTTACAGCCCTATACAGTTCTCTCTTTTCATGGTCTAGCTGCTGGAAATAAGCATCAACATTCCCTCGTACGCTTGGAACCTTGATCCTTCCTCTCTGACCCCATCTTGCTCTTTCTATTCTCAGCTAACAGGGAGCAGGTACTTATTATTGTCACTCTCAGACTTGCTATTCACACCTCAAAACATCAAGATAATGCTTGTGGATCTCTTCCTTGATCCTCACTCAGGTGACTAAGGATCTCTGGGTTCTTTTAATCCGTTGGATACATTTAAGACTTTCTCTTGCTTGATCTCTCAGTTGTGCTTGATCTCACTGTTGCCATTCCCTTCTTAAAATTCTCTCCCCCATTAATTTCTAAAACATGAACATGACTCTCATCTGGTTTTCCATCTACTTCTCTGGCTGCTTCTTCTCATTCTGTGTCTCATTATCATCTTTTATCCTTCTGAAACCATCCTTAGCTCTAATCTCTCATTCCATCCTGGATTCCATCACTTCCTATATGATGATACCTCCTAAATATATCTTGCCAGTTCAGATCTTCTTTCCTCAGCTCCAGATTATAAATGTGCCATGTTTCCTCACGCCTTTGTGTCTGCACACATTCTCTTCCTTCTCCCTGGATCAATTCCCACTGCCTCTTCATTGGGCAAAATGTCACATATCCTTCCATTAGCCCCAATGCTTATTTCCACTGTATCACTTTACAACTTCCCCATTAGGTCCGAGTTCTTTGCATTTCCCGCGCTTTGAATCCACTTTAATTAAAGCAATTATCTCATTGTTTACATGTTTGTATCAGACCTCTACTGGATGGCAAAGTGGGGTAGAGATGGGTTTCAATTTCTACTTTTATAGTTCCAGTACTTAGGACAATGCTTGATACCTATTAGGACCTCAATAAACATGTTTGTTGGGGGAATAAATAAATCTCTTGTAGTTGTTTTAAAACTGCTTCTCACATTCATTCTCAAAGTGAATTCTCACAGCCTCCCCAAGAAGTAGATATGATTATTAAGACCCCTATTTTACAAATGAGGAAAAACAGCACTTTCCCATGAGTACGTATTTATTAAATGGCAGACAAAGGACATGAACCCAAATCTTCACTCTGTCTCCAGGGTTCTAGTCACTGGACTGGGGCAAAAACACAATTGGGCAGCTTGAGTAGGATACAACAGATACTGATGTTAACAGCTTTTGCTTCTCTGAGTCAGTTAAAGGCTACTGATTAATAGAAACAGATGAGAAGTTTTTCATTGAAGAAGGAAAAGTTCCTTACAGCAATGAGCCCTGTCATTTTACTTCTACTTTCATAGCAAGTTCTTTGAACAGGGTATTCTTCACCAAAGGCTACATGATTTCTCTCCCTGATCATGCTTTCAGAAATGGAAAATGGGACTGCTCTTTAGACCTAAACCTTCTTGAGTTGGCGAAGACAAGATGTGTTGGGGAGAATATCTATAACATGAGCAGATTGTTTTCAATCTGCATGTCTTGCCAATTTGATAATGGATATATAATTTGTTCAAGACTTAACATTCCCAACAAGAGCTAAACAACCAGGTTTAAAGATATTTATGATAAATTAGTTGGGTAACTTTTCTGTAACATTCTCTGCTCATAATCCTTTAGAGGAAGCAGAAACATTTTGCTAAAGCAGTTGTTTTTCAAAAAGAAATAGAGCCAAACCAAGCTATTCAGGGCCATGAGGTTGTCAGGCAAGGAGGAATACCCATGAGATTATATTAACTGACACAAGTGTTATTTTGCCTCGTTTTTTCTCTCTTTTTAGTCTCTTTTATCTAAGCATAATACACGGTTTTGTAAAATTTTAGCCACTACTAGAAATGATTTGCAAATTAACTGGTAGGACTATGTTAGTTTTTTTTTTTCTTTAACATCTTTATTGGAGTATAATTGCTTTACAATGGTGTGTTAGTTTCTGCTCTATAACAAAGTGAATCAGCTATACGTACACATATATCCCCATATCCCTTACCTCTTGCGTCTCCCTCCCACCCTCCCTATCTAGGTGGTCACAAAGCACCGAGCTGATTTCCCTGTGCTATGCAGCTGCTTCCCACTGGCTATCTGTTTTACATTTGGTAGTGTACATATGTCCATGCCACTCTCTCACTTCGTCCCAGCTTACCCTTCCCCCTCCCTGGGTCCTCAAGTCCACTCTCTATGTCTGCGTCTTTATTCCTGTCCCGCCCCTAGATTCATCAGAACCTTTTTTCTTTTTTTCAGATTCCATATATATGTGTTAGCATATGGTATTTGTTTTTCTCTTTCTGACTTACTTCACTCTGTATGACAGACTCTAGGTCCATCCACCTCACTACAAATAACTCAATTTCATTCCCTTTTATGGTTGAGTAATACCCCATTGTATATATGTGCCACATCTTCTTTATCCATTCATCTGTCAATGGACACTTAGGTTGCTTCCATGTCCTGGCTATTGTAAATAGAGCTGCAATGAACATTGTGGTACATGACTCTTTTTGAATTATGGTTTTCTCAGGGTGTATGCCCAGTAGTGGGATTGCTGGGTCATATGTTATTTCTATATTTAGTTTTTTAAGGAACCTCCATACTGTTCTCCATAGTGGCTGTATCAGTTTACATTCCCACCAACAGTGCAAGAGGGTTCCCTTTTCTCCACACCCTCTCCAGCATTTATTGTTTGTAGATTTTTTGATGATGGCCATTCTGACTGGTGTGAGATGATATCTCATTGTAGTTTTGATTTGCATTTCTCTAATGATTAATGATGTTGAGCATTCTTTCATGTGCTTGTTGGCAGTCTGTATATCTTCTTTGGAGAAATGTCTATTTAGGTCTTCTGCCCATTTTTGGATTGGGTTGATTGTTTTTTTGATATTGAGCTGTATGAGCTGCTTATAAATTTTGGAGATTAATCCTTTGTCAGTTGCTTCATTTGCAAATATTTTCTCCCATTCTGAGGGCTGTCTTTTCATCTTGTTTATGGTTTCCCTTGCTGTGCAAAAGCTTTAAAGTTTCACTAGGTCCCATTTGTTTATTTTTGTTTTTATTTCCATTTCTCTAGGAGGGGGGTCAAAAAGGATCTTGCTGTGATGTATATCATAGAGTGTTCTGCCTATGTTTTCCTCTAAGAGTCACTATGTTAGTGTTAAATAAAATTGAGCCATATGTAACTCTTTTTTCCACCCTTCTATTTCTCCAAGTTTTCCCCTTTCTTCTCTCCAAAGAGAACACTTGGAGGACCATGAGGGTGGCATGACCTTTTCCCCTCATCTGAGAAGGATCCTCCCCTCTCATCTCATCTCTTGTTTGGCCTGACTGGAATTGGCAATCTCAGCACACAGGGTGGCCCAAGGCCAAATCTGTAAAGTTAACTCTGGAATTTAAACATGTTCATAGAGGTTTGGAAAAGTGCCCCTGTCATCTGCTGCCTGACCATCCTGTGTCATCATTATCATTTTCCATTTCCAGCCTCTCAAGAGATTCAGAGTTTGGAAACATCTTAGGGGCTGCCTATCAAGCAAGTGGAGAAAAAACAGATGTGTTGAGGGTGAGGAACAGATGCTTTGGGGCAGTGAATAGAAGGTGTTTGCTGTAGCTGACATGATTGGAAAGTCAAGGGATTCTTTCCCTTCAGAAAAAAAAATGATCTGCTTTGCTGTGCTGTGCTTTGCAGATACTGCAGTTTTTTTTTTACAAACTGAAGGTTTGTACAATCCTGCATCGAGCAAGTCTATCAGCACCATTTTTCCAACAGCATTGGCTCACTTCATGTCTCTGTGTCACATTTTAGTAATTCTACAAATAGTTCAAATTTTTTCATTATTATATTTGCTATGGTGATCTGTGATCAGTAATCTTTGATGTCACTTCTACGACTCACTGAAGGCTCAGATGATAGCATTTTTCAGCCATAAGTATTTTTTAATTAAGGGAGAAGATTTTTTTCAGACATAATGCTTTTGTACACTTACTAGACTATGGCACAGTGCAAACATACATTTTATGTGCACCGGGGAAATCAAAAAATTTGTGCAATTCGCCTTTATTGCGATATTTGCTTTATGGCAGCGGTCTGAACGGAACCTGCAATATCTCGGAGGCCTGCCTCTAGTTGGAACTGGTACCATAAGGAAAAGATGCAGCTACTCAAGTTGAACCTTAAACCCTACCTCGTGAGGCTGGACAGAGGCAAACACTAGAGGTACTTAGGGGCTGGAGTGGAAGCTGAGCTCTGGAAAGAGACGAAGAGGGAGAAAAGAAAGTTGCTGGCCAGAGTTAAGGCAGACTAAATCCAGGGACCAAAGGGAGGGAGGCTGAAAGACGAATCAAAGATGGGGAGTAGGGTACATGGAGCAATGGGAGATAATCAGGAAAAAGGGAAAATGGAATCAAGACATGAGTAATGGTTTTCCTTTCCAGGGAGTCAGGAATGCTGAAAACTCCTAGTTTGTTGAGCTTCTGTAATGGGAGACTTGGCGACTCTCAATGGGGGCACCTAGGAATCTAACAGAAATCCCACTGATGAGCTTAAATGGAAATTTACTGTTTTGTCCTCCACTAGGCCCAATGCTAAGGTCCTGACAGGAGAGGTGATGAGAGAGGAGAAAAAGTGATTAAGATACTCTATTTGTTGAAAGACGCTTAGGTGGATTGAGAGAAATGTAGCTGAAAATGAAAGCCTGGGTGAATTCATCATCTGGCCATTCTGAAAGAGATCAAGATTAACAGGGCACCTCCTCAGAGGCTGACATGAGCCTGGTGAACAAAACCCCAGATATGATTTAGATCTGCGTTCCTGCGGGTTCAAAGCAACTAGAAGCCCATTAAATCTGCATTCTTTGAGCTACGGGAGAATGAGGCTTTTTAGATTCAAATATTCATAAAATCCTTTACAACTATTAACTGCCATGATTATACTGCATTGTTTGGTGGTACAAAAGGAAAAAGGCTTTGAAGTATTCAAGAGTTCATCATACTAATTAAAAAGTGAAGGGTGAGGCAAAAAGATAAAATGTTTCTATAAAATGCTGACTTCAAAAATGCATAAGCTCATCTCAGATACTCGATATAAAAGTTAGTTGATTTAGATTTAGAGAAGCTAGATCGTGGTAGAGTAGAACATATTCTTGAAAAAAGTTCTCTGAGAAAAGACAGAATAAATAATCTTCCCCTTATGAAAATTATACAGCATTATTTTATGATAAGCCATAAAATGATGGAACTGGAGGCTATAACCTCATCATTATTTCTTTCTATTGATCTTCCCATGTGGAGCTACATTTGAGAAACTCCTTGGAAGTTTATTTTTACATGAAAGACTCATTCATATATTACAATTCTTCCCTCCGGCCCTCCCGCCCTCCCTCCCTACAGAACAAAGACACACTTAAAGTTAATACATGTAAAAAGACATAATAAAATATTAATTTAAAATCGTTTTGAGTGACATAATAAATGTTCTTAAACTTCAGATAAAGAAAGTAAAATGTCCGAAGCAGCTCAAGGGCAAGGTTGTGTCAACTGACTAGAAAACAGAAATCTGAGGTAGAGGGGACGGTATAGTAAGGAGAAAGGAACTGTACCTAATACAGATCTCTATGTCCATTAAATCAATATCATTAGAACGCTAAAGTCATGAGCTCATCAATTTATTTATTCACCAGTCAGGCATTAAACCCACTTTTAGTGATAGCTTTCAGTGTATTAGGCTCTGTGCTAGGTGCTGCTGAGATACAGACATTGGGCAAGGTCTCTTCCCTCGAGGATTTAGCTCAAAATAAGGAGTTTGAGTTTCACTCCATCATAAGGAGTGAAAAGCTGAACAAATCAACAACTCTTCTCAGATCCATAATAGAACAGAATTCACTCAGATCCATAATAGAACAGTCACACAGGAAACGCTATCCCCCAAATTGGAGAGATAGACAGGTGGATACAGAGTATCACAGCTTAGTGGGACAGACATCCACAAGCAGAAACATTCATGGGAACCAATGTCAGGGTAGGAGAACCTACCCTGTAAATAAACTGTAATTGATGAATTGCTAGAGGCCCTGTGTGAACAACTCTGAGAGTAAAAACACTCCAAGAGGACCTAGGGTATTCTCCATACTTTAGTGAGTTTTACCTCTCGGAGCTTCGTCAGGTTCTCACAGTAAATAGCAGAGAAAAATCTCCTCATGCTTTGGCAGGGGGAGAGGAAAAGGAACCATTTTGAAATACACCTGAACATTCTGTTCTTCTTAACAATGTCTGCCCTTAGGAGAAATTATTTAACCAGAGCCTAATCTGCCAGGGTTTTAGCAAAACTTAACTGACCTGGAGGAAGGGAAATATCCAGCTCCAGCCCACTCTAGCCATCCTGTCCCACGAGGCGGGGGAGGTCTGAGAAGCACACGTGAAGTTCACAGTCCAGATGCACAAGCCCACTAAAAGACTGAGACCTCATCTCAGGACTATGAATGCTTCCTCTCCCCTACATCTTACTACCACATTACTAAAGGCCTATGTAGAGTAGTTCCTTTTATCCAGTGCAACATATCTACCTTCTAACAAAAAATTACAAGATGTACTAAAAGGCAAAAAACACAGTTTGAAGAGATAGAGCAAGTTTCAGAATGAGACCAGATATGGCAGGGATACTGGAATTGTCAGACCATGAATTTAAAACAACTATGGCTGATGTGCTAAGATCGATAATTGAAAAAAGTGTATAGCATGCAAGAAAAGATGGGAAATGTAAGCAGAGAGAAGGAAATTCTAAGAAAGAATAAAAGATAAATGCTGGAGATCCAAGACACTCAAACAGAAATAAAGGATACCTTGAATGGGCTTATTACTAGACTGGACATAGCTCAGAAAAGAATCTTTGAGCTTGAGGACATCACAGTAGAAATTGCCAAAACTGAAAAGCAAAGGGAAATAAGAATGAAAAAAACGGAATAAAATATCTGTTAACTGTGGGACAGCTATAAAAGATGTAATATGTGCATAATGGAAACACCAGAAGGAGAAGGAGGAAAAGGAAGAGAAGCAATATGACTGAGCAAAATAATGACTGAGAATTTCCCCAAATTAGTATCAGACACCAAACCACAGAGCCAGGAAGAAGCTCGGGGAACATCAGGCAAGATAAATGTGAAAAAACAAAAACAAAAACAACACAAGACAAACATAAGAACTATACCTCTATACCTAGGCATATCATATTTACATTGCAGAGGAACAAATATAAAGGAAAAATCCTGACAAAAGCCAGAGGGAATAAAAGCACCTTAACTATAAAGCAGCAAGGATAAGAATTATATCAGACTTCTCCTCAGTCAATGCAAGCAAGGAGAGAGTTAACTATTTAGTATTAATTTATTTTTTATTGAAGTATAGTTGATTTAAAATGTGTTAATTTCAGGTGTACAGCAAAGTGATTCAGTTACATATATATATAAAATAGATTATTTTTCCATATAGATTATTACAAAATATTGAGTATAGTTTCCTCTGTTATACAGTAGGTCTTTGTTGTTTGCCTATTTTATATATAGTAGTGTGTACATGTTACTCCCAAATTCCTAATCTATCCCTCCCCCCCACCTTTCCCCTTTGGTAACCACAAGTTTGCTTTCTATGTCTCTGAGTCTGTTTCTGTTCTGTAAATAGGTTCATTTGTATCATTTTTTTTTTTAGGTTCCACATATAAGTGATATCATGATATTTGTCTCTTTCTCTGACTTCACTTAGTATAATAATCTCTAGGTTCATCCATGTTGCTGTAAATGGCATTATTTCATTCTTTTTTATGACTGAGTAGTATTCCATTCTATATATGTACCACATCTTCTTTATCCATTCATCAGTCGATGGAGTGAAATATTTAAAGTGTTGAGAGAAAAAAGCACTCACTAGAATATCATACCCTGAAAAGTTACCCTTCAAAAGTGAAGGAGAAACAAAGACTTTCTCAAACAAAAATTGAGGCAATTTTTGAAGTTCTTCAGCGATAAGGAAAAGATACAGGTCAGAAGCTCAGTGTGGTACTGGTAAAAATAAATAAATAAATAGTTCAATGGAAAAGAAGAGAGAACTCAGAAATAGACTCACATAAATACAGTCAACTCATCTTTGACAAAGGAGCAAAGGCAGTAAAATGGAGCAAAGACAGTCTCTTCAACAAATGGTGCTGGAACAATTGGACATCCACATGCAAAAATATGAATCTAAGTATAGATCTTATACCCTTCACAAAAATTAACTCAAAATGAATTGCAGACCTGAACGTGAAACGCTAAACTATTAAACTTGTAGAAGATAACATAGGGGAAAATCTAGATAACCTTGGGTGTAGGGATGGCTTTTTAGATATGACACCAAATTCATGATCTATGAAAGAAAGAACTGATAGACTGGACTTCATTAAAATTTAAAATTTCTGCTCTGTGAAAGACATAGTGAAGAGAATGAAAAGACAAGCCACAGAATGGAAGGAAATATTTGCAAAAGACATATCTCATAAAGGACTGTTATCTAAAATATACAAAGAACTCTTAAAACTCAACAATAAGAATATGAATAATCAATTAAAAAACCACCCAAAGACCTTATCAGATACCTCACCAAAGAAGTTATACAGATGGAAAATAAGTATATGAAAAGATGCTTCATATAATATGTCATTAGGGAAATGCAAATTAAAACAACAATATAATACCACTACATACCTACTAGAATGGTCCCAATCCAAAACACTGAAAACACTAAATGCTGATGAGAATGTGGAGTAACATAAACTATCATTTACTGCTGGTGGGAACGCAAAATGGTACAGCCACTTTAGAAGTCAGTTTGGCAGCGTCTTACAAAACTAAACATATTCTTACCATACCATCTAGCAATCATGCTCCTTGGTATTTACTCAAAGGAGCTAAACTTATTTCCACACAAAAACCTGCACATGGATTTTTATACCAGATGTATTCATACTGTCAAAACTTGGAAGCAACTAAGATGTCCTTCAGTAGGTGAGCAGATAAACTGTGATATATCCAAACAATGGAATATTATTCAGTACCAAAAACAAATGAGCTTGAAAAGATGTGGTGAAATGTAAATGCATATTACTAAGTGAAATAACTTGATCTTAAAAGGCTACCTACTGTATGATTACAACTATATAACATTCTGGAAAAGGCAAAGCTATGAAGACAGTAAAACAATCAGTGTTGCCAGGGGCTAGGGGGTGAGAGGAATGAGTAGGTAGAGCACAGAGGTATTTTAGGGCAATGAAACTATTCTGTATGATAGTATAATGGTGAATATATGTCATTAGACATTTGTCCAAACCCGGAGACTGTACAACACCAAGAGTGAACCTAAATATAAACTATGGACTCTGGATGATAATGATGTATAAATGTAGGTTTATGAGTTGTGACAAATGTACCACTCTGGTGGTGGATGTTGGTAATGGGGGTGGCTAAGCATATGCTGGGGCAGAGGGCACATGGGAGATTTTTATACTTTCTCCTCAATTTTGCTGTGAATCTAAAACTACTCTAAAAAACAAAGTCTACTATAAAAATCTTTTTAAAGATTATTGCAAGCGAGTGTGATGAATGAGCAGCTATTAGGCTGAACTTAATAGCATTAGCTTTGGAATCCATTAGATCAACTCAGGCTAAAATCACAGCTCTGCTCCTTACTGCTTACTACCAGTGTCATCTTGGGCCAGTTCATTGACTTCACAAAGCCCCCGCTTCCTCACCTGTAAAATGGGTAAATTAATGAAGCCAATCTCATAACATTTTGTGAGGATTAAATGAAAGAACACATATCAAGTACAGAAACTAGCAACCAGTAACTGTCTAATTCTTATTGGCATTAGCAATAACAATCCTGCTGGTGATTATAGCCCAATAGCAGATTCAGAATCTCTAATTCCGATTGCTGGGTAGAGTCTGAGGTCAGGATGGGCTTTCTGGAAGGAGTGTTACCTGAGCTGAATAATGAAGGTACAGTAAGGTGTTTCAGGAGGGAGTAACCAAAAGATGCAAAGACCTAGGGACAAGGAAGTGCATGGCACGTTTAATGGACTGAAAGATATTAAGAATGGCTGGAGAAAGTTTGAAAGCGAGGGCTGAAAGGTATCACAGGGATACCAAGAAATCTGAACTTTATCCTGAGATCCTAAACAGAGGAAGGGCAAGAAGAGATCAGTGATTTAGAGAGATGATTTAAGTAGTCATTTTTTTAAAATTTAGACCAGAAATGAGGGAGGTGAAATGGGTTGGCAGAGTGCTGATGCCTTAATTCATCATGAAATGTTGAGGGCCACGTCAATGATAGTGGCAGTGAAATGGAGAGAAGTGGGTGGATTTGAGAAATCTCTAAACTCAGAATTGATAAATTTTATTAACCAATTAAGTGTGACAGGCAATATATAAGTTAAGTTTAAAGGGGTTCTTTATTGTCATGGGCAGCTGGTATGGACGAAAAGTGGTGGTATTCACTGTGAAAATAAATAATGGAACAAAGGCAGATCTGGAATAAGTCTGGTTTTAGACAATTGGATCTTCTGGATAGTTTCATAGGAAGCTCAGAGGAAGATGATCTGGTGGGGGGATGCATAAATTTGGGAGATGATCTACAGGAATGAGAAGACTGAGAAGAAAATAAACTTTCACACATCGCCAGATAGCTCACAATAATACCGTTTTCATTCAGAGATAACCAACTCTGCAAAATGACAGATCCTACATTATAAATGTACATTTCATATTTAAATATTTATTTGTCCCAGAAATGCCAGTCATGGGTCCTACTTCTCCCCAAACCCCTTTATGTGAATATGATCTTCTCATACTTTGCGTTAAAGGGAAACCCCCCAGAAGCGCATCTGCGATCAGGGGAGCAGGTTCCTCTGCCTGAACACATTCTCCCAAAGTGGTGTATTCATTAGCGTTTTAAAGGTGCTCTTATCAAAATTCTGATGAGAAGGATTCACTGTGATGGAAAGACTGTGAGAAACCTAGTAATCAAGAGGTGGTATTCCTTTAAATGTAATCTCCCCATCATTAAGCAAGAGTGGTGATCTCATCATCCAGCTGGCCTAGTTCCTTGACTCACTTTCCTGCTGTCTTAATGTTAGAACCTGGTGTTGCCTCAGGGCGGTCCTCTTCAGAGCATGTAATACTGTCCCCTACTCTCCCCTACCCCTGTGGTTAGAGGCACCTATTCTAGGCATTGGTACTTACACCAAAAGCAACCACTCCTAGAGGGAAAACAAAAAGTAAGCAGTGAGAGATTAAGCTGAAAGGCCACAGTAAAAGAAGTTAGAAGGTAGAACTGGGCTCCATGGGAGTCAAGAGAAACTATGAGTAAGAGGAAGGCACAGAATAGAAAAAGGTATAGTGTGGATAGAAAAAGCCCAAGTCCGTTGGAAAGAAGAGAAAAATGGAACTCAGAGGTAAAAAGCTAATGAAGTTTAAGCTTCAGACTCCTCGACTGCATGAATACCTTCCAAGACCCTGGGAGGGGCCCTACCAATGTGTTGTATGAGCACAACTGGTACAATAAGATTGCAGAAATAAACTATTTCAACCACAACTGGTTAAGCCTGCTGTCTCTCTCCACTTCAATTTTGCCTTCATTATACTTTATCTCTGGTCAAGTTTCCCTGGAGTGATCAAGAGCATTTTTGAGATCCAGCTAAGGGGAAGTTGAAGTTGGGGTAGATTAGTTTGTACTTAGGGAGGGGTATTTATGTTGTTTACAGTTTGCTTATCGCTAGTTGTTCTGGTATATGAATGGCTTCCAGGAACACTCCAACTACCCACTATGTTGACTCGCCCAGTGTCATGACACAAAAGTATAGGGCCAGAGGTCCTATTGAAAGTTACCCGGATGTAAGGGGCACTTAACACCAGAAGTATATGGATAATGAGTAGAAACAAGTTTTGAAATGTATGGAACTAGAATCTGGTCTGTGGAAACATTTTCCATTCATTGGACATATAAAATTTTAAGTTGAGGATTTGGATTTGACACCAAGTCAAAATGGAAATTGACTCCTGTAAGAAATATATTCTATATATAACTATAAACAATCATACATTTTTACGGGGAGTACAAAATAGAACTTATTTGAATTCCTGTGTCTGGAAGGCACAAACTTACCGTAGTTCTACAAACAGCAAGTATTCTATAAGAGCATATTATGAAAGAAACTTGATAAAGCCTTTCCAAATTGGACGACAATCCTAAAAGCTTGAATGGTGTTACCAATGTTGAGAACTGAAGTTAAAAGAAGCTTTTAAAAAATATCAATAAAATTGTTCTGATCAACCAACCATACTGGAGGAAAGACTGAATTATGTTGCTATGCTTGCTATAAAAAATTATTAGTACCAATTCGTTGAAATATTTACAATAGGATGATCAAAGAATATACAGCTCACACATTCAGGAAAAAGTTTTCTAGAGGTATGTCAATAATTTAGAATATTATTTCTTTGTCACAGAAAAAAATGCCATAACATAAAGGCTTTGAAAAAGAGGGAGTTGCAAGGGTTAGATTTGAGTACAAGAACATAGTGAAAAACACCATCTTGAGCAGCAATAGCTAAAACACACACTCCGAGTAAAGCACTGTTATCGATCACCACTAACTTACAGTGCTACAGTGCATCTAATTAGGTTTTCTGGTTGTTGTTATTGTGAACAGAGACCCTTCCCCAAGTTACTTTCTATAATCAGGGAGTTTATTTTAAGAACCTGTGTGGACTGGAACTGAAACTAGAAATCTGTCAGGAACTAAGACAACCCCAGAAAACCTTGGTTTCTCAGTCACAGAGCAAGCCAGCTCCATGACTATAGCTTATTTAAATTTTCTTTTTTATGCTTTTCTATAACTTTTCATGATGAAATACGTTATTTAGTAAAGGTATGGCACAGTGTACTCTAAAATGAGAACTTACACATATTAGGTCAATTGCTAAAGTGGATAATGGAACTACAGAAATTTACAGTCTCCTTCAATCTTTAAGTTCATGAATTGTCTCAGGGCAAAGAAAAGACTGCTGTGCTTTTGTTAGTTCTTGCTCTATCAATGTGTGTGACACTTGGCACCAAACAGATGTGATTCCAACCACAAGCTAATAGGCTCCCCAGCAGTCTGGAACGTACTAGATCCATCTCTGCAACTCCTGGAGGGAACAGCGGTCTAGCACGTAAGTGCTACGTAGTGAATGTTTGTTGAATTGAATTTTCCCACCATGACACCTCTCTGACATATTATCTTAAGGTTCTGGCCCTGGTGATGACCATCATGTCATCATTTGACATTTCCCACTTGAGTCTCACTCTTTAGCATCTAACACGATGCCTGACATATAATAGATACTCACTGAGTATCTGTTGAAAGAATGAGCAAATGAAGGAATGAACAGTTTATTGATTAAGGGGGTTTGATTTCTTTATCCCCATGGCATATCAAATTAGATCACTCCCTTACCTAAAACCCTTCAGCGGATTCCCATTAAAACTCGTCTGATCTGCCTCCTCCTTATGTCTGCAATCACAGCTAATAGAGTCAAAATGAATAATAACAATCTAGATCAGCACCTTAAACTGTGTAACATGAAGAAGAATAGATTTTATGTGAAAGACATGGCTTCACGGTAAAATGGCTGTGAAATTTTGACTAGGTTTCCTTACAACAGGGCTTCTCAGAACATTTAATATTCAATTGTGTATCGTGACTTTTTAAAAGGGGAACAGAGTGTGCAGAATTTTCCAGATTTAATTCATGTTAATCATTGGACTAACGTTTCAGAGTAAAAAACCCTTATCCAGATCAAAGTAGAGAAAAACCTGCATATATCTAGTATTTGATAAATACGAAAGTTTCCAAGTCATTCTTAGTGTAAAGAGGAATATCTTAAGTTATTTTAACTGAATATGATCTCATACTTCTATTTTATAATAATGACATTATTTTGTCTGACACCATGGGAGGATATATGGGTCAGTAACAAAATAATTCAACCACACATAAGTCACATGAAACATCAGGGTATTTCTTGAGGGTCAACCATTCGATGTAAATGAGAAGTTTGATCCCACTTAATTTGAGAAATTTAGTGAGATGATGGCCTTTTGTGCATATGATGGAGAGTGTTGAAAACCAATACCACAAAGCCAGCTTTTAGACTGAATATATTTTTACTGTCATTTTACATCTGACAGTTGCATTGTGATGTACATTGCCTTAACATAAGACAATACTGCATTGCTCCAGAGGCCTTTAAAATGTACACACCTCATTTGGACGTTAGCCTCTAAAATGTTCCATCTTGGTGGAGGCTGGGAGCAAACATCAATTTGAACCAGAGAGGCTTATCCAGTGATAAATGACCTTAAGACATCTGGAAATCCAGTTTGGAATAGAACAATGAGGTATATATGCTTATCTAAACCTTTTAGAAGTTAAGAAAAGACAGGCAAACCTATAAACACCAACCTCAGTTTAAATTAATTCCTCTCATTGATTCTAAAACAAACTTATTTTTCTTACACATTTCAACATCTCTGAAATTGAGATATGTCTTATAATCCAATAGCGATTTACAATCACTTTTGTGAATTCAGACTGCAAAGCTGTGTTTGTACTGGATTTTGGCTCAGATAATCAGGGGAGGCTTTTGTTTTTTCCTTCCTCCAGCCAGCGCTAATATTGAGAAATGCATTTTCTGGCTTTTTCTACATGGTGGTTTTGTTTATTTGTTTGTTTTTTCATTTCCTCATATAGTAAGGATGTAGCCCTCATGTGCAATAAGCTTTTTTATACTATTAGATTCTCTTAGATTATAGACTATATTAGATTCCATGTCTTGAGCCTTTTTCTTTTGTGGATGCACATAAAACACTGGTGCTTTTTTTCATCAAGGCATTATGGATTCCAGAAATATAATAGTTATAAAGCTCAGAGAATTTGCCCCTTTCTCCTCCTGGAAAGAGTAAATAAAAAAGGCAGGATTCCCTTTTGGGGTGAGAATATCATATTGAAAAGGAAGCAGAGTACTCTCTACTCAGGCTAAGTTCATAACTTAACTTCATAGACTACTGGGAAATCATTCAAGAATACCACTTACAGATAAGAGAGTGGGGAGAGAGAAGAAATAAATATCGGAAATAAACCCAAACCCAGTGATAATGTCTAATCTATGCAAATGAGTTGAAAAATAAGAGATCCCAGGATCACAGTAAATGGCATGGGATGGAGAATAAAAAAAATTATCAGGGACTCTGTTAAGAGTCAGATCAATATTAAGATGCAAAGAGGCATAGTGCAAATAGAATCAATACATGCATTTCTTAGGAGCCCTCTTCAGGAATGTGCTGAGTTCTGATGCTTACAAGCTTAAAAATGACAAAATGAACAAAAGAGGGTTTGAAAATTGCCAGAAAGTTTAATACCATCATGGCAAAACAAAGGTACAGTCTTGTGTAGGGGGAACAATTTTTAAGTAGATAAAGGCTTATATTCTATTTTCACTGAACAATGTTAACATAAAACCAAAAACTGCAGCATCAGAGACTTAGTTTTTAAGGAGTAACAGCAAACTTCCTCTATCTAAGCCAGAATCTAATTTTGGGTAAGGTTTGTCCCAGGACTCACCCTGACATTCAAGGATTCCATCAACCTCCTGACTACTTCCATATTGAGCTACATTTTCTCAGCCACGGGCACCAACCGTCTTAGCATCACCTGGGACTGTGCAAAGGCAGAAACACCTGAGAAGCAGGCCACCAGCTTAATGAGAAGTACAGGAGTGCTTTCAAGGCTGAGCAAAGTACAATCCTGCCTGCCTCATGGGTTGCATGAGAAGACCTATGAAAGATTTTCTCAGAGACAATATCCAGCCTTATGAATCCTCAGCCTCAATCATCTAACTCAAATGTCGATTAGCATCAAAGGTTTTCCTTCTAGAGAAAGGCCAGTATGAAAGGGAGTCACTTCAGGAACATCTGGAGAGCAGAACAGCATATTGGGATCTTGCATTTCCTCTTTGATGTACACATCACCTCCGCAGAGAAATGGCACATTAGTAAATTTTAGTTTAGCTTTTAGCATACCATGCATACAACAGGCATCTGCATCACAGACCCGAAGAAACTAAAATGTGTCCCACTTAATCCAGGCTGAATCAAGATCAGTTAAACTACCCTTCCCACCATCGCTCAGTTCCAAATTCACAGGCTCAGAAGCCCTTTGCTCACTCACAGTTGAGCCGTACAGGTCCGGATGAATCCAATTCAGGATGTAATTTGGTCTAGGACTGCTCCAGAAACTACAGAATTTCTTCTGCATTGACTCTCCCATTTATTTAATATTTATTTAATATTGCCAAATTCAAATAAAGTACCCTGTTAGAAAATGGGTCAGTTTCCATCATGTCACTTAAAGTACAAATTTCAGTCTTCCTTTTGAGAAAAAATAGGTATAATCCACTAGTCATGTTGCTAAATGATCTCATTCCTCAATGGGTGAGATTTCCAAAAAAAGCATGGGAAATATATATTTTTTAAAACAGGAATTTTAGAAGTCCATTTATTATTTATTTAACATCTTTACTGCAGTATAATTGCTTTACAATATTGTGTTAGTTTCTGCTGTATAACAAAGTAAATCAGATATACATATACATATATCCCCTTATCCCCTCCCTCTTGCATCTCCCGCCCTCCCTCCCTATCCCACCCCTCTAGGTGGTCACAAAGCACTCAGCTGATCTCCCTGTGCTATGCAGCTGCTTCCCACTAGCTATCTATTTTACATTTGGTAGTATATATAAGTCCATGCCACTCTCTCACTTCGTCCCAGCTTACCAATCCACCTCCCTGTGTCCTCAAGTCCATTCTCTACATCTGCGTCTTTATTCCTGTCCTATCCCTAGGTTCTTCAGAACTATTATTATTATTTTTTAGATTCCATATATATGTGTTAGCATATGGTATTTGTTTTTCTCTTTCTGACTTCACTCTGTATGACAGACTACGTCCATCCACCTCACTACAAATAACTCAATTTTGTTTCTTTTTATGGCTGAGTAATATTCCATTGTATATATGGGCCACATCTTCTTTATCCATTCATCTCTCGATGGACACTTAGGTTTCTTCCACGTCCTGGCTATTGTAAACAGAGCTGCAGTGAACATTGCGGTACATGACTCTTTTTGAATTATGGTTTTCTCAGGGTATATGCCCAGTAGTGGGATTCCTGGGTCGTATGGTAGTTCTATTTTTAGTATTTTAAGGAACCTCCATACTGTTCTCCATAGTGGCTGTATCAATTTACATTCCCACCAGCAGTGCAAGAGGGTTCCCTTTGCTCTACGCCCTCTCCAGCATTTATTGTTTGTAGATTTTTTGATGATGGCCATTCTGACCAGTGTTGAGGTGATACCTTGTTGTAGCTTTGATTTGCATTTCTCTAATGATTAGTGATGTTGAGCATCCTTTCAAAAGCATGGAAATTTAATTCTATCCTGCATTGCTACACCCTTCAGGTCAAGATCTGGCCTAGCAACAACCAGTACTCATGGATTTCATTTTTTTATCTCGAGTGGGAAAAGCAGGATTTAAAACCACCACTGGTTGAACATATACCTCACTTTTTAAAACCTAAGTAAATTCAGTCTGGCTTTCTGTGAGTACTGTTTGGAAATGCAGTTTACAAATCTTACTTTTCCATGACATAATATAGGAAAACTGAAATAATACTCACACATCTGGAAATGGCTTAAGGATAAAGCAGGAGTGAAAGGGGGGCAAGAGAAAACTCCCTGACAGACCTGCCCTGAAAAGTGCACTATTTACCAAGTTGGTACATCAAACCTTAGACTAAGTCATAGACAGAATTTCATAAAACCAAGGTTTCCCAAAGTCTTTGTGAGTTACTCTTTGCGACAAATGCTGCCTCTATAACACTTTATAAAACAACCAAAGTCAACAGACACAGGTCTACGTCCTTTCAGCTTGCAGATACTTTTCCCACAGCTCTATTTATAACTTAATGTAATAGGAAGTTCTCTTTTGGCAAAAGAGCTGATTAAGTGTTCCATTTAACACTGTAATGGAAACAATGCTTTCTTTTGCTTCAGACTTGCTGTTCTCATATTGTCTCATGCTGTCGAAAATGGAGATTTAGTAACTATTTTCTGTGTTGGTGTGCCTTTGTGATGAGTGTAATCTGGAGACACTGAATGAATAATTAAATTCATGTTGAATTTCTAATCA